>NC_044907.1:28370074-28705161 GCF_001633185.2 Quercus lobata | reverse complement strand
TATTGTAAGGACACGATTTAGTACCGAACCAAAATAGTATCGGGTTCGTACGTAAAGGGCCCAGACAATATGATTTTTAGAACGTGGGTGTAAAGAACTAGGCTAACTGTAATCTATCCTCCAAAGACTCAATTTCATGAACGTTCAAGGTTTTTCAGTTGATACTCTGGATATTCCTCCTTAGTGACTAGTCCCAATCCTTCTTTCTCTTCTCCCTTTTCTCTCTCTACTTTCCGTCTCTTGTTCTTTTTCTTTCTTTTTTCTCTCTCGATCCCCCCTTCTTTCATGTTCTTCTTTTAGCTTATATATCTCCCTTTGTGCTCCATCCTCGCCGCACACGTGTAGGTTAGGTTCGGAGGATTTCTTTCTGTCCCATCTGGCACCTCCTAGAACTTCCTATGGGCAGCTGTAAGGCTGCTTCCCCACTGTTCAGGTATCACCTCCACATTAATGCGGCCAGAGAGTTGGTTGAGAGGTCATTAATGCGGAGGTAGCTGTAGCTTCAGATATTTGTTTGTCTTATCTCTTTCATCTTTAGTCGGCTACTCTACCCTTTGAGATGACTGAATTCTGAGATCTGATTGCAACGAGACCACGTCCTGATCGTCCTCGGACGCGATCGTCCTCGGACGCGTTCTGCCGAGGACCATGGTGTCCTCGGACGGGTATATGGCCTCCGATGGGTCACTGGCCCAACAATCCTGAACTCATTCTGAATCCTATGGGCCTATTAATCGAACGATCCCCACAATAACCCCTCAAAATCCTACTTTTCGACTCTTCAGGAAAAAAGGTGGATTTTGACGTCATAAGCCTGCACCTGTGTGCGTTTTGGGGCATGCCCCTGACGCTTCAGCACCCCGGTTTTGGTAGCATTAAATTCTGACAACTCCCTTGTCTCCCACGTTCGACGGTGAGATCCAAATCAAACGGTAGGGGGCTTCTCTTGTTTTGTGAGCGGGAATTTTACCGCTCACAACCTTCACATGACTATAAAGGCGCTCCCAAATTGAACCTGCACCTTATCCTTAATGGTTACGTGGTTCCAGAGCTTATACATTGAATCTGCCTTCTTCCAGTCTTCACTGTTCTCTTGGCGACTACAAATAATCATACGTTGTCCGAGGTCCTTCCTTTGAACCTGTAAGTCCTCTTGAAGCTTTTGCCATTGTTATTCAACACCAAAAAGTTTTTTCTCTACTAAGTCTCTTTAGAAAAATGGGGAAACAGAGGAATCCCTTTCGGCGTCTCGTTGACTCCGAGGAGGGTATTAGAAACTTCCGCTCTAAGTACAATATCCCACCAATGGTAGGGATGAGGTATGCAGCCCAAGGGGAATGGGTTGACGCCAGGCAAACTGGGGAAGTGGTTATCCCCATGATTGCCTTTATTGAAGGCGGGATGACCATCCCCATCGGCAGTATCACTAGGGGTTATCTTAATTTCTTTAGGCTATCCCCCACCCAATGCGCTCCCAATATGTTTAGGGTTCTGGGGAGTATAGGCGCTTTGAATCAGAGAATGGATCTAAACCTATCCCATCACGACGTGAACTGGGTGTACAGCCTTCACCGCCTAGCTGACCAGGACTATTATCTCAAGTCGAGATATCCTGCAGTAAGGCTAATTCAGTGCCTCCCTACTTCAAATAAGTACTTAAAAGAGGATTTCCTTATTTTTTCTGGGGAATGGCATGATGGTCTACCTTGCCCGACAGTAGAAGGAACACCAGGTGGGTGCGAAGTTACAGACCTATGCCACTTAGCTCGTGAACACATTTTACTTACCTTTATTATTTTCGGGTCTTACAACTTTAACTTTAAAATTAACGGTTTTGCAGATAGACGCTACACGAAGCCCAATCTCAGATTAGTCAATAAAGCGAGCCTAGACAGGTTATTGAAAGCCGAAATATACGTGAACGAGGCTGATGGTCAGGTACGGGTAGCACATTTAATTCTTGGCTATACCCCCCTTTCTTTTGGCTTTCAGGCGCCGAAGTGCGTGATTAGGGCACGCGATCCTCGGCTTCGCCGTATCAGTGTTGCCTACGAAGGGTTCGTTGTTCCAGAGGGTATCCCACTTTCCAAACACACACCTCTCACAGAGCCTCTTTTTGTGGCCAGCGTCTCGGCGGGGCCTTCTTTACCCTCATCTTCCTTCAAGAAAAAGGGAACCAATAGGAAAAGGAAAAGGGGAAAAAACAAGGAAATCGTCGTAACAGTGTCTGAATCCACGGACGACTTAGAGATTCTCGATCAACCCACAAGCCCCGAGGAAAGTTCTGACGAGATGGGGGTACACAGGAAACCCCAGAAAAGTTTGATGGAGCTGATGGAAGGTCAACAGGGAAAGGCTGCACCTGCCCAAACAATACCATCCCTGGTTTCATCTCTTCCAGCCAGGTCTCCTCCTACAGTTCCTCGCCACCCTCCTCGATCATCTCCGCAACCAGCGCCGACCAGTGCTGCCGAGCAAGAAAAGCGTAGAGAACAGAAGGGTAAGGAGGTGGCAGATGCGAGTAAATCTCGTCCCACTCGAGAGGAGGATGTCCAACGAGCTGCAAAGCAGCAGAAAACTAGGCACCCCGCTACGCGGGGTCAAGAGAAATCCGATTCCCCACATCCCGATTCACAGGCGTGGCTGCCAGCTCCTATGCTCGGTGGGGAGCCCCTGCGAGACGATGCCTCTATAAGGGACTTCAACGGTGGCATTGGGTGTCATGTAGCCTCGGCCATAGAGGAGGCCTTATTGCTCCCAAAGGATATGGCTGAGATAAAGAATGTGAGGAAGAATCAACTCATCCTTGACAATAAACGATACTTGGGCATGGTGAGAAACTGTTTTTTACACTGTTTCATTGTGCGACTGTTGCTTACTAATGCGCATTTTTCATTAACTAGAACGCTAATTCACACCCCGTTTTTTACAGATCATCCAAAATACTTTCAAGTTCGATGAGATGCTCAATGCTTGCTCCAACCAGCTAGATGGTGAAAGGAAAAGAAGGGCAACGGCTGTACAAACCTTGTCCAAATCTGAACAGGATTTAATCGCCGCAAGGAAAAAACTACAGGTCGAAGAAGAAGCTCGCAAGAGTGCTGAATTGACATCAGAAGGTTACCAGAAGCAGGCCGAGGAACAAGCCAAGCTTCTGCGCGAAGCGAATGCCGAGCTGAAGAAGACTCAGGAGCAAGTTCTTGTTCTTAAGAAGCATCTAGAAGAGACTCGGAGGCTAAGGGAGAAAGCTGAAAAGCTCAAAGAACAAGCCGAGAAAGAGAAAATCAAGTCCGAACAGGCAATGAATGAAGTCGAGCAGAGGGGCTACGAACTTGGGATAGCTAAAACTGAGAAAGCCCTAAGAGCCGAAGTTCCGGAGGTGTGCCGCATCTTCTGCGCGAGAACCTGGAGTGAGGCTCTTGACCGTGCTGGGGTTGAAGCCTCATCTGAACTACGTAAGCCAGAGAACGTATATTACCCCGAAGCGATACGCTCCTCAGCTCCTCAATCGTACCAGGCTGATACCCCTTCCCCAGCTATTAACCCTAACGAGGAGGTTCTGCCTCGCAATTCCCCTCTAGGAGCTTCCCTCAACAAACCCACCACTGCTTCAAAGGCAGAGACGGTCTCACAAGGTTTTCAACAAGAATTGGACTCCACAGTTCAATCAACTGGGGACATTACCAATTAAAAGTAAAAAAGTAGAAACTGTTTTGTAACTTTAACTAGACATTTAATAGAGTACTTTCTCGTTTAGTTTCTTATCATTCTGATGACTCTAAGTTATCTTCACCCGTACTTACTTTGTCGTCGTAATTTTGTATGGGTCCATCTCAATCACCTTTTTCATTATACGCCAACCTTGCATTCGAAGCTTTCTCTTTCTGACTCCTTAATGAATGTTCATAGGGCATTATTTTCACCAAGTTTATGATTTAGAAAACTCATCACCGCTCTATTTACCATTTAATAATTCGATACATCACTTAGCAGGTCAATTTCTACCGAGTTTGCGGTCTGAGGACTTGGCATGACCTAGTTTCTGTTTAACAATTCAGTATGAATGATAGGATGTTAATTTCCACTAAGTTTGCGATCCGAGGACCTGGCATAACTTAGTTTCTGTTCAACAATTCAGTATGAATGATAGGATGTTAATTTCCACTAATGACAGGATGCGAAATTTACAGGATGCATATTCGACGTAAGTTTAAAAGAGAATATCTGAATTGAAACTTCTTTACTAGTAATAATACCTTCTGAGATTATTTACATTCCAAGGATGGAGTACAGGTTTTTCATCTAGGTCCTCTAGATAGTAAGCCCCTATTCCTGCTACAGAAGTAATCCGGTATGGTCCCTCCCAATTGGGTCCCAGTTTTCCCCAATTTGGATTCTTAGTGGCCCCCAGGACTTTTCTCAGCACCAGATCTCCTATGGCTAATGGCCTCATCCTCACATTGCTATCGTAACACTGCTTGAGTTTGTGCTGGTAGTAAGCTAGCCGAACCATCGCGCTCTCCCTTCGTTCTTCAATCAGGTCTAGACTTTTTTCCAACATTGCATCATTATTGCTAGAAGAGAATGCACTGGTCTTCAACGTTGGGAATCCAGTTTCCAGGGGAATAACGGCCTCGGCCCCATAGGTCATGGAGAAGGGAGTTTCTCCCGTCGAACGTCGGGGTGTTGTCCGATACGTCCAAAGCACATGTGGTAGTTCTTCCACCCATTTTCCTTTCGCGTCGTCTAATCTCTTCTTAAGCCCATTGACAATGACCTTGTTAACAGCTTCAGCCTGCCCATTGCCTTGCGGATAAGCTGGAGTGGAATATCTGTTTCTTATTCCCAGTTCTGAACAGTATTTCCTAAAGGCATTGCTATCGAACTGGAGCCCATTGTCCGAAACAAGAGCTCGTGGGATTCCAAATCGCGTAACAATGTTCTTCCAGACAAACTTCTTCACATCTACGTCCCGGATGTTTGCCAAGGGTTCAGCTTCAACCCATTTAGTAAAGTAGTCTGTGCCGACCAACAGGTACTTCTTGTTTCCTATAACTTTAGGGAAAGGGCCGACAATGTCCAGCCCCCATTGTGCAAAGGGCCAAGGGCTCGAGAGAGGGTTAAGAACTCCTCCGGGTTGGTGGATATTCGGAGCATATCTTTGACACTGATCGCATTTCTTAATGTACTCCTGCGCTTCTTTCTGCATATTCGGCCACCAATAACCTTGCGTTAGTGCTCGGCATGACAGGGACCTTCCTCCGGTATGGCTTCCACAAATGCCCTCATGCAACTCTTCCAGGATTGATTCTGCGGTCTCAGGAGGCACGCAGAGCAAGTATGGCCCAGAGAAGGACCGTCTATATAGCTTTTTATCCTCGGATAACCAGTACCGAGGTGCTCTCCTTCGTATTTTCTCAGCTTCCACCTTATCCTCGGGCAACACGTCATTGTCGAGAAATTTTAATATAGGGTCAATCCAGCATGGCGTCAGACTAGCTTGACGAATTTGGCAAACTTCCTTTTCTGGGGAAGCGGGAGTATGCAAGTCTTCGACAATAATTACCCGAGGGAAACTTCGTACTGAGGAGGTGGCAAGGGTCGCTAAGGAGTCTGCGTGGGTATTTTCACCTCGTGGAATATGTAATACGTCAAAAGATTCGAACTCTGTTCGCATATGCCTAACCCGGTTCAGATACCCTTGCATCCTTGGGTCTCTGGCCTCCAACTCTCCAGTCACCTGGCCAACGACCAGCTTCGAGTCCGAGAACAGTTTCACCGCCTTTCCGCCCATTTTATGGACCATGCTCATTCCCATTATCAGAGCTTCGTACTCTGATTCATTGTTAGTAGCTGAGAACCCTAGTCTTAGCGACTTCTCGATGATGACCTCTTCGGGAGATATCAGAACCAATCCCAATCCAGCTCCCCGTTGGTTTGCGGCCCCATCCACGTATACCTTCCATACCGGCCCTCCTGGAGCGGATATTACGCCAACCGATTTTTCATCCATGTGATCTTGATTCCTACTAACTTCCTCAGGGCACTCAGCGAATTCAGCTACCAGATCGGCAAGAACTTGACCCTTCACAGAGGTGCGGGGCATGTATTTGATGTCAAAAGCACCCAGAATCGTTCCCCACTTGGCAATTCTGCCGGTATAGTCAGCACTTCTAAGTATGGATTTGAGAGGCAATTGGGTCAAGACAACTACAGTGTGAGCTTGAAAATAGTGCGGAAGTTTACGTGTTGCATGAACGACTGCCAGTATGGCCTTCTCTAACGACAGATATCTCACCTCGGCTTCATGGAGGGATTTACTCACATAATAAACTGGCCTCTGGACGCCACTGTCTTCTCGCATCAAGACGAAACTGACTGCGTGAGGAGCTACCGCCAGATAGGCATACAACACCTCATCCACTTCAGGGCTAGACATGATAGGCGGTTTGGATAAATAGTCTTTCAACTGCTGGAACGCCTCAGCGCACTCCTCGGTCCATTCGAATCCCTGCCACTTATGTAACAGACGGAAAAAAGGACGACACCTTTCAGCCGACCTGGAGATGAACCGGTTCAACGCAGCAGTCATCCCCGTCAACCTCTGGACTTCCTTTGGATTTCGAGGCGCTTGCAAATCGTTAATGGCCCTAATCTGATCTGGATTCACCTCAATTCCCCTATGGGTCACCATGTACCCCAAGAATTTCCCGGAACCTACACCAAAGGAACACTTCGAAGCATTCAGGCGCAACTTATGCTCTCTTAATATCCCGAAGATGCTAGTGAGGTCCTCCACATGTTCAGTCACTACCTTGCTTTTCACCACCATGTCATCAATATAAACTTCAATACTTCTGCCCAGCTGTGGCTCAAACATTTTCGTCATCATGCGTTGGTAGGTAGACCCAGCGTTTTTGAGACCGAAGGGCATCACCTTGTAATGGTAGTTCCCAATCGGGGTCACGAAAGCGGTTTTTTCCTGATCATCAACGGCCAGCGGTATTTGGTGATATCCTTGAAAGGCATCCAAGAAACTCATCCTAGGGTGGCCCACGGTTGCATCCACCAACTGGTCAATCTTGGGCATAGGAAATGGGTCTTTAGGGCAGGCCTTATTAAGATCGGTGAAATCAACGCACACTCGCCACTTCCCTGTTTTCTTCTTTACTACCACCGTATTGGCCAGCCATTGGGGATAAAAGACTTCTTTAATAGCCCCAGCCTGTTTCAGCTTGGCGACTTCACTTCTAACTGCCTCGGCATGCTCTTTCGATGGTCGCCGAGGGATTTGTCTCCTAGGGGGAATGGCAGGGTTCACGTTGAGCCGGTGGCAAATGAAACTTGGGTCTACTCCTGGGGCTTCATACGGGTCCCATGCAAAGACGTCCACATTGGCTCGGAGGAACTCCAGCAAACTCGCTTTCTCTTGCAGAGGCAACTTAGCCCCAACCCGGAAGAATTTTTCTGGATCATCAGCGACAATCACCTTTTCCAGATCTTCACACTCCGCCCCATTGGTTAGTATGTCTAAACCCGACGCTGGGGGCTTTAATTGCTATGACTCATTATCGGCTGTAGCCGAGGTTTCTGCCTCTGGCCGATGCTGAATGGCCGCTACTTGGCATTGCCGAGCAGCCGCTTGGTTCCCTACTATCTCCAGCACTTGGTCTTCGGATGGGTACTTCACCTTCTGATGTAGGGTGGACGAAACCGCTTTGAGTGCGTGAAGCCAAGGTCTGCCCAAGATAGCCGTATATGGAGAATAAACATCTACGACAATAAAATCCACCTCCACCACCTCCGTGCCTGACTGTACGGGCAACCTGATTAGCCCCATAGGAATGACCAATCTTCCCTCAAAACTGACTAGAGGGGAATTATAGGTCGTCAAGTCCCCCGGTTTCAAACCTAGCCCCTTGTACAAATCCGGATACATCACATCCGCTGCGCTCCCCTGATCAACCATCACTCTTCGGACATCGTACCCACCAATCCTCAGCGTGACCACCAAGGCATCCTCATGGGGTTGTATAGTTCCAATTAAATCTTCATCTGAAAAACCCAAAATCAAAGGGACACGCCTCTTGGCCCTCTTCGATGCTTGAGAACGATCCTCGGCGGGGAATCGGGACACCGACGACACTCTTGTGGGGCAAGAGCCAGTCCTTCCCGGGGCCGCAAAGATGACATTGATCATTCCCCGGGGTAGCCTTGATGAGGCATCCCCCCGCACCTCAGAACCTGCCTGGCTCGCCCTTCCGCTGGAATGGTGCAAGAGTTGCTTTAATTTCCCTTCTCGGACCAACTGCTCCAAATGGTCTCATAAATTCCTACAGTTGTCTGTCGTGTGACCATGGTCTTGATGGTAATGGCAATACAAACTCGGGTTGCGCTTTGTAGGCTCTCCCGCCATCCTGTTCGGCCATTTGAAGAATGGCTCATCCTTTATCTTCTCCAAGACCTGTTGAACAGGCTCCCGAAACACTGCATTAACGGCTTGGGCATCCGCCGAGGCTGACTGCCCAGCGAAGTCCCTCCTTGGTCGATTATTATTATAACGATCCGACCTGAAATCCCTTCTCTCCTGAGGGATCACTTTGGCCTTTCCTTTCCCCTGATGTTGATCCTCCTCTATTCTCTTGTACTTCTCTATTCTGTCCATCAGCTGGCGCACACTGGTGACAGGTTTGCCCGTCAAAGATTTCCTCAAGTCGTAGTCAGCTGGGAGACCGGCTTTGAAAGTGGTTATAGCCACAGCGTCATTCTTCCCCCCTATCTCGTTAAACATTTCCCAGTACCTATCCGAGTAGCTCTTGAGAGTCTCACCCTCTCGCATAGACAAAGTCAACAAGGAGCCCAGAGGCAAAGGAGTTCTGCTGCATGTAATAAAGCGAGCGCCAAAAGCCTGGGTCAGTGCTTTGAAGGATCCCAACAGAATTGGCCCTTTAAGCCATTGAACCACCTCATCGCCGTTGGACCCAAACTCGATGGAAAAATCTTGCACATCAGAGCATCATCCCTGGAATGAATAGCCATCTTCTGGCTGTAATAACTTACATGTTCCACCGGATCCGAGTGGCCATCATACAGAGAGAACGTAGGTTGATTAAACCGCCGAGGATGGGTAGCATCATCTATGCTTCTTGTAAATGGTGATTTGGAAATTTGACTCAATGCTTTGTTCATCGCATCGTTTCCCAAGCCCCTGCTAGTGGGACTTTTACGCCTACGCCTATGACGACGCTCCTCTTCGTAGGAGAAAGTTTCGCTTTGCGGAGTCCTCGACCTCCGCCTGTAACTAGTTTCATCCGACTCCCCGGATGATGGTTCGAAGCGAGGTGGTGAACGTTCCCGTCGTGCATGGCGTAACTCTCTCTTTAAGTCCACAATCTCACGTTGCAGATCCCCATCATGCTTCACGTGGGAAACGTGACTCTTCCCGCGTGTACGGGTTCTCGTGGTATAAGTAGTATGTATGCTCCCCTCCTGGACTTCCCTCTGTTCGGGACTTCTTCGAGGACCACCATGCTGAGAGCCCCTTGACTCCGCCTGATGCGGGCTGACATCACCCTGATGCAGCCCTGCTGCGGGGTGAGGCAGTTCCACTCCTTCCATCGAAAACGTTGTATTAGAGGTTATACAAGCTAACACAAGCTCTTCCCACAGACGGCGCCAATTGTGAGGACACAATTTAGTACCGAACCAAAACAGTATCGGGTTCATACGTAAAGGGCCCAGACAATATGATTTTTAGAGCATGGGTGTAAAGAACTAGGCTAACCGTAATCTATCATCCAAAGACTCACTTTCATGAACGTTCAAGGTTTTACAGTTGATACCCTGGATATTTCTCCCTAGTGACTAGTACAAATCCTTTTTTCTCTTCTCCCTTTTTTCTCTCTACTTTCCGTCTCTTGTTCTTTTTCTTTCTTTTTTCTGTCTCGATCCCCCCTTTTCATGTTCTTCTTTTAGTTTATATACTTCCCTTTGCGCTCCATCCTCGCCGCACACGTGTAGGTTGTGTTCGGAGGATTTCTTTCTGTCCCATCTGGCACCTCCTGGAACTTCCTATGGGCAGCTGTAAGGCTGCTTCCCCACTGTTCAGGTATCACCTCCACATTAATGCGGCCAGAGAGTTGGTTGAGAGGTCATTAATGCGGAGGTAGCTGTAGTTTCAGATATTTGTTTGCCTTATCTCTTTCATCTTTAGTCGGCTACTCTACCCTTTGAGATGACTGAATTCTGAGATCTGATCGCAGCGAGACCACGTCCTGATCGTCCTCGGACGCGATCGTCCTCGGACGCGTTCTGCCGAGGACCATGGTGTCCTCGGACGGGTATACGGCCTCAGATGGGCCACTGACCCAACAATCCTAAACCAATTCTGAATCCTATGGGCCTATTAATCGAACGATCCCCACAGTTATGATAGTAGAAATGACTAAATTTCTTTGTTGGAATGGTTTATCACTTTATTGTACTGGAGTGAGTAGGGGTGTTGGTAGTGCGGTGCGATTTGGGGCCATTTTTCACAGTTTAACTAAAACTATAACTACACCGCACCTTATTTTTGTGGTCGCATATGTGATGCGGTGCGTTTTAGAGTTTAGCAAAAACCATAACCGCATCGCACCTCATTTTTGTTGTCACATGTGTGGTTCTATGTATAAGACGTGATTTGAATGGTTTGAAGTCGGTATATTTTCAAATTTTGGGCTTTTCCTACCCAGCCTGAAACTAATCTTTCCCTTTGTTTTGGGTTAAGTTTTAAACTATTGTAGTTTTTCTTCATTTTGGGCTAGCTTTCCTAGTCAACACTTCCTAGGGTTAACAAACTTTTTTTTTTTTTTTTTTTTAACTGGGGTTATTAAATTATTGTTAATAATAAATATATAAATATATTTAATATTAAAAATAAATATATAAATATATTTAATATTAAAAATAAATAAATATATTAATATATAGAAATGGTGAGGTGCAGTGCGGTTTATGTCATTTTCTTATTATAAAATTGTAAATTACAATGTACCATGAGGTGCGGCTAGGGACGGACCCAGGTAGGGGCCTAATGGGCCCGGGCCATCGTGCCCAAAAAAAAAATTTTAGTAGGTAAAATTTTCCCATAAAAAAAAAAAAAAAAAAAAAAAAAAAAAAAAAAAGCAGTCCAAAATGGCAAAAGCAAACGGAACAAGCGAAAAAGTGAAAAACGAAGGAAAAAAAATAATAATAAAAAAGAGAGAGGCGAGACAGAGAGAGAGAGGCGAGACAGAGAGTGAGAGGTGAGACTTAGAGAGATTCACGCCGCTGCTCACGCCACCACCATCTGGCCCAATAATCAGCCCACGTTCCTCCAAAAGCCCTAATTCACCTTTTATAAATTCCAAATTTGCAACATATATAAACTCAAAAAAAAAAAAAAAAAAAAAAAGGGTTACTGTGTATTGTCCCAATTGCGCTGCTTGCCATGGCCAGTTAACCACATCGCCAATGTTCTTGCTAGGAGTTTGTAATGCCACTCCTCGGCGGCAACACTGGTACACCTCTTTCTCTCTTGCTGCTCTATCGTTTGTTTGCTCAACACTGCTGTGAAGCAGTTCACTTTGACCGACTATGTTCTTGCTAGGAGTTTGTAATGCCACTCCTCGGCGGCAACACTGGTACACCTCTTTCTCTCTTGCCGCTCTGTCGTTTGTTTGCTCAACACTACTGTGAAGCAATTCACTTTGACCGACTAGTAAGCTTCTAGACTGAATAATGAAGTGTTGTACAGTTGTACAGTATTTCACATATAATACTTTTATCTTTCTTTATTTTTTTTATTATAATAAGATATATTAGTTTTGTTTCGGTGATTTAATGTTCTTTCCATAGTACACTACAATTAATAATAATAATAATAATAATAATAATATATAATAATGTGGTTTATATTAGAATATTAGATTATCTATTTATATCTGATAATAGTAGGAGGACAAATAATGGTTTAATTGTTTGATTTGATCTAATTGCACTTAAATAGTAATTTGCACTTCATTGTTCACACTTTTTTTTAACAAAAATTATTGTATAAATCTTCAAAATTTCATACCTATTAATCAATTTTTTATCGTAAATGCTGAAACATTAGATGTAACTCCTTAGAAAAGCTCTAAAATGTAAAAAGGTAAGTTCAAACCTAAGTACAAATAATTTAGTAAAGTGAAAAAAATGTTGGCACAAGTTTACTTAAAGTTAGTTTATGAAATAAAGTAATTTATTTTTTGCCACAATTTGGGCCAAATTAACTTGAGTTTTTTGCATTTTGAGCCATTGTAGGCTGAACTAACGTAGGCTTAACTCATTAACACAATGTAGGCATAACTAACTTGCCCTCTCCAAGAAAATTTCGTGGGTCCGCCGTTGACTATATGGATGTGTATTTGATTTTTTATTATTATTATTATTATTTATTTATTTATTTATTTTTATTTTTTATTATTATTTTTTTTATCTCTAGCCCTCCCAGCTTGAAATCTTGGGTCTGTCCCTAGATGTGGCGCACTATTATTTGCAGTGCGGTTATACCATTTTGCAATTTGTGCGGTTTGGTGAACCCTCCTAAGAGTAAGGCTATTCAAGGTTTTACATAGTTTGTTGCCGTTAATGTATTTGGGCTCCTTTAAATAATAATTAGCATATTAAGTTTCAAAACAAAGCAAGCTAGCAAATAACAGAAAACAAGTGGAATAGAAAAAGAAAGGGAAAATGCAATGTGTATAAGTATCCTTCCTTTATTTGGTCAGTGATTTTTAGCAAATACTTGGTCTTTGCATAATATAAAAATTAAAATTAAAAAAAAAAAAGGTAAGAAAAGAGTATTTAAGCCATTTGGTGTTCTTTCCTAAGGATACTCGTCTGTGCTTACCACTAGGGATTTAATTATGTAGTCTCTTATCAACAGTGGGCCTTTCAAATGCCAAATGTAAGGTACATTTGGCATTTAGGCTCAAAAACATGCCAGCAACTGGAAGGCTAAAACTGAGAAATGCCAAAATTTTTTGGCATCGTGCTACAATACCATCTTACAAGTAAGATAGTATTGTAGCGCTATGCCAAACCAAAATAATATATTTTAATCCTATTATTTTTTCTCTCTCCTCTGTGTCAAAATTTCTTTCTCAGCATCTCTGAGTATTTCGTCTCTCTCTCTCTCTCTCTCTCTCTCTCTCTCTCTCTCTCTCTCTCTAACTTCTCTCCTCTCTCTCTCTTTGTGCTGGTGCTTGAGGTAGAAGACCTTGGAGTTGCCGATAGCGGCAGAAGGGATGAGTCTGGTGTCAAGGAGCTTGAGGATTTCGTCACAGATGTTGGTGAGCTCTAACTCGATCCGGGTCAAAAAGCGCCGCCAAAGTGGGTTGCAATCCGGTTCTTTTGGGTTGCGATTTGGGTTATGTTTGTGTGTGTGTGTGTGTGTTTTTGGAGAGTTTGGGTTCTATGTGTGCAATCTGGGTTATGATCTGCCGAATTAGAGAGTTTAGATTTTTAGATTTGTTGTGATTTTGCTGGGGTGACAGGTGGATTTCTGGTGCTTGTTTGATTTGGGTGATTTTTTGTTATGATTTGCTTGTTGTGATTTTGTTGGGTATGGGTTTCCTAGAGGTTGAGGGAGAAAGAGAGGAAAAGGAAGAGAAAAAAAGAAATATTAAAAAAGGATTAAAAAAGAATATTTAAATAAAATGGGAAAAAAATAGAGTTTTGGGATGCTGAGTGTATTGAAAAATGGTATGGTATAAGTGATAAAGTAGTTTTTTGAGATGGTAAAATCGGATGGGATGAGATTTCCGATTGTGGATGCTCATAAGGCATAATGCCAATTTTTATGTTTTATTGGAAAAATATTCGCTAGCGAAAGATCCATTGTGCTTAAGCTTTTCTGAAGCCCAAGTGATCATTTCGGTATGACCACTTTCATGTGCATGGTCAGTTTAATGGTCCGTTAAAGCTACTAAAACACACCATTGGACTCTTCAAACCAATATTCCAAAGCTTGTTTCTCAAAATATATATATAATCCGAAGCCTTTCCTCCGAAAACCCATTTAACCAAACTGAGTTTAACTTTATTACTCAGTTTAGTAATTAGCAAAGGAAAAGGAGCATATGGCCCTAATTGTGAGAGAAAAGATTCCTTTAATCCGAAAATTTGAACAAAGTCACGGCAGAATTCAGAACTAATAAGTTGACATCTTTAGAAAGGAGGAGCATAATTGAGGGTAATAAATGCTCACGATTGATAAATCCTATTGACTATAGGCTTGAGGAGAGATACAAAGGCCAGATTGAACATGCATGCTTTGGCTACCTTGAGCTTGATTTTTAAGGGTGCATTTGTTGGAGGTGAAATGAGAAGGATAGAAAAGAAAGGAAAGGAGAGAAAAGAGGATTAGGTATTGTTTGGTAAGGTGAGAAAAGATGGATGATTTTTGGTGGGGTTCAGAAATTTCCTCTCCAGGCCCACTAAAAATTGATCTCTCCAAATTGAAGGAAAATAGACGCGAAAACATGTTTGCCAGCATAATACCAAATTGCCCTCAATTGTTTAATGTGTCTCACCTACCCTCTAGTGTCCTTCACCACACATATCTCTTGGCTTCTCTTTTGTAGCTTTTATGAACTCTGCACAGTTCTACTATATGTCTCTCTCCCTAAAGATTAAAGCCTACTACACACAATACTTATTTCATTAACACCCTTTTTAGAAAATCAAATCCCATCAAACAAAAAATACATTTGCTCCTCCAGTGGAAGAACCACCATTGGAATCGACTTTGCATAGTAGTAGTGGCTTTGACTGTTGGTGAAGGATCCATCCAAAGACCAAAGGTGCATGTGTCCATTAACCGACATAGTCAAGAGGTGCAGTAGACAACCAATTACTTAGTTTTCACTCTCCATTTAACCAAAATAATCATGTGAGTTCTAGACTTTTAATTAACTCAATTAGTAAAGTCACTTGTTGTCAAATAAGAAATTTGAATTTGAACCTCACCTATACCACAAACCAATTAATATATTGACCTAATAATAAAAAGTAATGGGTTTGACCCATTAGGCCATCGCGTGCTTGCACCGTGAGTTGGGCCACTCTGTTCAAGAATAAAAGAACTTATGCGTGCCCGTTTGCAGCAGGGCTTGGATTTTATTCTATTGCGACATATTTGGAGGTCATTGGGTCCACCACAAGTTGCCCCTACAATATGGGCCTTCATTAATCAGTCACAGTGGGTCTCTTTTCTTTGCGATGCTGGCAATGGCCCAATTCTGGCTACACGTTGATTTAGGCATTTCATGACTTGGGTCTTAAGGCTAGAAAAAAAATACACCATGAACAGATATTACAGGCCTATTTGGTTTAATATTTAGTGGTCTAAATCCTAAAAAGGATTAAATTTGATTTTTATTTTGTTGCTTAGCCCAAAAATAAGATAAAATTAATTTTTAGGTGAAAACCCATAAAAAATATTCAATTACAGGACATGAAATGTTAAAAAAAAAAAAAAAAAAAATTGCTTTTTTCAAATTGATAAGAAACCTTCTATCATTTGCCAATTCTTTATTATTAATATTATGCCATAAACTGTTGTGGTACATCTGCTATATGTACAGATTGGCGGCATCTAATTTGATTAGCATTTTCGATTTTTTTATTTAATTTTCAAGTATATGTAATTCTAATTTCTTATAGATTCTTCTCTTGTAAAATAAATCTTATCTTTGGATTTACACCACTTGAAAAAATTCAACCAAGTAGGCCTTTAATATCCTAGTACATATGTTAGATTTATTTTTCTTTTTCTAAGAAAAAAAAATATTTTCTTGAAATAATGTGTTAGATTAGTCAGTGTTCTAGAGTCTATTCCAATAGTGTGGCATGTAAGTTATTCAGCAAAAAAAAAAAAAGTGTGGCAAATTGTTCTCAAGAGGCTTGTTGCTTAGAAATTTCTATCAAGGAATGGAATAAAATAATAGAGTTCAATATATAAATGATGCTACAGTAGACCTTTACTTTTAGATGTTAGTCACTGTTGTAAAATGCAAAACTCAACAGTGACAGAGCACCAGGTGTTGTATTTTTTTTTTTTTTTTAAGCATTAGGAGCTATAATAACATGCAAAATAGACAAAAATATTGTAAAATAAAGGAAATATAAAGACAAGAATACGAAATATAAGAATAAGATTATATCTGAATTGTTTCTTTTCCAGTGGTCATCCATCACATCCATATTCTACATATACGTATCTCTCTTTGTTATCTAAAGAGATAACAGTGAGAGAAAGAGAGATATCTATCTCTCAGTGATTTTACCGTTTCTACACACATTCGCCTCTTGCACTATCTATTTATTAAAAAAAAAAAGTTCTAGACAAAGCATTAATTGAAGGAATAAATTTATACTCCTAAATACTAGCTTTTGGCTACCCTAGAGATTTAGGGTATGTTTCACATGTAGTCCATATGTTTACAAGCTACTCATGTGTGATATAAAGATATATTTAACAACCTTGAATGACCACTTACTAAGAACATGTCTCTTTAAAACCTTGCCAAGGAAAAACTCAGTGAAAAAAAAAAAAACTAGTGGCGAAGGAAATAGAGTATAGTACTCTAGTAAGCTTTTGAGTGTATTTAAAGTGCATCACATATCCTTTTGGGCATTTACTCCCCATCATGATTACATATATCTTCAAAGATCTTTAAGTCAACACATGCCAATGTCGTGCAATAATTTATTAAATATTGCAATTGGTAATGACTTAGTGAATAGATTTGCCAAATTGTCACTTGACAGTATCTACATGACATCAATTTTCGCCGTTCTTCTAGAGATCATATGTAAAACAACTTTGGTGAAATGTACTTAGTTCGATCACCTTTGATATATCCTCTCCTAATTTGAGCAATACAAGTAGCATTGTTTTCATATAAGATCATGAGGCTATCTTTAATTGATGATAAGCCACATTTTTCTCGAATATGTTGAATTACTGATCTTAGCCAAACACACTCACGGCTTGCTTCATGGATTGCAATAATCTTTGAGTGATTAGAGGAAGTAGCAGATAATGTTTGCTTGACAGATCTCCATGAAATAGCAGTGTTGCCACAAGTGAACAAATATCCTATTTGTGATCGGCCTTTTTCTGGATCAGAAAGATAACATGCATCTGCATATCCAATCAACTGTAGATTTGATCATTTTGGATAAAACAATCCCAAGTCAGTTGTTCCATGGAGGTAACGTAATATATGCTTAATTCCATTCTAATGTCTTTGAGTTGGTGCAGAACTATATCTTGCTAGCAAATTTACTGAAAATGCTATGTCAGGCCGTGTGCAATTTGCAAGATATATTAGAGCACTAATTGCACTAAGATATGGTACTTAGGGACCAAAATTTTCTTCATCATCTTCTTGAGAACGAAAAGGGTCCTTTCTAACATCTAGTGACCTACCCACTATTGGAGTGTTCAAAGGGCGAGCTTTATCAATTAGGAATTGGTTTAAGACCATTTATGTGTATGTTGACTAATGAACTAGAATTCCATTTGGAAGATGTTTAGTATGTAGTCCAAGACAAAATTTTGGCTTACCGAGATCTTTCATCTTAAACTCATTCTTTAATAATTTGCCATTTTTATGAGCTCTTTTAGAGTTCCTACAAGATTTAAATCATCAACTTATACCACAACAATAGCAAATCTGGATTCTGAATTTTTAATAAAAACGCATGCACAAATTGGATTATTCACAAATCCTTCTTTCAATAAATATTTGTTGAGGCGATTATACCATATGTGTCCAGATTGCTTTAATCCATATAAGAATCTTTGTAGCTTGATAGAATACATGTTTTGAGATGTGGAGTCATATGCTTTAGGCATTTTCATGTATATATCATTATCTAATGACCCATATAGATATTCTCTTACCACATCTATTAAATGCATGTCTAAATTTTCTATTACAACCAAACTAATCAAGAATCTAAATGTAATTGCATCCATTACATGAGCATATTTTTTGTCATAATCAATGTTAGGTCTCTATTAGAAACCTTGTGCCACCAGTAGTGATTATACTTCATAATTTCATTTTTCTCATTACACTTTTGTACAAATACCCATTTATATTCGATAGGCATTACACCTTTAGGTGTTTGGACTACAGGTCCAAATTCTTCACGTTTTGCTGGTGAATTTAATTATGCCTAAATTGCCTCTAAGCACATTGGCCAATAATTTATGCATTGACATTCTTCAACATATTGTGGTTCCATTTCATGATCATTATTACTTTTGGTAATGTCAATGGCAACTTTGAATGAAAATACGTTGTCGACAACAATTTTTTTTTATCCCATATTTCTCTTGTACTCGCATAATGTGTTAGGGTCATATTTTTTTGTAATTGGCTAATCCTTTGACAAAATGTACTTTACTTGTAATTGGGTATATCTAAGATGTGTTTAGTACTTTAAGAAACATGTTGTTCAAGTCAAGTATTAAAAACATGAAGATTGATCCAAGAAAAAAGTGAAGAAAAACTGCTCATTAATTCTTGACAGATAGCTCAACAGATAGCTTCTATTTAGACTTAATTCAAAGCTCGCTAGATAGCTCGATACCAGCTCGATCTATTGAGAATTACGATTTTAGAATTTCCAGATCTAAAATCCGGCCCAAACTTATGTGTTTGTTTAGGGTTTTCTTTCTCATAACCCTAGACATATATAAGGCTTATTTTAAAAGTTGTCAATATACGGATATAGTAACCAAGTGCTTCTTGATCTTTATTGTTGATGAAGTGAAGAACTTTGCAGCCAACAACAACCATTCAAGTTGTTGGAGTTAGTCACGTATTAGGATCCGTACAAAGGAGTTAGTCACAAATTGGAGGTTTGTGCATCAAGGGAAAGAAGGCCATTACAAGATCAAGTTCAATTGGGTATTGGAGCGAAGGTTCAATTATAGGTTGGTATTTTGGGATAGGCCAGGATAGTTGGTAAGTGATTGTTGATTAGTGAATTCTTGGAAGTGGTGCCCATAAAATCACCGGTAGGGTTTTTGCCTTGCTAGATTTTCCCTATTTGTCAACAAATTATCGTGTCAAATTTATTTTTCGCTGCATTTAGTATTTTTGGTGATTTGTTGGTGCCTTCATAATTTGCATGCAATTGAACCTAATTAATCAACTTGGGTAATTGAATTAATTAACCAGGGTCAAACTATCTTAACCCAACATAATGTATTGAGATCTCATTATGTTTGTTTTTAGACCCCTTAAAACACAACTGAATTAACCAAGTAAATTAGCCAAGTGATTACTTAGTCCAACTTTCAGATATAGGTTAACACAATCATGTAATCATATCATGCAAAACAGCGAAAATATAAATAACACAATGATATGATGACCTAGGAAACCACACCGGTAAAAACCTGGGGAGGATTTAACCTAGCTATCCTCAAGGTAAAAAGCAAATCCACTAGAATGAATCGAAATTTTACAATAGCGACTTAGACCACTAACATCCTATTGTTACCTACCAGTAGAAACTTACTGACATGACCACATGCAAGCTCCGAGACCACGGACTCCTTCTTTCTTTGGCCTTTGCAAAACACAAACACTCACGTTTGTGACTTTGAGATCCCATTCAAAAGTTTAGCAACATAAACTCTCCTGTTAGTGACTCCAAGATCACCCTTGAAAGTTTAGATCATCAGCACCTTTGATGACTAGAGAAGGCAGCAACTTCTACAATACCGGATCTTGAGATTTTTCAATTAATAACACCAGTAGAAAATATGAGAGAGCTTTTTAGGAACAAAATCCTAAATACAAAAGAGGCACCCTCTTTTCTCTCTAAAAAGCCTAATAAAAACGTGCTTAGGGTTTCCTTTATATACTGGGAGAAGTAGATCTGAAACCCTAATTCTTAATAGGATTGAACTGTTGTTTGGGCTTAATTAAAATTCTGCAGATACGACTTTCGATCGATCGAGCTTGTCTTTCGATCGATCGAACCAGACAGATTATGAAATTTTCTTCCTGCAACTAGTATGTTCTTGAATCTTGACTTGAATCACCTTGAGCATTGTCTAATAATACCTATAGACTCTAAGATCTATATCTAGATAAGTTTGTGTTCACGATTTGCCAATTGTTCTAAACTTTTAGAACCTAACACATTATTTTCAAGTACTTGATCCTCTTCAAAGGATAACTCTTTAGGCGACTCCTCTTCAGGATAGTCCTTTTTCAGAGGGTTCAGTTTCAGGAGAATTATGAAATTTGGATAGATCAATTATTTCTATTGTATGCTTCATGGGTATAGCTTCTTTAGGAGTTGCGACTTGTTTTTCTTGTATTTTTCTCTTTCTAGGAATTTTATCTTTAGCACCAATAGGTCTTCCATGCTTTAGGTGTGGTTTAAACTCATTTTTTGCTGTGTTGATGGATTGCTCTATAGGGACTTCAATCCTTGTTGGGGTACTAGCAGCTGGAATGTGAGATTTTACAATTTTCTTATTGTTAGTGAATTCATTTGGTAACTGGTTTGCAATACTTTGCCAATGAATAATCCTCTGAACTTTAAGTTCACATTGATTTGTATGAGGATCAAGATGAGATAACATCAAAGAATTCCAATTTATCTCTCATTGTGCTTCTAGCAACGACTTTTCTCCCCCAATGTCAGGAAGACTATATCATCAAATGACAATCATCAAAACATGCCTTAAAAACATCACCAGTTAAAGATTTAAAATATCTAATAATAGATGGAGAATTAAAACCAACATAAATACCAAGTTTACGTTGATGACCCATTTTAGAGCGTTGTGGAGGTGCAATGGGAACATATACAGGACAACCAAATGTTTTTCACTTGATTGTTGACCACAAACAAATTTCATTGGAAAGTGTTTATGGTAAGCAGTTGGCCTAATATGAATTAATGATGCAACATGTAATCGACCATGTCCCTAAAAAAAAAAAAAAAGGTAATTTTGTTTTCATAAGCAAAGGATGAGCAATCAATTGAAGTCTTTTAATTAGTGATTCAGCTAAACCATTTTTTTAGTGTGTGTATGTGCAACAGGGTATTCAACATCAATTCCAACTAACATGCAGTAGTCATTGTATACTTGAAATATAAATTCACCTATATTATCTAAGCGAATTTTCTTAATTGGAAGACCAGGAAATTATGATTGCAACCTAATGATTTGAGCAAGCATTCTAGCAAATGCAGCATTCTAGCAACTGCAGCATTCCTAGTAGAAAGTATATAAACATGTGACCATCTTGTTGATGCATCTATTAACAACATAAAATATCTGAATGGTTCACAAGGTGGATGTATAGGTCCACAAATATCTCCTTGAATTCTTTCTAAGAAATATGGAGATTCAATACCAATTTTTGATGGTGATGGAAATTATGACCGCAACCTAATGATTTGAGCAAGCATTCTAGCAAATGAAGCATTCCTAGTAGAAAGTAGACAAACATGTGACTGTCTTGTTGATGCATCTATTAAAACCATAAAATATCTGAATGGTCCACGAGGTGGACGTACAGGTCCACAAATATCTCCTTGAATTCTTTCTAAGAAAGATGGAGATTCAATACTAATTTTTGATGATGATGGTCTGATAATTAATTTTCCTTGAAAACAGGCACTACATGAATAGTCACTAAGTGAAAGAATCTTCTAATTCATTAGGGTGTGTCCTTGAGAGTTTTCAATGATTAGATGTATCATTGTTGATCCTAGATATCCAATACGATTATGCCAAAGCATAAAGATTTTTGGATCATAGCACTTTTGATGCACTACAACATTTGCTTCAATTGATCTCAATGTAGTATAATATAACCCATTAGAGAAAATATGCAGTTTTTCTAATATGAGCTTTTGGCTTGAAACCATTGAAGTAATATAAAGATATTCTTTATTGCCTTCATTATAGGTTTCAATATGATAACCATTACTCCGTATATCCTTAAAGCTAAGTAAATTTCTTTTAGATTTAGAAGAATACAAAGTATCGTCAATACAAATTTTTTTACCTTTAGGCAACATGATATATGCTCTTCCAGAGCCTTCAATTATGTTCGACGAACCAAATATGGTATTAACCTTAGCTTTGATAAATATTAAGTTTTATAAATACCTTTTATCTTTAAGGATTATGTGCATTGTTGCACTGTCAGCTAGACAAAAATCTTCCCCAATCATCTTGGAATTAGATCCATTAGTAAGATTCATGTCTTTTTAAGTATGCAAAACATATACATTGAATTTTAAAACTTTGAAAGAAAATAAACATATAATGAAGCAAATTTAAATTCATTATTGATTACAATCAGAATACAAAGTAGAATAATGGTATTGCATAACTATTATGTTGAGGTACACAAAGATCATAAGGAGAAGACTAAGAAAAAAAAGGAAAATCATATTGCTAATATATATCTCTATCTTCTCTCTGTTTTATGATGTGTTTTATCATGGATGTATGCATACATATATATAGAGGGAAGGTGAAAGTGGAAAAGCTTATCACTTGTGAGGCAAAATCTCTTAGTATATTGCTTTCAGATTTTTGCCCCCTTAGTGCAAAGGGTGGATGGCTGATAAGCCATCCATGTGAACAATGAATAGGTTTATGGGTGTGTCAGAATAATTCATGTAATATCCTGAATCATAGGGTCTTTTTAGACTGTTTAATTAGTAAGATCTTATATGTGAAATTTAAATTGAACTTTATTAATTTAAACACAAACATAGTTTACATAGCATAATGTAATGATACAATGAGAGGAAATATTTAATATGCATGATCTTTTGATCACCAATCAGATTCTCAACCTCTTTATTTATATCCCCAAAGAAGTCAAAAGCTTCAAGATGAGTAACATTTACTCCATTTGAGGTATTAAGGTAATCTTCTGGATCACCGACTTCGGCAAGGTTCACTTCAACTCCTTTTCCTTTTTCTTTCAAGGAGGCTTGGTACAAGTTTTCCAAATGCTTAGGAGAACGACATATACATGACCAATGCCCTTTTATGCCATACCTATAACATTTGCATTCATTTCCCTTTCGAGATTTATAATGCAAATCTTTGCCATTTTCTTGTTACTTTTTTCTCATTCTGATTCAACCTTTTGTTATAAGTGTTGGGAAATTTAAACCCTGATTGATAGAATTAACAAGTTTTAAACCCAAGTTGTTAATTAGATATATTATGAATAATCCTTGGTTAAACAAACAAACATCAATATCATGTCAAAATAATGCACAACGGAATAGTAAACAAGACAAGATATGATGACTCAGGAAAACCAATGAAATAAACTAGTTTCACAGTAAAAAAACCTAAGGGGAAACCTTCCCAAAAAGAAACCCACTATAATAAAGAGAAGTTTCAGATCTAGTACTAAACCTTTGACCCTAGACTCTACAATCCCAGTAGATGAACGTACAACAGAAACTTTCTACTACTTTAGAACCTCTGAACTCTTCAATATATGAACACTCCAACCACAATCACAATTGAAACCTCCAATTGACTTCAAAAACCTCTTAAAGGTTTTTCTCACAGTAGCACGTCTGTGGTGGTTGCTACGACTTCAGCTTCTTCACCAATGGAATCTTCAGATTTACTTTGAAACTCTTTAGTTTGGTGAAATAGAGAAAACTTGGTTACAAATCCCTAGCCGCATAAACAAAGTGTTTCTTTCTCTAAAAAACCTTCTGATAGATGGCTTATGATGTCCTTTAAATACCTATTCAAACAGATCTCAATTCGGGCTTCAAATGAAGAAGTTATGGGCTTTTTCGCGTTGCTGATTTTTGCTCATCCGCAAAGCTCGATCTATCTAGCTGCTATCGAGCTTCTATCAAGAACAAAATCTCTATAGATCGAGCTGCTATCAAGCTTCTATTGAAGAGATAGTAAGTTTTTAGCTTCTATCGAGAGGTATCGAGCTACTATCGAGGTATACGCTGAAAATGTGTTTTTCTTGAGCAAACTTTATGACTTTAACTTGGTCTTCAATTACAATTTTAAGACACATCAAAACTCAATAAAAGACACATAATTTGGCATGGTTGACAATACCAAAACACATAAACCTAACAATAAGGTGTGTTATGCCCCTTTAAAGGATTTTGAGTACGTCTCCCCTTGTTTTGGTTGTTCTTACCATGTCCACGCCCTCGATTTTTATTTCCTCCATTTCATTCAAAAGACATTCTGTTCACCTCAAGCAATGGTGAGGAGCCGGTTTGTTGGGATAGGCGATTTCTCAGTAGAAGCTCATTATTTTGTTCGGCCACTAGAAGACATGATATAAGTTCTGAATATTTTTGAAACTTACGCTCACGATATTGTTTTTGCAAGAGCATATTTGAAGCATGAAATTTAGTAAATGTTTTTTCTAACATGTCTTCCCCAGTGATTTTTTCACCACATAATCTCAATTGTGAGGTAATTTTAAATAGTGTTGAATTATACTCACTCACACTTTTGAAATCTTGCAACCTTAGGTGCATCTAGTCATAACGAGCTTTTAGGAGGATTATACTCTTATGGTACTCGTATCTCTCCTTTAGTTTTTTCCATAGGACTAAGGGATCTTTGTTAGGAACCGGCCAAATTATGCCAAACGCCTTGTAATCTCCTAATAATTGTTGTATTTCCTTTAGTTAGTTAGTTGAGATCACGATGAGTTAGTTAAGAATTAAGCACATGTAACTCATTTAACGCATGACTTAATTCATAAAGCATATGTTGAATCAACTAGCCAATTATCTTAGGCCACGTGGGCCAATGGCATTAGAGCTAGTCTCCTATAAATACATGGTTGTAATTCAACATTAGATATTAATAAAGAATAAACCAATTACTTAGTGCATCTCTCTCTCTCTCTCTCTCTCTCTCTCTATGGCGGCCTAGGTCCCCTTGAAGTGACCTACAACAACTACTATTCTCATTCACCATTATTACTCTTCCACAATTCGTATTCAAATTCTAGCAAATTCTTATCATTCTTTTTATGTGAGGTACTCAGTTTTTAATTCCTCACGTTGATGGTGGTGAATGAAAATCATTGACTTTGCTTGATTATGTGAGGATGCTTTATTGACATCTTTATTGGTATCTCCAAAGGCCATTGCCTCTAAGTAGATGTCAACATCTAGGATCCATGATAGATAATTTTTGCTTGATATGTCAAGGGTAACAAACTGAAGTTTTGTTAGGTATGACATAATTTATATTTATAACATAAATAGTATTAATAATTACAATATATAAGTATTTATAACATGCAAAATATTAATTAAGTAATACAATATTTAGTCTATGTTATAGACGTAAACTTGTGCTATATATATTACGTAACACATATGAATTAAGTTATAGTGTCACATAAATAATCTTTTACTTCAAGAGGCAAAACGACGATAACTCTCTTTTTGAATTTTGTGCTGAAAATGTGTTGTAAACTAAAGGAAATATAAAGACAAAATAGGAAATATGAGAGTAAGATAATATCTAAATTTCTTCTTTTCTAGTGGTCATTTACCACATTATATTATACATGTACATATCTATCTTTGTTATCTATCTCTCAAAGATTTTACCGTTTCTACCCACAATCACAATGCCTCTTGTACTATCTATTTACAAAAGAAAAAGTTCCAAACAAAGCATTAATTGAAGGAGTAAATTTCTACTCCTAAAATGTAGCTTTTGGCTACCCTATAGATTTAGGCTATGGCTTATGTAGGGGCCAGTTAGTCAGGAGGCACTATTAAGGCTGTACGAATTGGGCCTATGGCCCAATCCGAGGACATTAGCTAATCCGAGGATGGCCAAATGAGGTTATAAGGGGAATGATATAAAGAGAAAAGTAAAGATAGTATGAGATAAGGTCAACAAACGTCCAAGGAGAAAGGCCATCTTAGGAACAAGGGTCTGAGGTCAGTAAGAGTGCCATATCACCCTAAACTTTCTTCAAAATTACATTACAACTAGGAGTTGGACATTGGACAAAGGGTAAGAAAAGGGGGGCAATAAATATCTTCAAAAAGCTGCTACCTCCACATTAAATGCCTCCCAACTAACTCTCTGACCGCATTAATGTGGAGGTGATACCTGAACAGTGGTCAAGCAGCCTTACAACCACTAGTTGATGGTTCTAGGAGGTGTTGGATGGGACAAGAAGAAGTTCCCAGAATCTAACATACACGTGTATGGCAGGGATGATACCAAGATTATAGTATATAGCTTGAGAAGATGGCCTAAAAGGAAGGATCGGAGAAAATCAAGAAATTTTTATAATAATACTGTGAGCTCTTGTAACTTTGTTCATAAACAAGACATTATAATATAAACTCCTCAGGCCACTCCGAAGACAGACTTTCTTATTTTACTTGTATTTAATAGCCTTAAATTAGCAAATTTTATTGTTTTTCTTCTGGAGTAGATCTAATTATTTCATCCACGCTCTACAAATTTATTGTTTGGGCTTTTTGAGCTAAAACCCAATCTTATATTGGGTCCAATCCGAATTCAATCCTTACAGCTTACATGCAACCCATATGTTTACAAGCCGGCCATGTGTAATATAAAGAGATATTTAACAAAAAAACACAAAATAGAGTACTAGATGGAAATGCTCTTACTAATGATCATAGTTAACTATTAATAAATGAGAAATTTTATGGACACAATAAAATATTATTAAATTTTTACAACATTTTTATTTTTAATTGTGGTGGGCCCTAATAAAATATTTTGCTATTTTATTTTGACCTATGACTAACACCTTAATGATAATTTGTTATGTCCCAGCACAATCACAATACAACTTAATAAAAATAATAATATAATACACAAATTTTGGGAGAAGAAGTAGAAAACTCAAGAAGAACGCATTAGAAGAAAAACCACTATAGGAGTGATCAACCCTGTAGAAATTTTTTACAAAATAAAAAACAACTACAATAAATCTATACTCAAAATATCTTTGTAGACAGCTAGACACGGCTTATAGCCTCAACTAGCTTCATTGTGGTCCCTAAATTTTGGAATTGTTCTATAGTACTTCCTCCAAAACCAAAGTCCTTTGCTTCAACACTGTACTCTAAAGAACTCTGAAATTCGTGTGCATGATTGGTATTTGTAGGTAATTATAAGTTCGAGTTTAGGTAATTGTATTTAAAGAAGGATCATGATATATATGGGAAATTCTGTTCACTCGAGGGATCATGATATATATGGGAAATTCTGTTCACTCGAGTAAGGAGAGTGAAGTCTCTTGAAATTGCTCAAGCGACTCTTCATTAACTTGAAATCTTTAAATGCAACTTGACTCACTATCTAACTTACATAATTCGCAAATTAGTACAACCCTCGTTAAAGTAGGGTTTAGCCAACTTGGATCTAAATTCTAACAAATGATAAATTCAAGTTAGGCCTCCCCCCCCCCCCCCCCCCCTTTACGTGAATTTATTTTGGTCCAATCTAAGTGTATGCATATGAGCCTCCCTCCTAAAAATTTAGACCCTCCAGTTCTTGACCTCCTACACCTCACAAACACTTATACTTGTGGAATGATTATCACACTAAGGGTACGCGGTCATAAATTAGACCTATATAACTTTGTCAATGTTTCATCACTTGATAACTTTTTATTGAATTTAATTCTTGAAAAAATCACCATTAGATGACATTGTTCGTCCAATTTTTTATATTTAAAACCCAAATTTATTGAATTTAAAAGACGAAATCCAAATATCCAATAGATTTAAAATTTATACGAACCAACCTTGGGAAATGTCAAGCTGAAACCTCTTTAACAATTTTCAATCAAGGACCTCTTCTCCTTTCCTTCTTGGATTCTAACTTGAACTTGCTTGGATGTTAATGAATAAGTTCCCAATCATTAATAGTGACAACTTAGGACATTCCCCAAGAACTCATCAAAGTTTTAGTTAAATTTTGGTTAGAAAGTCTTTTTTCTATTTTATCTATCTACACCAAGTCGTTGCAAACTCGCAATCCCCCACATCCAATTAAGTAGTGACACCTAACCCTTATCTTTTTTTTTTCTTTTTTCTTTTTTAGTTTATTATCATACCTAACTCTCGCATTTTCCTTTTCATATCTGTCCATCATCTAGTTCCACTTTCTTAAGCTTGTCTTTTTTCTATACTTTTTCATTCCAACTTTCTTCTCCGTCTAATCTCTTCCTTTCTACCTTTCAAAGGCTCTATTTTTTTTTTTTTTTTTAAAGAAGAAAAAAAATGATAGAAGGATAATATAAATCCTAAATTTCTCGAAATATGAAAATGTGTCGGAGATGAATTATAAGGCTCTTGACCTTTTTCGATCGGGCACTATTTCGTTAGAAGAGTAAAAACTTAGAGAGATGAAAGATAAGATAATTTTGAAGTGAAAATTCCATAAAATTTTGGGTCTATTTGAGATCGGTATATTTTGTTGAAATTGAAATCTTTTTACTGAAAGTACTGTAGATAAAGATAAAAGTTACAGTGAGATTCATGAATAGTATAAAAAGTACAGTGGAACGCATGAATAATACAAAAAATACGCTAAATATTAAAATAAACTGATTTTTTAAACTGAGCCAAACACACACTTACAATAAAAGATACATGAAAAAAGAAAAAAGAAAAGAAAAAAAGAAGCTACATCAAACTGACCCCAAATTTGTAGAGCAGTTATACCACGACATTTTAATCATAATAATACAGAATTGGCAAATGCTAGAAGTTTTCTAAACATTTGTAAATCTTACTTTTACACATGTAGAACATTTGAATCAAACCTCGTAGCACAAAAGGCAAAGCAGCTGCAGTCAAGACGTACCGAAATCTATAAGATTCATGAGGTGTGACAGCAAATATGGCAGATCCATAAGTCACAAGCATTGAAGCTGTGGCAATCAATATTTCTAAATGGAAAGGGAACCTATATGTGAGAGACATAATGACCAGAACCGATGTGGAAAGCGCCACAGTGTTAAAAACCAAGAAAACATAGTATGCTTGTTTTCTAGAGGCATAAATGGCACTTCCTGGTCTGTGTCCATGGTCATCATCTTGCCAAACCCCGCCGGGAGGGTTAACCCCAGCTTGAAAGGTCACTGCAGCAATCAATGTAGCAACTATTAAGAGAACGTTTCGAACTTCGATAGCCGAGTCCTCGCCATCCTTAAATTGGAAGTGTGTAAACCAGCTCTTGCTCCTTGTAGTTGAAGGAGTAGCCATTTTCTTCAAACATTTACAATGTACCAAAGCTTGTGTTAAGGACTAGTTATATATAGAATGAATAATGTTATTGTAACTAGCATCTTTTTGGGGGGCAAATTCCACAAGCTTTCCATTTGATGAATTCACACTCATCCCCAAAAGTTTTAAGAAATAATATTCTCACCCTTTTGAGGTCTTATTAATGGAATATTCTGCTAGGAAAGTGAAGATGTAAGAGGAGATGGACTTACTTGTTGCGTTTATTATACTTAAGAAAAAGAGTGTCATTTCAGAGAAACCTCATCTAAAGTTGGTGTATAGTGGTTATACCTAGAGAATTAGAGGAGTATCATATCGGAGAAACCTCATCGAAAGTTGGTGTTAAGTATTCATCTTAATTTTTTCCATACCTTTTGTCGTGTCTAAATCTTTTCCTGGTTGTTAGGTTGGGTCCATCCCAAAATGTTTGTCAATTGCCAAGAAGGTAGTACTGTGGTGCATGTGAATTTACGCGATTTGTCCATATATATAAAAATCTATCCCTCGCTGTTCGTGTTTAAATTTATAGTATTACTTTAACTCTCAAAAGTCAAAAGTTCATGGAATGATGTTAGACTTGACTATAATTTTTTTTTTTTTTGCTAAACTTGACTATAATTTATCTTCTTAAAATTTGAGATGATTTTTATTTTATCCTCTGGCGTTTAGAACTTTGGATTTAAATTCCTTACATTATATAAAGTTAAGTTAGTTAACCTTATGTGCGTCCATGATGCTGATGTGTTTGTTAAATGTCACCTCAACTTGAAATGATGTAGTTTTGCAATTCACAACATTTTTTACAAATTATTAAAGGCTTACCGAGAGTAAGTAGAGAAGAATTGACTGCAAATTAAAGTGATATTACTAGTTACAACTTACTATCTTAGAGCATCCACATCAGTTGGTGGATACTCTTCTATAATACAAAAATATTTTCATTTTACACATTTTGGCCAAAAAACCTCCCATATCAGCTCATGTAAAACTGTGTAAAATCTTCTAAAAATTTTCATGAGCTACAGTAACCGTCTAAATATACACGGTTACTGTAGCCTTGTAAATCAATATTTTATACTATTTTCTTTGTCACCGGTCAGATCCCTCTTCTTTCTCATTTCACTCTCTCTCTCCCTTTCCCTCTCTTCATCTAAATCAACATAGCCGATCAACCATCCACCCACCACCACAATCCAGTACCACCCCACCACCACCATTACAACACATAATAATCCAACCAAAAAATCAATGGAAAACCAAACCAAAAATCAACAGAAAATGGAACCCAAAATCAATAAAAAATCAAACCAAAACTCACACCAAAGCTGCTGTCGCCGCTGCCATGGAAGCTTGGGTGGAGTGTTCGCTGTTGCCATGAGAAAGTGAAAATTTGGACCACTGTTTGTGGCGGTGTTGCAGCTGATCTTTGCTGCCACCGGTGATGGCATGGCGAAGGATTTGGGGCTCTCGGCCCTAGACGGAGCTGAAGGTGAGCTCTGGCTATGGCTGATCGTGAGAGAGGAGGGCAGTTTGGCAACAAAGGTTATGGCTGATCATGAGAGAAGAGAGTGTTATTCTGAAAAATAGAGATGGAGACCGTGTGTGGTGGATGTTGTGGGTAGTGGGTGGTAGGTAGGTGGGTAAGTTAAATAATAAAATAATTATATTAAATGATTATTTAAAGAAAAGATAGTCTATAATAGATGATCTGACGTGGGTGTTTTTATTAATGGCTTGTGTAAAATAAAAATAAAAAGTAAGTTTTTAGTGTAAAATAGACAGAAAATTTTAAACGAACTGATATGGATGCTCTTAACACTTGTTTGGATTGAGAGGGAGTGAGGAGTAATTGAAGAGAGTAGAATAGAATTTGCAAAAAATGAATGGATGCCCTAAGTGCATGAGTAAGAAAATATTTTTAAAAACTTTTATGAGTAAAAAAAGTAATTAATTTTGTTAACAGCTTTTTATATTTCTCATATAAAAGTAATATTGAAATTTCTAAAAATAATTTATTAACAAATATCCTAAAATCACTATTAAAGCTGATTTCTTTTAAAACCATTTGCACATGCTAATAGTGTCTCAAGATCAAGACAAAGGAAGAAGGAACAAGGAACAAGTGCTGGCCAGACCCGGGTCAAGATCCTCCATCAGGTCAACCTTGTGCTCATGAATCCAACTAGAAGACTCGAGTCAACCACTCGTAAGCCCTCTTTTTCTTTGGCCTTTGTTGAATGTTGAATGGTAGAGGAAGCCATAAATGATTCAAAAGAATCATTAGGATTAATTAACAAGAGAAGGACTCAGGAAAATTAAAAAAAAAAAAAATATATATATATATATATTAAATTCAAAAGCAAGACTTAGGTACAATACTTAGATGTTGTTCCTTAGGTTTCCCTTTTAAGATTCTACCATGTGTATTTTTTCTCATGCGATGGAAATGTATTTTTTAATTAAGTAGCCACATGACTAAATCTTAAAAGAGAAACATAAAAACAACTTAAAGTATTGTATCTAAATTTTGTCCTAAATTCAATGATATCAATAAATCTAAGATTTTGTCAAGTTGCATTGAGAAATAAAGAGAATTCTCTTTATTTGTTCATTAAGTCCTCCACCTCATCAAAAATTTGCATCTATGTTATTGTCATTGCATTAATTACATGTCACATGTTAACGCATAAATGCATTAATTTTAAAGTATTAATTATTTGTAGATGGTGTACTAATTATATTTGGGTCATGCTAACGAGTGCCTTTAGGGCATTGATTAACAATCCAGCTAAAGAAAGTTTTTATGGGAAAAGAAAAAAAAATCAATTAATGTTTTTATTTTTTTCATTTCCCATAAAAGTGATATCAAAACTTTCCTAAAATGAATTGTTAACCAATACCCTTGGACACTCGTTAGCATTTCCCATTATATTTATATAAAATGAGTTTATGTGATGGATTTTAAAATTTTATATATGAAATAATTTATTTGAAATACTTATGAAATAAAAAATAAAAAAATAAATTGAGTACTACCATGTGTATTTTTTCTCATGGGATGGAAGTGAATTTTTTAATTAAGTAGCCACATGGCGAAATTTTAAAAGAAAAACCTAAAAAACAGCATTTAAAGTACTGTATCTAAGTTTTGTCCTAAATTCAATGATATCAATAAATCTAAGATTTTGTCAAGTTGCACTGAGAAATAAAGATAATTCTCTTTATTAGTTCATTAAGTCCTCCACCTCATCAAAAATTTGCATCAATGTTATTGTCATTGCATTAATTACATGTCACGTGTTAATAAATAAATGCATTAATCTTAAAGTATTAATTATTTGTAGATGGTGTACTAATTATATTTATATAAAATGAATTTATGTGATGGATTTTAAAATTTTATATATGAAATACTTTATTTGAAATACTTATGAAATAAAAAATAAAAAAATAAATTGATTTGGAAGATGAAATTCTTGCCTAGTGTCGCATTCATTGGAAAAGAATTAGGATATGTTTGATAACTGTTTTTTCTCCTTATTTTCTGTTTCCAAAAACAGTTTTCTATTTTTGAGATTAAAAAACCTGTTTGGCAATCCAAAATGGACAAAAAACAAAAATTATTCTCAAAACTCAATTTGTGAAGGAAACTGAAAATATGCAAAAAACTGTTTTCAGTTTCCATTTTTCAAAAGTCAATAAAAACACGCATTTGAATTAATGAATCTATCTCATTTAATGAGTTAGTATTAGAGATCAAATCCTAGTAACAACATATTTTATTATTTTCTATTTTTTTCTTCAAAAAACTATTTTTTAAATTTCAACTAACCAAACATGTTTTTGATTTCAAAAATACAAGAAAATTGATTTTTCTTTATATTCCCAAAAATAAGTTTTTGAAAATAGAAAATAAAAACTGTTACCAAACATAATCTTAGTTAGCATTCCACTTCATCAATTTTTTTTTTCATTTATGTTAATGCATTAATTATATATCACGTGTTAATAAGCTAACTGCATTTATTTTCATGAATTAATTATCTATAAATGATATACTAAATAATATTTATATAAATGAATTTATAAGGTCATTTTTATAAAATTTATATAAGAAATGATTTATTTGGAATATTTATTATTAATAAAAAGATGAAAACAATTTATTTGGATTATGAAATTCTCTCTCATATATGGTTTCTTTGGAAACAATTGAAACAAAAATATCAGTAGACAAGGCAAATTAGATAACACAATCAATAAATATAGAAAATGTATATGTGTATGTGACCAATATTGTATATTTTAATTTATTAATTAGTCTTAATAATTTACATTTTCTAACTCCTTTCAATGACAAAATTTATACATGTGTCTGACCAATACTATAATAAACTAATTTGTACTATGTAATTAAACAATGTATTAATAGGGTAAATATATTTATTTTCATAATTTAATTATTTGTGTAAAATGAATTTTCATTATTATTTTTCTAATATATATATAACAATTAATTGATTTTAAAAATGACATTCTTGCTCAAATTTACTTACTTTAAAAAATATTGGAATAAATTACTAAAAAAATTATTAACGTACACACAATTAAGAGTATAAAATAATTAAATATTTTACGTTTAAATTAGTGAAAATAATCAAATGTTTTTCAATTCACTCAAGTAATAAGTTCATATTATTAATTATATTAATTCTAACAATTTGCATTCCACTTTTTCTAATCACATAGTTGAAGTTGATTCCCCAAATGTTGTAATACATAATAAGTATTGTAGGGACTGAGTTTGAGCACGTCTGCTACTAGATGAGTGGACTCGAGCCCAACTAGCCCAATATAATAGATTTATAAAGAATATGTTTAAGAACTAGGTCTTAGTGAGGATTACAACAATTAGACACGGTTATGAATGGATTGAATAACAAGGATATGGACTAAAGTATGAAATTCTGTCCTCGGGCACTTCGTCCGAGGAACTTAGTGTTCTTATTCTTTCTTCAGTGCTAGGTCACAAAGGTTTCCAAGATCATGCAAATTGCTACCGTATTCTCCTTTCTTTTTTCCGCCCCCTTTCCTGGAGGATTTCTCACATTATATATCCCCCACCAATCGATTTTGGCCCTCCATCTGTTGATCATGCAGGTCACTACTCAAATGCTTGTCACATCAGCCACCTTCCCAAACCTCCAGTGAGTTGCAGCAACTAAGACCGCACTGTTCAGGGGTCATTTCCTTATTAATGCGGCCAAAACGTTAGTTGTGAGCATTTAATACGGAGGTAATAGTTTCTCCTTGAACTGTTCCTACACCATGCTCCCGTGGCTGTCCTACAATGCTTGTCCTTTTTCTTGGGACGCTCTGGGAGGCTGCCGTTGATGGCAGGCCGTTCTTCCCTACTAGGATATGGGTTGGCCGAGGACAGGATTGTCCTCGACTACGTTTCTGGGCCACTTGGACTTTCTTTATTCGTCCTCGGCGTGGGCCTTGGGCTTAATATGAGATGGGCCGGGGTTGCCAAAATATTTGACCCCACAATAGCCCCTCAAAATCCTGTTGTCCGGCTCCTCGGACGGAGAAGGGGATTTTGGTGTCATCGGGCCTTTATCATGGCTTGTCAAGTTTTGTCCTCCGTCAGTGCCAGAGCCTCTTCGCTTGTCCAAGGCTAGTTCCTGGTGCTTCGGTATACGGAGCGCGCCCTCATTAAATTCTACAAGCTCTATGCTCCCCACATTCAACGGTGTGATGGTAATCTAACGATGGGGATTTCTTTAACTTTATAGGCGGGAAAACCCGCACGGTTATTTTTAATTGGAGGTATAAATACCCATTTGAACCGATTTTTCTCTTTACTTTTGCACTCAAGAGTTCTTGTGCACATATCCTGAGTTCAGTCAAATCTCCAGCCAAACTCACGTCTCTTTTCAGCATAAAAAGCCTGTCCGAGGAGCTTTGCCTCATCTGTAAGTTTTCTTCTCTCTCTCTAACTCACGTTTTCTCTCTTCTAAGTTTCTTTTCCTCTTACTCCTCTCCTTCTTTCGTCCTTCCCTGAGTTTTTTTTAGCCGTTTCTAGGGATGGGTAAATTAAAAAAGTTGGTTGAGTCTGAAGAGGCGATGGAGAAATTCATCGCCGATTATAGGATACCCCCTAATGTAGGCTTAAGGTACTGTGAAGAAGGGGAGTGGCATTTTAGGAGGCAAGAGGGTGAAGTAGTGATTCCTATGATCGCCTTCATAGAAGGTGGTATGAGAATCCCTATGGGGCCAGTGATGAAGGACTACCTTAGGCATTTCCGATTAGCTCCCACCCAGTGCGCTGCCAACGTGTTTAGGATCCTGGGTTGTGTGGACGCTTTAAACGAGAAAATGGGGTTGAGGTTAACCCATCACAATGTAAACTGGTGCTACAACCTTCAACACTTTAGGGGTAAATCCTACTACATGAAGACGAGGGACAATAAGGTTCGGCTTATTCAGTGCCTCCCCGAGACCAACAAAGGGTTAAATAAGGACTTTCCCATTGTGTCCGGGGAGTGGCACGACGACCTTCATTGCCCAACAGAGGAGGGGGAACCAGGTGGAGTATCGAGAGTAGGAGAGGGTTGATCTTTTGTTCTATCGTAACTTGCATTGTTCGGTTGCTAACATGAGTATGCCCTTTTCTTGCAGATCCACATGCCTTTGAACGACACTTTCACTTGGTCAACCTGGGAGATTTAGAAACTATTCTCAAGGCGAAGGTTTTTGTAAACGAAGCCGACAAACATGTCAGGGCCGCTTACAAGATCTTAGGGTACGATCCCATCCAGAAATCATTCCCCGCTCTGAAGCACGTGATCAGAGCTAACAATCCTCGGCTTCAGAAAATCACTGTAGCAAAGCACAGATTTTTGCTCCCTAAAGGATCTCCTGTCCCAGAAGGCATCCCATTGGCAGGCCCTTCTTCATCTCATCAAGTAGCGGAGGCTGACGGTGATTTGGGTCCGTCCGAGGACGAATTTAGTGCATTCAACCAGGTTGATCAATCCGAGGATCCCTCTGATGACTTGGGCGACTCCCATTTGACAAAAGCGAAGCTTCTATCAGTAGAGACTCCTTCTCAGGCCGAGATGGGTTTTAAGAGAAAATCTTCAACCAGCCTGTTCGACCTAATTAAGGGCCAACCGGGGAAGGACGCGTTGGGGAAATCACAATCCAAGCTTCCTTCTCCTCCACCCTAGCCTCAGCCTGCCCAGACCAAGTCGTTTTCCACCCAATTACAGCCATCATCTCCACAATCCAGACTTCCTCCTCCCCCCCAATCGACTCTGCCTCCTCGGCCCGAGCCCACCGATCCAAAAAGGAAGAGGGCTCCCAAAGGCAAGGAGCCCATGGATGGGGGGAAATTTCGCTCCTCTCGGGAGGAAGATGAAGCACCACGAGCTTCAAAGCAATTAAAGATTGGGCATCATGGCCAGGAAAAAGAGGTCGATGCTCAATCCGCGCCCCAGGCCTGGCTTCCTATCCCAATGCTCCACGGGGAGCCATTGATGGACAACGCCTCCCTTAGGGACTTCCGAGGGGGTGAAGGCACTTATGTGGCTTACGCGTTAGAGAGGTCCCTGCTGCTTCCCATCGATATGGCTGAGTTGGGGAATCTGAGGAGATAGGAGGTCTTCCTCATCATTAAAAGATACTTGGGCATGGTAAGACTTCCAACACTTGTGACTCCGGTGATTTTTGTCCCTTGGTTTTTAACTTACAGCATGCTTGTTTCAATTGGTGGGCTGTCCAGGCCACTTATAGGCTGGAAGAGGACGCTAAAGAGCAGAGTAGGTCCCTGGAGCTCGAGCGTGACAAGCGCTTGGATGCTACGCGGACCCTCAAAAACTCCAAGGCTGATCTCTCGAAGGCAAGGGAGGAGCTGAAGGAGATGACAAGGGCTAGGGATAGCGCCGAATTAGGACTAGCCTGCGCTTAGAGACAGGCCGAAAGCCAGACTAAGCGCCTACTTGAGACTGAAGATCAATTGAAGATTGCCAAGAAGCAAATCATTGACCTAAAGAAGAAGCTGGCTAAGGTAGAGGGAGCCAAAAACGTCGTAGAGTGGGCCAGGGACGAAGTTTTGAGGGCTAAGGCAGAGGCGAAGTTCTCCAGGATAGAGGCCGAGAACTCCAAGGAGAAAGCCGAGGAGGAGGCTTATGACTTAGGAGTGGCTGAGACCCAGGCCACTCTCAAGGCTCAAGTGCTTGGAGTATGCAGGCTCTACTGTTCCCAGGTTTGGAATGAAGCCCTTAAACAAGCTGGGGTTGAGGCTTCATCCGACCTGTGGAAGATGGAGAATGTATACTATCCTTCAGCCATCCGCGAAACTGCCCCTGCCAACTCTGAGGCTGAGGTTGCTCCTAAGGAGGCTGAGGTTGCTCAGTCTGAAGCTGCTCTGGCCATAACTGCTCATAATGAGCCAGCCGAGGAGGGTGAGCTTCTTGGGGCGACAGAAACACATGAGAACCTGAACCCTGAAGCGCCCCAGAGAACTGCAGAGTCTACGGCTGATGCTCAGGCCCCTCATGCCGAGGAGCCAGCTCTCTCGGTTCAGCCCCTTTAAACTGTTTCCTCGAGCGAAGGCTCCAAGGGTCCTGAGGTCACTCCTGCTTAGCTCCCCAAGGAAGGGGTCAAGATAAAGTTGAAGAAATAGGCGACCCAGCTAACTTTTGTATTAGTTTTTTTTTTTTTTTTTTTTAAAGGACATTGGGATCATTGTAATTAATTTTTTTAGATTAAATGTATGAAATTCCTTTCTTCCCCTCTATTTTTTTTTCATTATGTGTTTATTGTTATTATTGCTATTGTCATTACTGTGAACCTTGTGTCTCATGAATTGGTTATTCTAATGGGTAAGAATGGCTATGTACATATCATATTTGAAATCAAACCTTTAAATTCTAACTCACCGGCATTAAGGGGACGCTTAGTTTGCGTCTACCCATATTTTTAGGGGGCGGGGGCCAAGTATAGGATCCGAGGTACCGAGCGTGTACTTAGGCCATATTCGCAACTTTTACGAATCTTGAAGTAGCTAGTTTCCCCATAGGTTTGAGTCCGAGGACCATGCAAGACCTTGGTTCTGTCTAGTACTTATATTTTTCTTGAAGTAGCTAGTTTCCCTATAGGTTTGAGTCCGAGGACCATGCAAGACCTTGGTTCTGTCTAGTACTCAGATTTTCTTGAAGTAGCTAGTTTCCCCATAGGTTTGGGTCCGAGGACCATGCAAGACCTTGGTTATGTCTAGTACTTAGATTTTTCTTGAAGTAGCTAGTTTCCCTATAGGTTTAGGTCTAAGGACCATGCAAGACCTTAGTTCTGTTTAGTACTCAGATTTTTCTTGAAGTAGCTAGTTTCCCCATAGGTTTAGGTCCGAGGACCATGGAAGACCTTGGTTCTATCTAGTACTTAGATTTTTCTTGAAGTACTTAGATGGTTGTCAAGATACAAGACATATAACCATATTGAACTGAAAATTTGAATTAGAGAAATGCTTTTGTTAATAATAATACCTTCTCAAGTTATTTACATTCCATGGACGAGATACAGCTTTTTCATCTAAGTCTTCTAAGTAGTATGCACCTATTCTTATTACTGAAGTAATTCAGTAGGGTCCTTCCCAATTGGGTCCAAGCTTTCCCCAAGATGGGTTCTTGGCAGCACCCACAACTTTCCTCAACACTAGGTCCCCTGGTGCTAGCGGTCTAAACTTCACATTGGCATCATATCCCTGCTTGAGCTTCTAGTGGTAATAGGCCAACTGGATTCCTACCTTTTCTCTTCGTTCATCGATCAGATCTAGATTCATCCCTAGTAGTTCATCATTACTGTCTGGGGTGAAAAAGTTCGTCCTCAGCGTTGGGAAGCTTGCCTCTAGAGGGATAACAGCCTCGACCCCGTAGGTCATGGCAAAAGGTGTCTCTCCTGTTAACTGCCGTGGTGTAGTCCGATAAGTCCATAAGACATGCGGCAGCTCTTCTACCCATCTTCCCTTGGCGTTATCCAGTCTATTCTTAAGCCCATTGACTATGACCTTGTTGACGGCCTCGGCCTGTCCATTTCCTTGAGGATAAGCTGGAGTTGAGTACCTGTTAGTGATCCCTAGTTCGCAACAGTATCTTCTAAAGGCTTTGCTATCAAATTAGAGTCCATTATCTGAAATGAGGGTGTGAGGGACCCCGTATCATGTAACAAGGTTTCTCCAAATGAATTTCTTAACATCCACATCTCTAATGTTGGCTAGTGGCTCAGCTTCGACCCATTTGGTGAAGTAATCTGTGCCAACCAACATATATCTCTTATTTCCTGCTGCCTTGGGGAAAGGGCCTACAATATCCAGGCCCCACTGGGCGAACGGCCATGGACTGACAAAGGGTTGAGGACCCCTCCTGGCTGATGAATATTTGGGGCAAACCTTTGGCACTGGTCACACTTCTTAACATACTCCAGGGCTTCCTTCTGCATCCCCGGCCACTAATATCCCTGGGTAATGGCTCGGTGTGACAGAGATCTTTCTTCTGTGTGACTCCCATAAATCCCTTCGTGCAGCTCTTCAAGCAGTAACTCTGATGCTTTTGGGTGAATACACAGTAAATATAGATAGGAGCGCTTATACAATTTGTGATCCTCGGACAACCAGAACCGAGGGGTGTTTCTTCGTATTTTTTCAGCTTCTGATTTCTCCTCAGGCTGGACATTATCTTTGAGGAACCTCACTATAGGGTCCATCCAGCTAGGACCCACTCTAACCTCATGGATTTGGACCATGCCCTTTGCTACTTCATTTGCTCTATCCAGATGCTCAACAAGAATAATTCGAGGCAGACCCTCTGCCGAGGAGGTAGCAAGCATGGCCAATGAATCTGCATGAGTGTTTCCACTTCTGGAGACGTGTGACAGGCTGAAAAGATCGAAGTCTGACTGCAAGCGTTTGACCTGGCTTAAGTACTCTTGCATCCTTGCGTCTTTGGCTTCTAACTCCCCCTTTACCTGGCCCACTACTAGTCTCAAGTCCGAGAACATCTCCACTGCTTTTCCTCCCATTTTCTGCACCATGGCCATTCCTTGTAACAAAGCCTCATACTCGGCTTCGTTATTCGTGGCCGAGAACCCAAGTCTTAGGGATTTCTCTATGATAGTCTTCTTAGGAGATATTAGGACTAGCCCCAATCCGGACCCCCTTTGATTTGCTGTGCCATTAATGTACACCTTCCAACATGGGGGTCCTGGCGTAGAGATTACCCCAATCGATTTCCCATCCATGTTACGCTCCTCTGCTACTGTTTCTACTGGTGGTTCAGCAAATTCGGCCACCAAGTCAGCTAGGACTTGGCCCTTTATGGAGGTCTGAGGCATGTACTTAATGTCAAAAGCTCCCAGGATTGTTCTCCATATGGCAATCCTTCTAGTGTAATCAGAGGTCCGAAGTACGGACTTCAAGGGTAGTTGGGTTAGAACAACTATTTTGTGGGCTTGGAAATAATGGGGAAACTTTCGCGTAGCATGGACCACAGCCAGTATGGCCTTCTCCAGGGGTAAGTATCTAACCTCAGCTTTATGCAGCGACTTGCTCACATAATAGACTGGCTTTCGAAGGCCATTGTCGTCCCGTATTAGCAACAAGCTCACAGCATGGGGGGCCACAGCAATATATGCGTATAGGACTTCATCGGCCTTAGGACTGGACATGATAGGTGGCCGGGATAGGTATTCCTTGAGTTGCTGGAAGGCCACAATACAATCGTTGGACCACTCAAACCCTTTCCACTTGTTGATCAAGAGATAGAACGGTCTACATCTATCCGCCGACCTGGAAATGAATCGATTCAGGACTGCGATCATCCTAGTAAGCTTTTGGACCTCCTTTGCGTTTTGCGGTGGTTTTAGATCATTTATAGCATTGATCTAGTCGGGGTTAACCTTAATTCCCCTATGAGTAACCATGTAACCCAAAAACTTGCCTGATCCCACGCCAAATGAGCCTTTGGAAGCATTTAGGCACAGCTTATGCTTCCTTAAGACACCAAAGGTGCTGCCGAGGTCTCCTAAATGCTCGAACACCACTTTACTCTTCACCACCATATCATCGACATAGATTTCGATGCTCTTACCCAACTGCGGCTCGAACATTCTTGTCATCATCATTTGATAAATGGACCCTGTATTCTTCAGACTGAACAGCATTACCTTGTAGTGGTAGTTCCCAATTGGTGTCACGAAGGCTGTCGTCTCTTGATCCTCCAAGGCTAATGGTATTTGATGATAGCCTTGAAAGGCATCTAAGAAGCTCATTCGAGGATGGCCTGCCGTTGCATCCACCAGCTGGTCTATCCAAGGCATGGGGAACGGGTCTTTTAGGCAAGCTTTATTTAGGTCCGTGAAGTCTACACAAACCCGCCACTTTCCACTTTTCTTCTTGACCACCACAGTGTTGGCCAACCATTCGAGGTAAAAAACCTCTTTGATAGCCCCTGCACGCTTAAGCTTCGCCACTTCGTCCCTAATCGCATCAGAGTGCTCTCTTGATGGGCAATGGGGTGGCTGCTTCTTGGAAGCATCGCAAGCATCCCATGCAAATACATCAATATTTCTTTTGAGAAACTCAATCAACTCCTCCTTGTCCTGAAGAGGCAGCTAAGCCCCTACCCGAAAAAACTTCTCCAGATCACCACCAATAACCACCTCCTCCAAATCTTCGCATTTCGCTTCCTCGGCAGCTGTATTAGGAGGCGAAACTGGGGCCCTTGATTGCTATAAATTCTTTTCAGCAAAGGCTGAAGACTCCGCATCAAGCCGATGTGAGATGGCAGCCACCACACACTGCCTTGCCATGGATTAGCAACCACGGATTTCGAGAACTTGGTCCCCTGAAGGGAATTTCACCTTCTGATGCAATGAGGAAGCAACAGCCCCTAAGGTATGGAGCTAGGGCCTACCGACGATGGCTGTGTAGGGAGAGTAGGTATCCACCACGATAAAGTTCACCTCCACTATCTCTAGGCCGGTCCGAATGGGCAACCTAATCATGCCCTTTGGAATGACAAGCTTCCCATCGAAGCTCATCAGAGGAGAGTTATAGGGCATCAAATCTTCCGGTTTTAACCCCAGCCCCTTGTAGAGGTTGGGGTACATAACATCGGCCCCACTGCCACCATCCACCATCACTCTTTTTACATCATAGTCCCCGATTCTGAGAGTGATCAACAGCGCATCGTCGTGGGGCTGGATGGTTCCGATCTTGTCCTCTTCTGAAAAACTCAAGATTGGATGAAAATTCATTATGGCCCTCTTCGGCTTTGGCTGGGACTCTTCAGCAGGCCGTCGAGCCACAGATAACACTCGTGAAGGGCACGTGCTTGTTCTTCCTGGCGCGGCCAAGATTACATTGATCGTCCCTACGGGTGGCCTTAGGACAATATCTCTCTGGGGTTCCTGATGAGTCTGGCCTTGGTGACTACTGGGATGATGCACAAGGTGTTTCAGCTTTCCTTCTCGGACCAGTTGGTCCAGATAGTTCCAGAGGTTCCTACAGTTTTCCATGGTATGCCCGTGGTCCTGGTGGTATTGGCAATAAAAGTTCTGATTGCGCCTCGTGGACTTTCCTGCCATCTTATTCGGCCACTTAAAGTATGGCTCGTTCTTAATTTTTTCCAACACCCGATGTACTAGTTCTCGGAATACAGTATTGACAGTGTGTGTGTTGGTTACTCCAGATTGCCCTACGAAATCTCTCCTCGGACGGTTGTTATTATATCGATCCGACCTGAAATCCCTCCTCTCTTGAGGGATAACCTTCTCTTTTCCTCTACCTTGCAGCTGGTCTTCCTTCACTCGTTTGTACTTATCGATCCGATCCATCAGTTGGCGCATACTGGTGGCGGGCTTGCCAGTTAGAGACTTCCTCAAGCTGTGCTCAGCTGGGAGACTATATTTGAAGGTGTTGATGGCGACATCGTCAAAATTGTCATCCATTTCATTATACGTCTCCCAATATCTGTCCAAGTAGGCCTTTAGAGTTTCTTCATCATGCATGGATAACGACAATAAAGCATTCAAACGTCGAGGAGCTCTGCTATTTGTAATGAAACGGGAGCCAAAAGCTTGGGTTAGCTGCCTATATGAATCTATGGAATTCGTCTTTAAGCCATTGAACCACCTTATCGCTACTGGTCCCAAGCTAGATGGGAAAACCTTGCACATTAGCGCCTCGTTTTTAGAATGGACAGTCATCCTTTGGTTGAACTGGCTCACATGCTCCACAGGGTCTGTTTTGCAGTTGTAAATGGCGAAGGTTGGTTGCTGGAATCATCGAGGAAGTGTAGCCCCTTCTATGTGGTGCGTGAAAGGTGACTTGGAGAGCCTGCTCATGGCATCGTTTCCCAAGCCCCTAGGAGATGGGCTTTTACGCTTACACCTCCGGTAGTGCTCTTCTTCATGAGAGAATGTCTCACTTGGGGGAGTCCTCGATCTTTGCCTATAGTCATCGTCACTTTCATCATCGGAGGGTATGTAAGGCTTGGAATGAGATCGCCTTTGTTGTGCATGGCGCAGCTTTCTCTTCAAATCATCTATCTCTCGCTGCATAGCCTGCTTATCGTTCTGTCTCTGGGATACATGACTCCTAATTTCTTCTAGTTGCACGGCCAGGTTGTTATTTTGTCTCTAAAGCACGTGATTGCCCACACGAGAATAGCTTTTGCTGGTTTAAGTGGTGTGCACACTTCCTTCTCGAAACCTTCCATTCTCTTCATTTCGATCACGCTCAGGGTTAGGAAAGTTACCCTGTTGTTGGGATCTGGCCGGTTCGAGCTGATGGGAGCCTGCTTGATGAGGGCTTGATCCTACCATGCTTGATTGTTGCCCTTACTAACACACAAGTTCTCCCCACAGACAGCGCCAATTGTAGGGACTGGGTTTGAGCACTTTTACTACTAAATGAGTGGACTCGAGCCCAACTAGCTCAATACAATAGATTTATAAAGAGTAGGTTTAAGAACTAGGTCTTAGTAAGGATTACAACAACTAAACACAGTTATGAATGGATTGAATAACAAGGATATAGACTAAAGTATGAAATTCTGTCCTCGGGCACTTCGTCCGAGGAACTTAGTGTTCTTATTCTTTCTTCAGTGCTAGGTCACAATGGTTTCCAAGATCATGCAAATTGCTACCGTATTCTCCTTTCTTTTTCCCGCCCCCTTTCATGGGGGATTTCTCACATTATATATCCCCCTCCAGTCGATTTTGGCCCTCCATCTGTTGATCATGCAGGTCACTACTCGAGTACTTGTCACATCAGCCACCTTCCCAAACCTCCAGTGAGTTGCAGCAACCAAGACTGCACTGTTCAGGAGTCATTTCCTCATTAATGCAGCCAGAATGTTAGTTGTGGGCATTTAATGCGGAGGTGATAGTTTCTCCTTGAATTGTTCCTACACCATGCTCCTATGGCTGTCCTACAATGCTTGTCCTTTTTCTTGGGACGCTCTAGGAGGCTATCGTTGATGACGAGCCGTTCTTTCCTACTAGGATATGGGTTGGTCGAGGACAGGATTGTCCTCGGCTACGTTTCTAGGCTACTTGGACTTTCTTTATTCGTCCTCGGCCATTTCTTCCTCCTCGGCATAGGCCTTGGGTTTAATATGAGATGGGCCGGGGTTGCCAAAATCTTTGACCCCACAAGTATTTTACATGTACTATAAGATAATTTGTTACAAAATGTTACAAAGTAACACAAAAAAAAAAAATAAATAAATAAAGACCAAGAACATAACTAAAAGACAACTAAGGTTTATACCCTTGTAAGACCGCAAAAATTTCCACAGAAAAGCCCAACTAGAAAAGACCACAAAAACCTCCAAAAGAAAAGCCCAATTAGGAAAAGAGCCGAGTCATTACTAGACTGATCCAACTTTCATAAAAGATGAGCCAGGTTATATAAAACAAACATTACTTTAGGGGTTTTTTTCCCTCTCTTTCTTTCTTTTTGTGTAAGGTTACCTTAGGATTTAAGGAAACTAAGAAAAGTAATGCTTTACATTAGAAAGTCTATTTATTATAGGTTTTAGTTAACTCAATTGGTAAAATTTCTGATGAAAAACACAATCATCAAATGTTGTTGCTCTATTAAAATAAATAAAAAAACCCTCAAGTAGCTAAACTATACTATATAGACACTCCACTCTTAATCCTTTTGAACTTCTTAATCAAATCTATAGATATCTAAAAGTTGAAACGTAGAATTAATTATTGCTATACTCCTGTTGAGCCACATCATCTACCTATTTCTAACCATATCTCTCCACTATTTCAAACCATAATGTCTCTTTTACCTTTTCATCTCTCCACTTCTCTCAACCTTAATGTCACTCTTCATCTATCCCTTCCTCTTCTATTTATTTTGGCTCTTCTTATCCCCATTCTATTACTATAAATATGTTATTCTTTCTCTCATTCTATACATATTTTCCCACATGAAAAAAGGTTATCACTTCTCTCTCTCTCTCTCTCTCATGTTTTATTTTTATGTGAATTTTTATTTTTTGTATCTCTACTTTAGATTGATGAATTTATATGTTCTTTAGAATTCTACTTTGGGTTGATACAATTTGGTTTTGTGTTTTAAGTTTTTAAGTTATTATCTTTTTTCTTTTCTATGATTGTTAAATGTTATCCAATTGCATATAAAGATAGTTGTAAGGTTGAATGAATTTAATCAACCATCTAATTGGTTTTATTCCATGCCAAATTTGTTTGTATTTCAGCATTTAGTAACCCTGTATTTAGGTGGGTTTGTTGTAAGGGTAGTGAGTAAGATAGAGTGTAGATTGCTCAAGAGTATGCAAGAAAAAAGAGACTCGCGGTTTGATCTCGTGGGTGACTCGCGGCTGCAAGCCGCCAGATGCAGCACACGTGCCAAGCATGCCAGAAGGTGAACAGTCATGCTAGCTGGAGCACTACAGGACAAAACAGGACAACTGGCCATACGGTTATCTCGCGACTGGGTCTCGCGACTCAGTCAAGTCGTGAGGCCAAGCCGTGAGCCACCCCTGTTTTGAAAAACCTGACGTTTCACATTCTCCTCTTACCCCAATATAAATACCCCTTATACCCACAAATGAAAGAGAGCTTCCAGAGAGAATTTTGAGAAAGAAACCCTAGAGTAAAACAAGATTGATTCATCTACAATCTTTACATAAGAGTCTCTTCAAATTCCTCAACTCTCTTCCTCTCCATTGTCAAACCCTTGAGAAGCATTTTACCAAAACCTTGTTCTCACCATATCCATTACTGTGAGAGGGCTGTTTGGTGTTCTGGAAAGCAGTTAGGAAGGAACCAATCTTCATTGGTTGATGCTATGGTCAAGTAGCGGAATCCGGGAAGCTAGAAAAGAAAAAGGTTCGGCGCAACCTCGTTGGAGAAAGAAGCTTGGAGGGCTTAGGTGCAATGGATAGATTAGGCTTGGAGGGTCTATTGCTGTCCATGTATCCCAACTACATTTTCTAGTGGATTGTTTACCACTTGGAGGGCGGCGGAGAGGTTTTACACCGAGGGCTTCGGTTTCCTCTTCGATAACACATCGCGTGTTGTCTTTGTGTTTGCATCTTCCTTCCCTTTTATCTTTGCCTTTTATTATCTGCTGTGGGTTGTGATTTTAATTTGGCTTAGATAGTTTTTCCAATTCTGATTTATAACTTTTGTTCATTTTCCGCACACTAGTTGTTTGATATAAAGCTTGAATTGGTTAATTTGTAAATTGGGGGTCTAAACGTTCAAGGGTGTTTTTACACTATTTGAACTTTCAATTGGTATCAGAGCGGGTACACTTCTATTGGTTTCATTACCATTGTGTGATCCTTGACTCCCTATTGAGATGGATCGGTCTCAATCCCTAAATGCACCTCCATATTTTGATGGTAGTAATTATGCTTTTTGGAAGGTTCGCATGAGAGCATTTCTGTGCTCCATTGATGAATCTATTTGGGATGCTGTTGAGATTGGTTAGACCAGACCTGAGGCAGCCAAATCCACATGGGATAAGGTAGCTCTCGCTACATCTAATGCTAACAGTAAAACACTCAATGCTATTTTCTGTGGTGTGTTTCCAGATGAATTTCACAGGATCTCCCACATTACCGTTGCCAAAGAAGCATGGGAGATATTGGAAACCACCTACGAAGGCACGAAGAAAGTAAAAAACACCAAGCTGCAAATGCTGACCACTCGGTTTGAGGAGCTCAAAATGAGTGAGGATGAGTCCTTTGACTCTTTCTATGGGAAGCTGAATGAGGTGGTTGTCAGCAAGTTCAATTTGGGGGAGAAAACGGAGGATTCTAAAATAGTAAGGAAGATCCTTCGATCATTGCCGGAAAGCTTTCGTGCCAAAGTAACAGCAATTGAAGAGAGTAAGGACCTTGATGACATCAAAGTCCAGGAGCTGATTGGTTCTCTTCAGACTTATGAAATGTCGCTGCTAAATCAACGGAGGAGCAAATCTCTTGCTCTTAAGACCATTAATGAGAAGGCAGAAGTCCATGACTCATCGGATGAAGATGTGGTTGATAAAAATGTTGCATACCTTGTAAAAAATTTCCGAAAATTCTTGAAATTCAAGAATAATGGAAAATTTGGTGATAAAGGAAAATTCCAAAGTTTAGGAAGGGAGAAAAGGGAATTCAAAAAGAAAGATGGAAAAGAATCCCAATCTACACAAGGTGTCACTTGTTTTGAATGCAACGGGCATGGACACTTTAAGAAAGAATGTCCGAATTATTTGAAATCAAAAGGCAAGGTGTATGCCACAACATTAAGTGACTTAGATTCATCCGACTCAGATTCTGAGGAAAGCTGTGATGGAGAAGGGAATTATTCAGCTTTTATGGCTATTGCCCATGTTGAGTCTTCAGAAGAGTTGAATCTGCTTGTACGAGACCTTGGAGAACTTAGTGATGAAGAATCATTGGGAGTTGTTGAAGAATCAGATGTTGAAGAAGATGAAAGCACAGCCAATATTCAAGAGAATTATAACTCACTCCTGGAAAAGTCGGGTGAGTAAGGGTGGCCAAGGCAGCTGTGAGAAAGATGAAGAAGGCAGAGGAGGACTATAAAAGTCTCCTAATTCGCTATAAGGAGGCCAAATGTGAGATAGAAACTTTGAATGGTGAGCTGTTAGAAGCCTACACAAAAGTGAGATTTCTTAAGCAAGAGGTTGTGCAAGCTAATGCCAAGATAGAGAAGGTCTCCATCAAGAAACTAGATGATGTTATTTCATCTCAAAAGAGTTTTTCAGACAAATCCGGATTGGGATATACCAAAGGAAGTAGCTCATCTGGAACTGTCACTAAAGAAGTGAAGTTTGTAAAGGCCAAAGATCCAGTTGAAGTTGAACCTACTGCTGAGAAACCCAAGATAGAGGAGAAGAAGAACGTGGAGAACCAACGGTTGTTGAATCCCCGCAATCAGTATGTGGGCAGGTCTGAATCCAGAGCCAAGTCTCGTCCACGACCAAAAAGAGGTCCTAGATCAAATTATGTGTGTCATCATTGCGGACTTCAAGGGCATACTCGACCAAATTGTCAAAAGCTGAAAGCAATGAATAGTGCAACTCCTCAAAGGTCACGAGAACTTAGAAATGATAGGAGAAATTGGGCTGGTGAACCATCAAGAGACCAAAACGGTGATCCCGGAATGATGAACGTGATGAAAATGATTGGTGCATTCACTAACTGCTTGGAAAGCTTCACACGAAGGTTTGAAAGCCCTAACTCTCGTACCCAATCCTATAAGGAAATCACCCCAAACGCAAGTGACGTGTGGGTGAAAAAGGGTACTCATGCATAAGCATTACAACATGTCCATGCATCAATTCTTCCTAGGCCTTGTGACGGTGTTTGATTGTTTGCTTATTGTTTATGTTGATGGTTGTTTGTTTGTCTATTTGTGCACACTTTTGGTCATTTTTATTTTTAATCAATCTTTTTCTTCTTATGTGTCAAAAATCCAAAAATCACATAAAAATTAGAAAATCAAAAAGTTTGATTGGCATTGAGTTTTTGTCTCAAAACTTGTTTTGCCTTGTACTTTTGTGCTAATGGCTTTGTGCATTTTCGAGCATAGCTTGTTTCTTTGCACTCTTATCATTGTGGGAGAAATCTTGAAATCTATGTGATTATTGTAAATAGATCTTCAAACTTGTCATGAATGATTAGTGAATGGTTATGTTGATCTTGAGACATGCATAGACTTATGTCTATATATCTTCCCACTCTTTATTTTTTTTGTTTATGCTAAAAGGAGCTCACCAAATGTAAATCTCCAAATGAAAAGATATATTGAGCTGCAAAAGCCTGTCGCACATGCTAGTATTCGACTAGGAAAAAGGGAAAGCAACCAAAAATTAAAGTGAATGTTTATTCAAAAAGCCAAAGGCTTGTTCATTAAAGTGAAATATCAAATATCACTCTCACAATGAGAGGTGATTGTCCCAAAAGGATCAAAAAGATCAATTGTTATGATTGAAAGTGGAGTCAAATGTAAAGCTCCAAGATATGTTATCAAGTTTTGTGGGAGGTCATATATACATATTTCTATAATTGAGATGGGTCACATAATCTAGTGCTAATTGTGTATGTCTTGGTTGAATTGATCATTGAAACTTCACATTAGACTAAGGACTATCTCATTGTTGATATCCACACACAACACACAAGTTTATGTTCAATAAATGTCATATTCATTTGTGTAATTGTACTTGATGAAATGTGTTTTCACATGCTCAATCTTTGTTGAGTCAAGCACAAAAAGATTTTTGAATGTTTTAGGTGTTTTTGGAAAGTATTTTGTTCTTAAAATCTGAAAATTTCAAAAAACAAATTTGCCCTGTTTTGGCAACTCAGTCGCGGGTAAATCAAGTCGCGGGCCTCAGTCGCATGTTCACGGGTCTATTTTGGCAACTTGTTCGCGAGTGGAAGGTCCAGTTGTGAGGGTTACTCAGAGATTTTCGCGGCTCAGCTCGCGACTCCCTCGCGGGTAGACATTCTAGTCGCGAAAAACACTTCGAAAATTTTTTCAAAATTTTGTCTTTGAGTGTTTTGGCGACTTGACCTGGCGACTTGTTGGCGATTCACTTCAGTCGCGAAAAACGCGTGTTTGGCAAAAATAGGGGCAGTTTTTAAATCTTTTTCAGTTTTTCCTCGAACTTTTTGTGTCTATTCATCTTCTCAAGGAGGGTCTTGGACAAGACTTGGAATTTTCATCCAATGGAAACTCCGTCAGTGTTTCCTCTCTTCCTCCAAAACTGAGAGTGCTTACAATTGTGATGTTTCACAATTTGTACCCCTTATCAAGCACTGGGTATATTAACCTCGAACGTGTTTTGTTTCTTCATGATCTAATCTCTGATGTAGAAATTGACATCTGTGCTCATATCTTTCATGTTCTGCGCAAAACGGTTCTACAAACTGAGTCCCAAACGTGCATTCCTTTCTGCTGTCTCATTTCAAGGATCTTGAAGCTCAAGGGAATTTATCCAACGGCAGATGAATCTCCTCACTCAAAACCGAGTCCAATCAACATGCGTACATTCAACGCAAGCATTGGACATAGTCGGAAGAGAGCCAAACCGGAAACTTCCGCATCTCACAGTGGCTCTCATTTCAGCACTCTCTCCTTTGATGAAAAACTTGATCACATTGTATCCTCTATACACGAGTTGAATACAAAGATGTCTGGACTCACATCTACTCTACACCATCACAGCACTCGATGGGATATGAAGTTTACCTCACTTCAAACTCAATTGGATCAGATTCAGAGAAGGCTAGAAGAGAATGTATGGCCTATTCCATGACAAAAAGGGGGAGTGATAGCCTGATCAGAGGGGGAGGATATTACCTAAGGGGAAGTGTTTCTACATTCTTCTTCAGTTTAAGTTGTTATATTTTCTTCAGTTTAAGTTGTTATATTGTTGATGTTATTCAGTATATATTTTGTTTTTTACCCATGTTGCTTATGTAAGCTTTTAGGGTTATGTTTTATGCATATTTGTAGGCTTTATGGTTTGTACCATGCTTTTTGCAGCCTTTTATGCTTTGTTTAAATCAGTACTTCTATCTAAATGTATTGCATTTTCTTGTTAAGTACTGTCACTCTTGTGCCCTTGTAGGATTGTTCCTAGATGCATATACCTAGTGTTTTAAGCATTGGTTGAGTGTTGGGCATACAAGTAACTTGCATTGTTCTTGTTTGCTTGTATGTTCAAGTGTTCATTCCAAGTGTGAATGAGCATTGTGTTCACTACCTTGTAGTGATTACTTGGTTGATCAAGCCATGGTTTGTTTCTTAACTCCATCTTTGCTTGATCACATATTGCCTGTTTCATATGCATTTCACGATTTTCTGCTTACAATGATCATGGTGTATTGTTGTGTTTCAGGAGTCTCATATTCATATGATTCAAGTGCTTCACAGCTTCTAGAGTTAGGTGTGAATGAGTTTTGCTCAACTGTTCTCAAATCACATGTTAAGTCTAGAGTCTGTTTTAGGCTTTTGTCACGGAATAGCCAAAGGAGGAGATTGTAAGGTTGAATTTAATCAACCATCTAATTGGCTTTATTCCGTGCCAAATTTGCTTGTATTTCAACATTTAGTAACCCTGTATTTAGGTGAGTTTGTTATAAGGGTAGTGAGTGAGATAGAGTGTAGATTGCTCAAGAATGTGCAAGAAAACAGAAACTCGCAGCTTGATCTTGCGGGTGACTCGCAGCTGCAAGCCGCCAGATGCAGCACACGTGCCAAGCATGCCAAAAGGTGAACAGCCATGCTAGCTGGAGCACTACAGGACAAAACAGGACAACTGGCCATACAGTTATCTCGCGACTGGGTCTCGTGACTCAGTCAAGTCGCGAGGCTAAGCCGCGAGCCACCCCTGTTTTGAAAAACCTGACGTTTCACATTCTCCTCTCACCCTAGTATAAATACCCCTTATACCCACAAATGAAAGAGAGCTTCTAGAGAGAATTTTGAGAGAGAAACCCTAGAGTAAAACAAGATTGATTCATCTACAATCTTTATATAAGAGTCTCTTCAAATTCCTCAACTCTCTTCCTCTCCATTGTCAAACCCTTGAGAGACATTTTACCAAAACCTTGTTCTCACCATATCCATTACTGTGAGAGGGCTGTTTGGTGTTCTGGGAAGCAGTTAGGAAGGAACCAATCTTCATTGGTTAATGCTATGGTCAAGTAGTGGAATCCGGGAAGCTAGAAAAGAAAAAGGTTCGGCGCAACCTCGTTGGAGCAAGAAGCTTGGAGGGCTTAAGTGCACTGGTAGATTAGGCTTGGAGGGTCTATTGCTGTCCATGTATCCCAACTACATTTTCTAGTGGATTGTTTACCGCTTGGAGAGCGGCGGAGAGGTTTTACGCCGTGGGCTTTGGTTTCCTCTTCGATAACACATCGCGTGTTGTCTTTGTGTTTGCATCTTCCTTCCCTTTTATCTTTGCCTTTTATTATCTGCTGTGGATTATGATTTTAATTTGGCTTAGATAGTTTTTCCAATTCTGATTTATAGCTTTTGTTCATTTTCCGCACACTAGTTGTTTGATATAAAGCTTAAATTGGTTAATTTGTAAATTGGGGGTCTAAATGTTCAAGGGTATTTTTACACTATTTGAACTTTCAATAGTTTACAAGAATATAATGTTATTCTATTATATAGCATGACTTGGATAATTTGGTATTTGACTCATAACTATATACTCTCTCTCTCTCTCTCTCTTTATATATATATATATATATATATATATAATTTATTCTTTCTTGCAACTTTACTTTAGGTTAATAAATCATTGTATTTTTTTATAATACTATTTTGTGTTAATTTGATTTGGTAGTGTGTGTGTCTGTGCTTTTAATTTTTAGTTTTCCATTACAAGTCTTCTCTTTTCCTCTTATAACTTTTGTTTGATTTTTTTGACATAATACTTAGTTATTTTGTAAGTGAGATTCTAAATTTATATCAAAAATATAATCTTGGCTATGTATTTGAATGTGTCTATCAACTATTAAAACCGCCCAAGATGAATATGTATAGACAATATTTTTGCTTTTTTTCATTGATTTATTATTTAGTTATAACGTCAAAATTAAAATAGATGAATATGTAAAGTTAAAACTGTTTAAAATGAATTTGTAAAGCCAATATATTTATATATTTAATATTGTCAAAAAAGTAAAAGTAAAAAATAAATAATAAAAAGAATAATAATGTGGCCAATGATGTGGTAGATGAGAAAACTAAACAAGAGTATAGCAACAATAAATGCAATATAAAGGTCAGTCAAAGGCAATTAAATCTTAATAAGTGAAAGTGTTTGTGTTCAATTTTAGAAATAAAGTCTACTTTTTTTTACATATTATTTTAAATATTAAATTTATAATATGGTATAATCTCCTAGGAATTTTTTAGAAATATGCAGTTCCATCTCATATATATATATTAGTAAACAAAACCCAATCAATAGTTTGAAGTTACTCATACAATATGAAAAAGTATAAATATGATAATCTCTTTTAAGAGAATGAAAATTTTGAATAATATATTTGAAATTTAAATAGTTTAGTTGTATAGGAAAAAAAATTAAGAAAATATAATGCACAATAACATAATTTAGCAAAATATGGACCGCCTAAAAAATGAATAATATCAATAAAAAAATCCAATAATAAAAAGATGATATTTTTTTGGGATAGATAAATGAAAAATAATTTTAGAAATTATTTAATTTTTTGAGAGGAAAAAATTATTTTTCACAAAATTTAAAGAACAAATTATGAGTCCGTTTGGATACAACTAAAAACTGAAAACACTGTAGCAAAATAATTTTTAAATGTGTAAATAGTACTGTGGGACCCATTTTTAATATTTTTTCTAAATAAATTGGTTGTGAGTTCCGTGAACAGTGCACAATGTCTCCTACACAGTATAATCCTCATGCATGAACAGTGTGGGTTACTGTTCATAAGCCTAAATGCACTGTTCATGTCTCATGAACAGTGAAAGAGGCGCTAAAAAAATTTATAAAAAATAAAAATAAAAAAAAGGCAAAAAACGTAAACGCAGGGGGAGAGACGCACATCCAAACGCTCACTATATATTATACCATAACTACAAAATAATTATAAATTTGCACGCAGCCGCAGCCAGCAAAATATAGTTAAAACTTAAAACGCACTGATTCCTTGGGCTTGACAGCAAATACAGCAGACCCATGGGTGAGGATTGAGATCAGAGATCGAGTCATGGAGAGTGAGGATTGAGATCGGGCTCTTGAGAGGCTAGGGTTGAAAATGTCTGAAGCAATCGTATATAAACAAAGCCTAAAGCCGTATTTTTAACATGCGGCTATAGGCAAAATCTGAGGCCGCTTTTAAAAAATGCGGCCCCAGTTTGGTCTGAAGCCACGTGTTTAAAACGTGGCTTCAAACCAAATTTGAAGCCGCGTTTTAAACACGCGGCTTCAGACCAAATTTAAAGCCGCGTCTATAACACGCGGCTTCAGGTATGCTAGAGCCGCATTTTAAAAATGCGGCCACAGTTAAGGAAAAAAAAAAAAGAGTTTGCCAAAAAATTAAATACGGAGGTCCTTAGGCCGCGTTTTTAGCTCAAAAAAACGCGGCCTAAGAACCCTTCTATGGCCCTGCGTTTAAAACGCGACTTTAAGGTTTTTTTAAGCCGCGTTTTTATAAAATGCAGTTTTAATCTATCTTGGGCCGTGTTTTTTATAGCCGCGCCTTAAAAAACGCGGCCCAAGGCCCCCGCATTTTGTAGTGCCATAAGTTAAAATCATTGAAGCCGTGGCAACAAATATTTCAAATTGATCAAAAGGGAACCTCCGTGCATCAGTGCATGTGAGTGACATGATGACCAAGACTAAAGCTGAGAGAACCAAAGCGTTAGGAATCAAGAAAACATAGAAGGCTTCTTTTTCAGATGCATAAATGGCTCTCGCTGCTCTATGTCCATGGTCATTACCTTGCCAAACCCCGCTAGGAGGGTTAACCCCAGCTTGAAAGGACACTGCAGCAATCAACGTAGCAACCACTAAGAGAACGCTTCGGACTTCGGTTGGTGAGTCCCGGTCTTCTTCGTATTGGAAGTACTTAAACCAGTTCCTCCAGCTACGAGTATTTTGAGGTAGCTAGGTTAGCCATTTTTTTCTTTGCAAGCAATCATATAAGTCTCTGCAAAACCATACGGTCTTGCACTTGCATGACGTTTTTTATCATTTGTTTGCTATATATAGCATACTTGTTTTTTTTTATAAAACCATGTTAGCTGTGGTTTTGGTCAATAAAGATGTGCCATGTGAGGAAGAGGTGAGGAGGTTTCATCCTTATGGAAAAGGAAAATGCAATGCAGTAAAAATATATGTACATACAATTCAGTTCCTTGGAAAAAGGATGAATTTCTTTTTTCCTAGGCATAAAAAGAGATGAAATTTTGTGTAAATATGACAAATAATTGTTTGCAGTGAATCTTTGAGTCAATGACAAACGACCATTTTAGAGTCAATAACAATTTGTATGTAATAAAAACAACCCTAAGTAATAATGGTCCAATAGCCTTCGATGATGTGCAAGTAAGATGGTAGTAAGCCAAATAAACTTCACACATGCCTAACAAACAAAAAGACACTGCGTGTATTTTTCAAGATAGCAATATATAATTAATAATTTACGTTAATAATAATAATAATAATAATAATAATAAGATGAAAATTTTAGATTTATGGTACATCTCTTTTGGTAATTCAATTTGTACGTTTTTAGACCCCTTAAAACACAACCAGATTAACCTATTTAATTAGCCAAGTGATTACTTAGTCAAATTATCAAATCTAGGTTAACACAAATATCATATCAATGCAAAGTGCGGAAAATAAAGAACACAAAGATATGATGACCCAGGAAAACCAAACCGGTAAAAAACCTGGAGAGGATTTAATCTAGCTATCCTCAAGGTAAAACTAAATCCACTATGAAAGAATTGAAGTTTACACAATAGCGACTTAGACCACTAACATTCTATTGCTACCTCAAGTAGAAAACTTACTACCACGACCACATGATTTCCCAGCAAGTACAAGCACTCCCGCTTGTGTATCTTTAAGCTCTTAAATTTACAACTGAATGAACACCAAGTTCTTGACATAATCTTGAATCTTGGAAATCCTAAGTATGTGTGAAGGCAAACACCTCTAGATCTCACAAAAGATTCACACACACAGCATAAGGAGCCACCTAAAACGTGGCTAGGGTTTTCCCTTTTATACTTAAGACAAAACATAAAATCCTACACGTCAAATGAGCTTGGGCTGAGTTAGAAAATTCTGCTGAAAAACAATCTACATGACTTTCAATCGATCAAGCCTAATTTTCGATCGATCGAGTCAGGCAGATTTACACAGTAAATCTTGCAGAACACTCGATTCCAACTTTACATATAACTACACTTTGAGCAAGTCTAAACAAGATTAAAATGTTTTGATCATGGTTTGCCAACATTACAAAATGAAGTTCTAATACATTAGTTCCTAATTCCTTAAAACCTAACACAATTGTTATAACAAAAAAAAGGGAAGATTTGAATTACCTTTCTCCTAAAAAAGATCAAGTATATCATTGAAATATAAAATTCTTGACCATTTATAGCACATCTAGGATGCCCGAGACAATACCAAACATACTATTATACAACACTTCTATTTATGCTATATTTATTTGAAAAGAAAGACTAAAAAAAAAAGGTTATATAGCATGCTTTGGAAAGAGCTTTTTGTCGGTCATCTCCACTTAATTTGAAGAAAGTGTAATACTACAAGCGAGAGATATGTAAGGAAAATGATTCTCTCCATTTCAAATGGAACAATTTCATAACTCAGATTAAATTTTACAAATCTAAAGTTATAAATATTATCAGATTATTTTGAATTTTAAATGATGTGGTTGTCTGTACATTATTAGATCTAAAAAATAATAAAATATTAATTGTGATAGGATAGTGTAAAATTAGTCCATCTCCAGTTCGTCCATAAGGATCGTCCAGGGCCATTAGAGCAAGCAAGATCAGGAATCACCCAAGGACAAGAAAAGACGTTCATGGACGATAATATCGCTCATGAACAAAGAGGTCTCCCATGGATGATGACTAGGTCGTCCATGGTGGTCGTCTATGGATGATGATCAGATGTCCAGGGACGACCAAATCGTCCATACAATGGACGGACGGACGCGCAACACTTAGGAAAACTTTCAAACACTTTGGAACGGTTATTAAACCCATAACTATCGCCATGAGTTCCTCGAATAAGTTATGTCCGGACTCATTGGCTTCCATGAATCCTGGGAAGTTATTGGGTGAATAACCGTCTCCAGGGTCTCTATATAAAGGGCTAGTCTGAACATAACAAGGGTAAGAACACTCTAAGACTTGACTCCCAAAAAGTTGAACTCCTTTCCTGCGAGAGACTAACTTTGCCATCGGAGGGTGTTTGGCCGGTCAACCCCGGTCCCCTTTGATTGCGTTTTCACTTTTGTAGGCCTTCCACAGTCACTAGTAGCCCACCGAAGCTGAAGCGTTCAACCTACTAATTCTGTACGTTATCAGTTGGCGCCGTCTGTAGGGAGGGAGATTGTTTTGCAGTTTTCTTTTCCATGACAAAGGGTTGGATGGTCAGGACCAGATTGAGGGCTACTAGCCCAAGCCATCAAGGAAGCAGAGATGCTTCAAGCAATCCCCAACGCGATCGCCAATCTGCACCGATCATGCAGACATCGTCTGTTCAACATGTGCAATCTATGGCGGCTGCAACGGCGAAGTTAACTTGCCAAAACCAAGAGTTAAGAATGAAGATTAATCTGAGAAGGCAGACACGTGAGGAACGTGAAGGAGGAGGACAAACACAGAGTCATGATGATAGAGAAAATACAGAGATTGGAAGTCAGTTAAGAGGCACCATTTCATGAACGGTACCACACTTAAAAGAAGAGATGGACCAAATGAAGAAAATCATGGAGGAAATGAAAGAGAACATGAGAAGGGCAAACCCTATAGAAGATTTGGTCCACAGAACTGATTTCTCCTTTACGGTTTCCATCAACGGTCACCCACTACCATCAAAGTTCAAGTTGCCTTCCCTGGATTCGTATGATGGAACACGTGACCCATTTGATCACATTGCTACTTTCAAGACAACAATGCACCTTTAAGGGGTCCCTAATGAAATCATGTGTAGAGCCTTCCCTACCACCCTCAAAGGTCCGGCACGAGTCTGGTTCAGCAAAATACCCCCGAATTCTGTAAGTTCTTTCGAAGAGTTGAGCAAGTTGTTTGTTAATAATTTCATTAGGGGACAAAGACACAAGCGTTTCTCGTCCAGCTTATTGACCATAGAGCAAGGGGAGAATGAAAGCCTGCGCTCCTTCATCACTCATTTTAACAGGGAAGCCTTAGCTGTGGACGAGGTGGATGACAAGCTACTCTTGGCGGCCTTCCATAATAGGGTTAATTCTGATCTATTTATCCACAAGCTATATGAGAAGGAGCCTCAATCCATGGCTGAGCTCGTCCATTCGACTCAGAACTTTATGAATGCAGAAGATGCGATCATAGCCAAGAAGAGGAAAAGAGCTGAAAGGATGGAAGCGCACCCAGCATGCCACTCAGAACAAGGCCCTCGTCCAAAGAAAGGACGGACATAAGACAAGAAGTAACGAGATAATAGGAAGACAGGTCCCTCGAGAAGAAGTCAGAAATACACGCCCCTAAACGCTCCACTTGATTAGGTGCTCATGCAAATCAAAGATGACCCTTCTCTAAAATGGCCAGAGAAGATGAAAAGAGATCTCAATAAGCGCAATAAGCGCAATAAGAATAAATATTGTCGCTTCCATAGAGACCATGGGCATGACACAGATGAATGTTATGACCTGAAGCAGCAAATCGAGAATCTTATTAGACAAGGAAAGCTGAGGCACTTTGTTAGAAGCGATCATAAAGATGAGAAGTTGAAGGGAAAAATGGAAGAATCTTCCCGGCCCCCACTAGGAGAGATAAGGATTATCATAGGAGGAACCTCGACGGGGCAATCTTCCAAGTCAAAGAAGACATATCTCAAAGTGGTGCAAAACGTCCAACTCTTTGGACGATCACCAAGGACGAGATCAATGGACGAGCCGGCTACTTCATTCACCAACGAAGATGCTGAAAGGATCCATCACCCGCATGACGATGCAATTGTCATTACTCTGTTTATTGCAAATTATACAACCAGGAGAGTGTTAGTTAACAATGGAAGCTCAGCAGATATATTGTACTACCCTGCCTTCCAACAGATGAGGCTTATGCGGGATCAACTTCATCCAGTGTGCTCACCATTGATAGGGTTCGGAGGAATGAAGGTGCAACCCGTAGGCACCATTACATTACCTGTAGTGGTGGGATCATACCCGCAACAGATAACTAGGGAAGTCAATTTCCTTGTGGTGGATTGTTCATCCTCATACAATGCTATTATTGGAAGACCAACTCTGAACAGTTGGAAGGCGATAACATCTGCCTACCATCTATCAGTCAAATTCCCTACGGAGTACGGGATAGGACAAGCACAAGGAGATCAGTTGGCAGCTAGAGAATGTTATTTAGCCATGATGGCTTTGGACGAGCAGGTGCAGACGATGAGTATTGAGGAAAGAAGGGTTGTTCCAGAGCCCACGAAAGTGCTGGAAAATGTTCTTTTGTAAGAAGATGATCCCGAGAATTCACCAGAATTGGAACAGGTATGAAGGAGAAGGTAAGAAAAGACCTCATCCAGTTCCTGAGAAAGAGTATCGATGTTTTTGCATGGAGTCATGATGACATGCCAGGAATCGATCCAAGTGTAATCACTCATCGATTGAATGTGTACCCCTTTTCTAAGCCTGTTCGTCAGAAGAAGAGGGTGTTCGCTCCTGAGAGGGATAAAGCAATCAAGGAAGAGGTTCAGAAACTGACCACAGCACAGTTTATTAAGGAAGTCTATTACCCGGATTGGTTAGCCAATGTGATGATGGTGAAGAAAGAAAATGGCAAGTGGAGAATGTGCGTAAATTTCACTAATTTGAACAAGGCTTGCCCTAAGGATAGTTATCCTTTGCCACGCATTGATCAATTGGTGGACTCTACAGCTGGCCATTAGTTGTTGAGCTTCATGGATGCCTTCTCAGGATATAATCAGATAAAGATGGACGAAGTTGACCAGGAAAAGACCTCATTTATTACCAGTCAAGGTTTGTTTTGCTATAAGGTGATGCCCTTTGGTCTAAAAAACGCAGGGGCAACTTATCAAAGGTTGGTTAATCACATATTCTGTCCACAGATAGGGCGGAATATAGAGGTCTATGTCGACAACATGCTTGTGAAGAGCCTAGACGAGGGAAGCCACTTGGACGATCTACAGGAAACCTTTGAAACACTTAGGCGATATAAGATGAAATTGAACCCAAGTGAATGTGCATTCGGAGTATCATCGGAAAAATTTCTGGGGTTCATGGTTTCGCAAAGAGGAATTGAAGCGAATCTAGACAAGATCCAAGCTATATTGGACATGGAACCACTAAAGAATATCAAGGAAGTCCAATCCCTCACTGGGCGAGTTACTGCTTTGAACAGGTTTGTTCCGAAAGCCACAGACAAATGTTTACCTTTCTTTAAAGTCCTCAGGAAGGCATTCGAATGGACGGACGAATGTCAAAAGGCCTTCTAAGATCTGAAGGACTATCTCACTACAGCTCCATTATTAAGTCCGTCCGTGCAAGGAGAGGAACTGTATCTGTACTTAGCGGTGTCTCCACATGCCGTAAGTTCAGCGCTAATTAGGGAGGAAGGAAAAGTGCAAAAACCCGTGAACAACACTAGCCGAGCACTCAAAGGAGCAGAAGGAAGGTACCCACTGATAGAGAAGTTGGCTTTTGCACTAATAACAGCTTCTAGAAAGTTAAGACATTACTTCCAAGTTCATGTCATCAGTGTCATGACGAACCATCCGCTCAGGAAGGCAATGAACAAGCTGAAAGCTGCAAGACGATTGATTCAATGGGCAGTCGAACTTAGTGAATTTGACATTCGATACCAACCGAGAAATGCAATAAAGACCCAAGCCTTGGTAGATTTCATTGCAGAGTTCACTCCAAGTTATGAGGACTTAGGCGGAAGAGAGGACAATAAAAAATGGGTCGTCCACGTTGACGGATCGTCTACACTGCATGTTGGAGGTATAGGAGTTGTTTTGCAGTCACTAGAAGGAGACAAATTAAAGCACAAGGTTCGTTTGCAATACCAAACCACTAATATTGAAGTGGAGTATGAAGCCTTTTTAAAGGGGTTGGAGTTGGCTAAATTTGTAGAAGCAGACTCAATACTTGTCTCAGGAGACTCTCAGTTGGTCATAGGCCAAGTAAATGGGACATGTGAAGCTAAGGAAGACAGAATGAAGAGATATTTAAAGAAGGTAGTACGTCTTGTGAAGAAATTCAAAGAAGCTGATTTCATTCAAATCCCGAGGGAAGAGAATGTGGAAGCAGATACTCTTGCAAAAGAAGCCTCTGTGAATGAAGCAATGGACGAGTTGGATGAAGTACAATACATGCCAAGTATAAACCTTCCAGAAATGCTGCAGATAGAGGGTGATGAAAATTGGATGACCCCAATAGTGTCATACTTGAAGGACGGAAGGCTTCTAGAGGAGAAGGACGAGGCCAGGAAACTCAGGGTTAAATCAGCAAGGTACATCCTTACAGACGAAGTGTTATACAAAAGAGGTTTTTCCCAGCCTCTCCTAAGGTGATTGACTCCAGATGAGGCCAATTACATGTTGAGGGAGGTTCATGAAGGAGCATGTGGTAACCATTCAAGAGCCAGATCACTCGTCCATAAAGTCATCCTTAGTGGATTCTATTGGCCAACCATCCAAGCTGATGCTAAGGCATATGTTAAGGTATGTGATCAATGTCAGCGCTTCAGTAACATTCCTAGACAACCAGCAGAGTATCTTACGCCAATGATGGCCCCTTGGCCTTTCGCGCAATGGGAACTGGATATTTTGGGGCCCTTGCCAACTGGAACTTGGCAAATGAAGTTTTTGGTGGTAGGAATAGATTACTTCACAAAATGGGTGGAAGCCGAACCCTTGGCAAAAATTACACAACAGAATGTCAAGAACTTTGTCTGGAAGAACATTGTATGCAGATTTGGGGTACCTAGGGTACTAGTGTCTAACAATGGACGACAGTTCAACAACACACCTTTTAGGGAATTTTGTGAACAGCTTGGAATCTCCTCACCCTCCCACCCACAGGCCAATGACCAGGCAGAAGTAGCAAACCGATCCTTGTTGAAGATCATCAAGACTCGGCTTGAAGGGGCAAAGGGAGTATGGCCAAATGAGTTACCGGGTGTTTTGTGGGCTTACAGAACTACAGTGAGAACTCTTACAGGGGAAACTCCTTTTAAACTAGCCTATGGAAGTAAGGTAGTTATACCAGCAGAAGTACATATGGCCAGCCACAGGGTGAGGAAGTATCAAGCTGAAGAAAACGAAGAACAGCTCTGTCTTAACCTTGACCTTATGGACGAGGTGAGGATGGATGCAGAATAGAGAACAGCAAGGTACAAAAATCTTATGGCAAGACAATATGATGCCATGGTGAAGCCCAGGCGCTTTAATATTGGGGATCTCGTCCTGAAGAGGGTTACCTTGGCAACAAGAAACCCGGCCTACAGGAAACTGGTGCCAAATTGGGAAGGACCTTATAGGGTTATCAACTGCAAGAGGCAAGGATCCTACTATTTGGAAGTTTTGGATGGACGGAGGCTAGAACACCCTTGGAATGTTGAGCACCTAAGAAAATACTATCAATAAATGCTGAATCTGGACGAAAGTGGCCACGGATGAGATACCTGGACGAGTGGAAGTATTCTCGTGTTTGTTTGTTTACTACTACTATGTGTTTTAAGTATTTCAATAATCCCCTAGAATGTACATTAGTGTTTTCACTTTTGTGCTATTCATGGACGAGTTGGTGTGTATTTTTAATTCCCTAAGGCACTAGCTCTCGAGCATGTGCCATGCTTGTGGACGAATGTTTGCATAAGTTTGGATTTTCAGATATATATATATGATGTATTTTCAAGTATATTGTATAGGAATCCTTTATTTTTTGTATATTCATTCAGAGTGATCAACAAAGAAGCAAACAAGCATGGACGAATGAAATCCTTGGACGCAAGGATGTATCGTCCATAAGCTTTCCTTAAAGGAAAAATAAAACAAGGTATGTCCGTCTAAAGCTTAAGACGATATGAAACTTGAGAAATAATCGTCCAAAACATGGACGAACAAAGATTGTGCAAAAGCACAAGCCCATAAACGAATCTAACCAGCATAACAATCCAATGCATGGACGAGAAGTTGCTGGGAACAGTTTTATCAAGGACGGAAATATGATCGTCCCTAAATTTGAATAACGAATAAAAGCTAGCCAAGAAGAACGTCATTCATAGACAAACTGCACTTGATAGCTAAAGGATTCAATTTGCTCTATTTCGGTGATGTAATAAGAAATTCACCCATATACTCAAGACGAGGCAAACTGATTTCCTGAGTGGACAAACCACACAGCCATTAAAATGATATGAATAATGAAAATAAATTTCATACATAAAGCTGGAAATTTATGTATTCAAACATAATGGAAGGTGAAAATAGAAAATATTCATTTGTTCATAGTATTTAAAGAAGGGTGGACGACCCACGTCCAAAAAACCCTTAAAAGTTATGAAAATATAACTGATTGTATATAAGACTCGTCCATAATCTTAGACGAGATAATTGTACTTGGATAATCTTGAATAAAAGAAGCAAGAACAAAGCCCAAAACAACGGGCACTTCCAAATAAAAGTAAAATAAATTTTCTAAGGAAAATGTAATCACTTGGGTAAGCTAGTCTTGGGGTCGTCTTGAGTCACTTCATTGTTAGCATCGTCCATTATGTTGACGTCCTCAGAACTCGTCTACAACAAGGAGCTTTCATTAGCAAGTGGAAGCTTGAAAGAATCAAAGTCCAAGTCAGGATATGTTTTCTTAGCGTCAGCACGAAAATCCTCATAGCCAGCTGCATAGTGGCTGTCTAGACGATTCTTGTACTCGTCAGACTTCTTGAAGGCTACTATGGCTTCTTCACGTGCTTTCTCTAAGGACGAGACAAACTCAGAAACTTGTCCTTCGAGATAGACGATACGAGTATCTTTTTCTATATTATCAGCTTTAAGCTCCTCCACCTCGTTCTTCAGCTTTGTCTCACTTCCTTGTAGACAATTAAAATCTTTAGTCAACCTAAGAACCTCCCCCTTTTTTAGCAAAATTTCATTGTTTAGCTCCTTAGCTTTGTCCTTAGTAGTCTTAGCCTCTGTAGCGAGCTCCTTAGCCTGACAGGTTGCTGTATAAAAGTTTGACATTGCCTGCGTATGGACGAAGGAGAGTTAGACATCCTATTCAAAAAAAAAAATATATATATATATATATATATATTTTTTTTTTTTTTTTTTTTTGACAAGCAAGGACGAGGGAAAGACTTACCTTAAAAAGGTCATAGATGCCAGAACGTTCAAATTCTTTCACTGACATGTTGTAGCATTCATTGACTTCATGCTCAGTGACAATTCCTTTGAACGTCCTCCATGCGTAGCCCTCGTCCAAAACCAGGTTGGAAGGACGATCAGATGGCTCTGACGAATTAGGCTTACGAGAAGCTTTGACTGGAGGGGGAAGAGGATCAGTCTGGACGGGATGGACTGTTTGGACAGGCTCCACATCCACCGAAGGGTCGTCCAGGTTCACCGTTGGAGGTGTAAACTTGGGAACCTTAGGAAGAGAAGTCTTACCAGGCTTTTGCTTCTTGGGGCCTCGACGACTTGGAAGGTCGTCCAGGTCCACGGTACTAGATATCGACTTAGACTTTCTCTTCCCTGTCTGGACGGAAGTCACTTGGACGACTGGTAATGCAATTAGGGGTGCAGTAGCATCTTCGTCCCCACTAGTTATTGTTTTTTCTTTGTTTTCCCTTATTGTAGTTATCCCTGCGACGAGGAAAATCAAATTTTAAGAAAAAAGAAAAGAAAAAGAAATGACATGAAATAAAGTGGATGATACTTACTTCAACGGGTAGTCTCTTCATGACTGAGATTTTTAGCAGTAGGTACTGGGCCAAGCCCCCAAGCTGCTAGACAACTGAGAGTAACCAAATCATGAAAAGTTCTCCCAGGGAAGGTACGAACCTCGTCTATCCGATCCAAGTAAAATTTGTCCAAACGTGGATGGATAATAGCTGCATTACCAAGAGAAAGAGTTAGACGATTGAAAGATAGAAAACATGTAAAGAAAAACAAAATAAAATGGAAAGGAAACATATCCTTAGGAAGAAGACGACCTAAAGGACTGGTAAAAGGTGGGAAGGGGGGATTACCCACATCAGCTGGGTCCCCAGCCCAATTTCCAGAAATAATAAAAAATTCTTTTTTCCAGAGCCAGTCAGACGAGCTACGGCCCTTTATTAAACTGTAATAACAGCCCCTGGGAGAACTGGTAAAAACCAGTAGATTTCTTTATCTCCGAGGGCTTATAACAGTAAAGGAACTCGTCCACCTTAATTGGACAATTCCCTTCCAATGCCTCACGCCATAACACTTGCATAGCGACTATCGTCCTCCAACCATTAGGGTTGAGCTAGTTAGATCCAATACCCAACCTATGGAAGAGGTCTCTGCAGAAGAAATTTAGAGGAAACCTAAGGCCAGCTAAAAGGTAAGAAGTGTATACCCCTAAACTAGAGGAAGGAGAACAACACCATTCTCCAGCCTTGGGTAGACGAGGGTTAAGCTCCCTAGGAATTTGGTATCTATCTACAAGAGTTTTTAACTTGGCAGTGTCTAAGGTGGATGCTACCTCTGGGGCACAACTATAAATGACATCCTCCTCGTCCTCTTCCTCGTCTTGAGGAGGGCTAGGTGGCTGTCTGGATGAGCTTGCCCCAGATCCAGAAGCCATCCTACGTTATAGTTCCTGAAATTCCTCCAAGGGAATGCCAGGAACCCCAGACGAATAATGCTCGTCTGAGGAATCGCTACAGGACGAGCTACCTACACTACTCTCATCACTACCCTCACTCCCAGAAGAATCGTCCTGGTACTCGTCTATCTCCTTCTCTAAACTACTAGACGAAGACATGGTTGAAATGAAGAAAGATTTAAGATGAAAGCCTAAAAAGAAAGAGAAAATACCTGATGGAACTAGGAGGAGAGCTAGACGAGGCTCTTGGACGAGATGGCAGAAAGGAAAATGAGAGGAAAGTGAGGGGCATGAAAGAGAATGCACTATTTATAGGCCCCAAAAACAGTGTCAGTGAAACGACGTGCGCCACTCAAAAATTGATGCGTGGCAATTCCTTGGGGAAACGAGATCGACACAACTGGCCAACCAATAGCTTCGTGACACATGGCTCATAAAAGTAAAACTTGATTAAAATCATATAAACACACGTTAAATCACGACAATATCCTAGACGACCCTTTGAACAAAAGGGCAACTGATAGGATAGTGTAAAATTAGTCCATCTCCAGTTCGTCCATAAGGATCGTCCAGGGCCATTAGAGCAAGCAAGATCAGGAATCACCCAAGGACAAGAAAAGACGTTCATGGACGATAATATCGCTCATGAACAAAGAGGTCTCCCATGGATGATGACTAGGTCGTCCATGGTGGTCGTCCGTGGACGATGATCAGATGTCCAGGGACAACCAAATCGTCCATACAATGGATGGACGAACGCGCAACACTTAGGAAAACTTTCAAACACTTTGGAACGGTTATTAAACCCATAACTATCTCCATGAGTTCCTCGAATAAATTAACTTCCCTTAGCGGTTACAACTTCTGTAGCCGTTAAGGAAGTTATGTCCGGACTCATTGGCTTCTACGAATCCTGAGGAAGTTATTGGGTGAATAACCGTCTTCAGGGTCTCTATATAAAGGGCCGGTCTGAACATAACAAGGGTAAGAACATTCTGAGACTTGACTCCCAAAAAGTTGAACTCCTTTCCTGCGAGAGACTAACTTTGCCATTGGAGGGTGTTTGGCCGGTCAACCCCGGTCCCCTTTGATTGCGTTTTCACTTTTGTAGGCCTTCCACAGTCACCAGTAGCCCACCGAAGCCGGAGCGTTCAACCTACTGATTTTATACGTTATCAAATTGTATAATATATGAAATGGAGAGAACTTTGATGTAATTTTTTTTTTCTGTTCTCTTTTATTTTTTTCAAAGCATTATTATCTAGAACATTAAATATCCCTTATTAACCAATTCTTTTACGCAATATTTGTTTTTGTTTACAACACATTATACAACTTTTTTTTATACAATCTAGAGTTTAGGAAAATGATAAGTTCTCTTAAATATTTATATATATATATATATATATATATATATGTATTTATTTAGATATGTTTTTTGAGTTTATCTTAATTAAGTCTCCTGATTATTGTATCAATACCATAACTCGGTTCCCAACAAATATTATTGGTTTTGCCCGTGTTATAACAAAAACTTAAGAACGCTAAAAATATCAGATGTCAAGAAAAGATATGTTTTTTATTAGAATAAATCTAACATATGTAGTGAGGATATTAATGGCCTATTGGGTTTGAATTTTTCAAGTGGTTTAAAAAAATACATAAAAATAATTAAACTTGATTTATATCTTTCTTGGTTAACCCAAAAAATAAAAAAGATAATATAATTTTTAATGTGAAAATTCCATAATATTTATAACTAAAGATACATACATAGAGGAGGGAAAAAACATCGAAAAAGCAAAATCAAACAGACCCATGCAAATTTGTAAATAGATATAGCAGCTGTCCCACGACAGTTTTATGGCATAATAATACAGAATCGGAACATGCTAGACGTCTTCTGAACTTTATTTTTGATACAACTGATGGAAATTCAAACTTAGACGCTTCCTGAATTTTTGGGAATCTCCTCTCTACATTTTATGCAGAAATTCCCACTTCTACATTTGTCACACAGATTCTCTTGTTCTGAATTTTTAATCTCTTGTTCTTGATCTGCATATGCTTTGGACATATAAATCAAAACTCGTAGCACAAAAGGCAAAGCGGCTGCTATGAGGATGAACCGAAATCTATAAGAATAATCAGCTGGCGTGACAGCAAATATGGCCGATGCGTAAGTTGCAAGCATTGAAGCTGTGGCAATCAATACTTCTAACTGGAAAGGGAGGTTATATGTGAGAGACATAATGACAAGAACCGAAGTGGAAAGTGCCACAGTGTTACAGATCAAGAAAACATAGAAGTCGGCTTCTCGAGACGCATAAATGGCCGTCCCTGCTTCATGTTCATCACATGAAGGGTCTGGGCCGTCTGACCAATTCCCTCGAACAAGATTTCGAAGACATGAATTGATATTCCCTCTCATAGTATCTTGCCAAACACCACCAGGAGGGTTAACCCCAGCTTGAAAAGTGACTGCAGCAATTAGAGTGGCAACTACCAAGAGAATGTTTCGGACTTCGCCTTCTATGTCCTTTGGGTTAAATTTGAAGGCTAGGAAGCAGCTCTTGCTTTTGCTAAATGGAAAGCAGCTAGCCATTAATTTTCCTCAAGCAATAACAATGTATCAATGCTTGTGTTGTGTACCTAGACTTATATCTATATATAATAGAATGAAAGTTATATGTTTGTCTCTCTCACTCTTTGATAGTTCACGAGCAATGATAGGAGTACGACTACAACTTTTATAATGATCAATTTTTGTCACAATTTCACCATTCATAACTTGCCATATAAATAAATTATAGCAAAATTTATTGTGTTAGCATTTTCCGATTGTCCACTTATCTTTTCCTTGGGCCCAAATGTTGGCACATTATCTGAACGCGCATACTGTAGATTGGTATACGTGATTCACGTGGGTTGCATGTCCATCCTTATCTATTCTGGGGTTTACGTGTTCACCTACGACTCAAAAGTTTATTGCATAATGTTATTAACTGTACGGTAAAGTTAGAAATCTATAAAAATAAAAAGAGTTGATGTACTTTCTATGATAGAAAATAAAGAAGAGAAAGAAAGATCGTTCTGTACAAGCAAATTAACCTGCAATACATTATTATTATTTTTTTACCTCTGTTGTTTCGTTATATTGAACATGTAGAGGGAATTTTTTTTTTTTTTTTTTTTGTTCACTCTTTCTTCTTTTCTTTTCTTTTCTTTTTCCTATCTCATTAAGTTGAAAATTTTCTCTTTATTTTACAAGCAAACCTGCAATACATCATTGTTACATTTATCAGCTGCCAAAAATTAGTGGAATTACATCCTCGTTTGGCAAAAATTAGTGTGCATAATTCATAGGGACCACTAAATTTGACTCACAAAGCGTAAAGACAAACAAGTGGGCTATTAAATAATAGTGAGTGGACGAGCATGATCTAAAGCAAGGAAAACAACAGCTATAAAGTGCAACAAAAGGAATCTAGTGTTTTCTAATTATGCATGCACTTACTGCTCAGGGAAAATGACATTTAACTTTAATTTTTGAAGTATGTTTCAAACTATATAGCAAAATACTATTGTTTTTTAATTTGATATTATTGATGTCAAGTTTTGCGTGGAACTCGACATTAGTAATGTCAAGTTCTATACGTATTTTTCTACTTGAATTTTTTTGAAAATTTTGTACAAAATTTGACAATAGAAATGTTGAGTTCTACTTTAAAATACCCATATGTCGAGTTCAAAAAAAGTAGTATTTTGCTAAAGTAGTTTGAAAAAGGGATTATTTGACTATATAGGTGCAGTTTGGATAGAGCGTTGCGCGACTACGTCTCAAGTTTTCTGCTTTTTTTTTTTTTTTTTTTTTATTATTCTCCCCAGCAGCAATTGTTGACCCGGTCCTCTGTGAACAGTGCATTTGTGCACTGTTCACGGGTCCCACAAACTCCATTTTTATCAACTTTTTCATTTAAAATGGGTCCCACAGCACTATTCACACATTTAAAAATTATTTTGCTACAGTGTTTTTAGTTTTCAGTTTTCAGTTTCAACAAAATAAGTTCTATCCAAACAGACCCATAGTTCAAAAATTAAGGTTATTTAGCCATTTTTCCCATCTAAAGACCAAAAGTCTTGGACACAATTTTTGTCACTACCATCATATATGTGATTATAAGTGATAAAGAAAAAGTAATGAGTTTATCTGCATGTGATAATTCATCACTCACAATTACACATATCATCAAATTGTGGCAAAAATGGTGGCAAATGATATGGTACTCAAAAAACTTGTCTAAAAATTGCTCAATAGTGCAGTATGTGATGCATGAAAATTATATTTTTGTGCTCAATAGTGCTAATTAATTGCGTACAGAAGGAGTCGTTAACAAACACAATCAAAAAAATTTTGAGATTATGTTCTACGGAAATTAGATAATCATTTTGGGATCTAATCTTGCTAATCAGTGCAATTCTCATCATATTTAGGGATCTTTGCTAATTATTGGAGATTATTAAGCAAATATTTGTAGATACTCAATTTTTTTTTTCTTCCAAAATGACACGCAAGAAGGACCATCAGTTGGAGAAATTTGTCTTTTCTCTTAGGTCATTAGGGATTCGATTAGTAGGGGAATCGAGTTTGTTTGGGGGTAAAACATACATGCCTTCTTTAGGGCCAACTAAAAAGTTTTCTCCCCAAAATTGGGAGAAAACTTGGTGGGGAAAATCTGATGGGTGAAGGACAAAAATGCCCATATGCAAGTTGCACATGGGCTTCAATACGTGTTGTGTTGTGTCGTGTTTTATTTATTTACTATATATTTAAATTCCAGTTTTAATAACTGTATTATTTTTGTTCTCATTCTTTTCTTTTTTTTTTCATTTGCTTTGCTAGGCTCCAGTACCCTTGTTAAGTGTTTCTTTTGTTCTCATTCCGGTTTTTTTTTTTTTTTAGATGTGATTTTTAAGACATGATTTTTATTTTTTTAATAAAATTTGGTGAATGTATTTTTTGAGGTTTTTCTTTTTTTTTTCTTTTTTTTTTGTTTTAATTGGGCATCATTTTTAACAAAGGTATATAAGTAAATTTATACAAACTCACTTTTTTCATCCCTTTACTTTTTCACTCCCAACCAAACAAAAAGGAGGGAAATTAAAATATTTTCTATCTTTCCACTTTTCCATCCTCCCACAATTTTCTATCCTCCCATTTTTCCACCCCTCTAATGAAACGGACCCTTAGTCCCATATGAAAGTGGTATATTGTGAAATAATTTATGTCCCTTGACTTATTCATTGAGAATAATTATACCAATGAGGCTTGAATGAGTTTGGCATATATTTTGTGTTCTTGTGCACTAGAGATGGAAGTCTATTGACATTAACCCCCCCCCCCCCCAAAAATAATATTCTATATGTATTATTTATCTTTATTAAAAGATTTCGCCTCCACAAAAATTTTAATCATCCCCCTCCAAAAGGAGGGAGAGAGAGAGAGAGATCTTTTGAACTCTAAAAAAATTTGTAGTATCTCATTAAATATTGATAGATTATACAAATTTTATAAAAGCTCAACTCAAATTTATTGTTTTTTGTGAAAATAATATTGTGATAATTCTTTAGTGGTTCTTATACAACTAAATTTAAGGCATGTGGCAAAGGAAATTATATTTTCAAATTCAAAAATTAAATACCAATTTGGTATGAGTAATAAATGTTGTCTAAGGAGTTTAGGCTTTGTTAACTCACGCTCAATAATGCACTTTTCAGACTATATTTTCAATATTCTTAGTTTTTATAATTTTCTTGAGTACTCTTTTTTATTCAATTTATTGTTATTTTTTAAAATATATTTTATAGTATTTTGTTGAACTTTAGGACAATGTACAAAGTCGCATGAGATATCAATTGAAAAGAAAATCGACTTTTTTGAGAGACTAAATTGGAATGATAGTTTTCTATTGTTATTTATTGGTCAAATAATTGTTATATATTCTTAGTAATTAGTGTATTACACAAGTTTTTTTTATTATTAATTATGAATGGTAAATGAAATTACTTTTTTCTAAATAAAATTTCAAATGTTTAAGAGATTAAAAGTTTCATTAAAGCAAAAGTTATCTCAAAACACATTAATAAAGTTAAGAATATGTTACAAATACAATATAAACTCTCAATTTAAATTCAATTCTTTATATAACACTTAAAGATCTTTCAATTACTCAATAATACTTATTCAATTTTATAAGAAAAATAGTACATAAGCCAAGCTTATGATGTTAAAAAATACATAAAAGAAATTAAATTAAGAATTTCTTCGTAATTTTAACTTAATTACCTCTCACAAAAAAAATATATAAAAAAATTCACTAACATTTTTAATCGAAATAACAAACATATGCATACCTCTGCATGTTTATTTGTGTTTGAGTTTCATACAATTTTAATTTGGTCCAAAAATTTGTCCAAAAATAAGTTTTGGAAAGAAGAGAGCAAATTTAATTGATTCTACTTTACCATGCAAGACGAAAGCTTGCCACATCAGTAGGTGACATAAGCGTTATGACGGAAAGGATCAACATTTTCTTTTCGGGTGGGTTTGGGCCTACATGTTACAATTATTTGACAGTCACATGTGATAAAGGAAAATTTATACTTTTTATATTGTAGATTAAAAAAATGTGTACAATAATTTTTTTTTTTTTTTGCAAATGTGTATAAAGTTGTTACATATTTGTTTAATCTATATATATCAACTATCAACTAGAGCATAGATTCTTCTCCTAAAAAAACAAACTAAAGCATAGATGTGCTTAATAAAGTGATGACGACATGAAAAAGGAGTTTAAATTTTCCAACTGGAGAGCACTTCCTCTTTTTTGGATAGTGAAATTTTCTTCAACATTCATTTCACACTCAAATGGCCAATTGGCATCCTCCAAATAAAAGATAGCATGTGATGTGCCATGCTAGCTAGTTAGAATAGATCTGTCTAGCACCAATAATTCAAAATAAGATTTGATATAGAATTCAAAATCAAATAGCACCGTCGAGTAAAAAATTTAAAATGTTTGGCCTATAGCATCAATAACTCAAATCAAAACTTTGTTAACTATCAAATTGAACCTATGAAAAATAAAAGGAAACGATCACACTTCAAATAGAACTAGTAATGAATCAAGATATGATATAGACCTAAAACCTACATATTTTTACCATAACTTTTTTAATAATCCTATAATATGTGTGATTATGATTAATAGAGAAAAAAATGATGATTCCATATAAAAAATGATGGTTTACCAATCACAATTGCACATATCATTAATTATGACAAATTCAATTGTCTTTTTGGGAACTAAATCTAAAACTCAATATCGACCCAAAGGAGATTATTAGCTATCGGTGTACCTCTTCCGCCTATAAGATAAACCAAGCAAAAAATTTGAGTAGCAATACACGTGTGTTGATATAACATTAATCTGTGCCCAATTGGCATGACATAAAACATAGCAATATGTGGCATACATCCAACAATAGGGTAAGATCAAACTGTAACCATGTTTTAAGAACCAGAATTGTCAAAGATTGAAAAAGGGTCTGGTTTCCAATTTTTACTGATTTTTGTCCGTTTTACCCGACCGGTTTAGACATAAGCAACATCAATTTCCAAGGAATTTATTGTTATCATACTATCCCTAGTTCCTAAGAAGGTTTGGGGTGAAGCAGCTTTCACCATTGTGTATGTAATGAAATGAATAGAATTCCCTCCTTAACCGCCATTGGTGGAATTTCACCTTTTGAGATGCTCTACAAAATTCCTCCAAATCATTCTGAACTTCGCTGTGTTAATTTCGCTCCATTTGTTTTGTCCTTCTCCCCAAAGTTGAAATGAAAAATTATCTAAATGAGCTACTATTTATGTGTTTTTAAGCTATGGTATTGGGGAAAAAAAAGGACATTAGTGTTATATATGTTGTTCATGTTGTCAGTTAATCTATGACATCACTATGCACAGTCCATTTTACAGTTGTCCTTTGTTGTGCGTGGGATAATGCATAAAGGACTATTATTATCTTGTTCATCTAAGCTCGAGTTTAATGCTTAATCTGTAGTTGTTTACTCCTTAACTGAAGTAGAATATTGAGCTTTAGCTTACGCTACTTAAAAAGTTATTTGGCTTCAATGTTTACTCAAAGTGATAAAGGGATTTTTTTCCTAGTCTTACTCCGCTTTATTGTGATAGCAAGGTCATGGTCTAAACAACACATAATGATGTATTTCATAATCGCACCAAACACGTCAAGATAACATGACATTTTTCGTCACTGCATGCGTGAAGGAGTCATTGTCATGCCTTTCATTACTTCACACTTACAAGTTGCAAACTTTTTTTTGATAAAGTCTCAATCCGCCACTCACCTTCTCTACTTAGTATCCAAATTAGTTACCACCAGCAAGTGTTGTGCAGCCATAGGAAGCCCTGAAAAGACCTCATCACGACTAAGTGTCAAGAGGTCACTGGTTTGAGTACTAGTATTGACTCATACTTCCTAATATGCAGAAATTGTGTTAATAAGATCAAATAGTGGCACATCTTGTGTGCCGGTGGTACTCACGAGCTTATCAAAAGCCCAAATGACAATATACCATGAGGTGTGGAGCGATAATTACACACAATACATGCGAGCTCCCTTTTTCATTTTTTCTCAAAACAAATCCAAATTTGTTTGAGAGGTGTTAATTCACAATAATATTTTTTTATTTTTTTTATTTGTGGAATAGGCGGATAGGTGGCCAATTAGGGTCATAATATTTGGGCCAGGGCTTTTGTAGATTGTAATTGTGTTTCAAACCCTAGTGATGATAATATTGTGCCGTTATCATAATGTTTCTGTTTGCACCGTTCATATATAAAAGCTTATGTGAAATATATTACTTGTCCAAATGTTTTTTTGCTAGGTGTTTGGTCCTCCCATTCGATAGAGTCTCCCATATGATATTTATAGTTTTACTTTGAAATTCAGCCTCGTTGGATACTCGTGATCTTATTCCTACTCAAGTTTTTTTTGTTGTTGTCCGGTTTATGTCCTATAACACATTAACACTGCAATTTATTAAAAAAAATAAAAAAATAAAAAAAGGCATGTGTGTTCCGGAAATTTGATTATCTGTTCTAACTTGACTTTCTTAAATGATAAAAGGGTCATTTAAAAAAATAAAAAAATAAAAAAAAGGCATGCACTTTTCAGAAATTTCACTATTATAGGTCATGTTAATGGGTGCCCTTAAGACAATGGTTAACAATCCATTTTAGAAAAGTTTTGATATCACTTTTGTAGAAAATAGAAAAAAACTGTCAAAACATTAATTGTTTTTTTTTTTCCCATAAAAATTTTCTTTAAATAGATTATTAATCATTGCCTTAAAAGTATCCGTTAGCATTTCCCTAATATTATTACTTATTAATTGTACGGAAACATTAGAAATCTATAAAAATAAAATAAAAATGAAAATGAAAATGAAAAGAGCTTACTTTCTATGATAGAAAATAAAGAAGAGAAAGAAAGACCGTTGTTTACAAACAAGTTAACCTGCAACACATCATTTTTTTTTTTTTTTTCCTTTTTTGGTTTTCCACTCCCTTTCTTTTCTTTTTCGTATCTCATTAAGTTGAAAATTTTCTCTTTATTTTACAAGCAAACCTGCAATACATTATTGTTCCATTTATCAGCTGCCAAAAATTAGTGGGTTACATCGTTGTTTGGTAAAAATTAGTGGAGAAAAAAGTGTGCATAATTCATAGGGACCGCTAAATTTGACTTACAAAGCGTAAAGACAAACAAGTGGGCTATTAAATAATAGCCAGTGGACGAGTTCATGATCTAAACCAAGGAAAACAACAATTATAAAGTGCAACAAAAGGAATCTAGTGTTTCCTAATTATGCATGCTGCTACTCTAAAGATTCAAAATTACTATTTAACTTTAATTTTTGATTATGTAATTAAACATCCCCTTTTCAAACTATGTAGCTAAATACTACTATTTTTGAACTCAATATTATTGGTGTCGAGTTCTATACGTATTTTGCTACTTAATTTTTTTTGAAAATTTTGCACAGAATTTGACAATAGAAATGTTGAGTTCTAATTAAAAATACACATATGTCAAGTTCCCAAAAAGTGGTACTCTGCTAATTAAAATAGTTTGAAAAGAAGGTTGGTTGGCAACATAGTTTAAAAATTAAGGCTATTTAGCCATTTTTCCCATCTAAAGACAGAAAGTCTTGAACAATTTTTGTCACTACCATGATATATGTGATTATAAGTGATAAAAAAAATAATAATAATGAGTTTATGTGCATGTGATAATTTATCAATCACAATTACACATCAAAATTGTAGCAAAAATTATAACAAATGGTGTGGTAGTCGTAAAATTTGTCTAAGAATTGATCAATAGTGCATAGTATTGTATTGTGTATGTGATGCATGAAAATTATTTTTTTGTGCTCACTAGTGCTAATTAATCGCGTCTGGAAAGAGTCGTTAACAAACACAACCAAGACAATTTTGATATTATGTTGCACAGAAACTAGATAATCACTTTGGGATCTAATCGTGCTAATTAGTGCAGTTCTCATCATATTTATGGATCCTTGATAATCATTGGAGATTATTATGCAAATATCTGTAGATACTCTTTCTTCTTCTTCTTTTTTTTCTTCCAAAATGACACTTGGGAATTAAGGACCATCTGTTGGAGAAATTGGTCTTTTCTCTTAGATCATTAGGGATCTTATTAGTAGGGGAATCAAGTTTTTTTGGGGGTAAAACATAAGTGCCTCCTTTAGAGCATTAGCATTGGTGGTGCCAACAATTTTAGCTTTTGGTACTACAAAAAGCTAATTTATCTATTTTTACCATCTCACTTTACAAAACACCCGACATTAGTGATTTTATTTTAGCATTCAACACATTAAAATAATATAAACAATACAATAAAATAATTTATCCACTAAAATAAATAACAACCACCACCAACACCACCCAAAATAAATCCCTAACCCAAAACCAAACAAAACTCAAATCCAAAGAGAGAAGAAAGGGCGACATGGGTCGATGATGGAGAAGAGATGGGTTGACTTGGGGCTTGGGGCTGCAGTGAGTGGAGGAAGAAAGATGGGTCAGCGTCTAGGCAGGGGAGTTGGACCGGTGAGGAGTGGAGGAAGAAAGAAAAAAACAATGAAAGGGAGAAGAGAAGGGCGGTGGCTTGGGTCAGCGGCAAGTGGAGGAAGAGGTGGGTCGGAGTTAAGCAGGGGAGATGGGTCGATTGACAGTTGGCCAGGCGAGATGGTTCGGCAAGGTGGAGGAAGAGAGAAAAATATCTAGGGGGAGTGGGTGAGAGAAGTGAAGACTAATGAGAAGAGAGAGGAGGAGCTACAATGGAGGAGCAATAGGAAAATGAGAAAAGAAAGGAAGAGAAAAAAAAATCATTTAATAATCTGAGCTACAATGGAGGAGCTGACAAAATATAGTTTTTTTGTTTAACATCTGAGCTACAGTGCACTGCCAAAGATGGTTGTGCATTGTAGCTCAATAGCCAAATATTTTAGCTTTTTCTCCACTGATGCAGCCCACTTTTGTTATATTTGGTTGCTAAATTTAGCAATTTGGCACTACCAATTCTACGCTCTTAGTCCCATGTGAAAGTGGTATATTGTGAAATAATTTTTGGCCCTTGAATTATTTATAGAAAATAATTTTACCAATGAGGTTTGAATGAGTTTGGCTTGTATTTTGTGTTCTTGTGCACTAAAGATGGAAGTATATTGAGATTCCCACCCCCCCCCCCCCCCGGCAAAAAAATTAATATTATGTATGTCTTATTTATCATTATTAAGAATTTTAAGAGCTTTCAAAAAAAAAATTAAGAGTTTGCCTCCCAAACCATTTGAACCCCCCCCCCCCCCAAAAAAAAGAAAAAGAGAGAGAGAGAGAGAGAGAGAGAGATGTCCCTTGAAATCTAAAAACAATTTGTAGTATCTCATAAAATATTGATAGATTATACAAATTTTATAAAAGCTCAACTCAAATTTATTGTTCTTTGTGAAAATAATATTGTGATAATTCTTTAGTGGTTCTTATACAATTAAATTTAAGGCATGTGCCTAAGGAAAATATATTTTCAAATTCAATTTATTGTTATTTTTAAAATATATTTTATAGTATTTTTAAACGTATGCATACCTCTGCATGTTTATTTGTGTTTGAGTTTCATACAATTTTATTTTGGTCCTAAAAATTGTCCAAAAATAAGATTTGGAAAGAAGAGAGCAAATTTAATTGATTCTACTTTACAATGCAAGACGAAAGCATGCCACATCAGTAGGTGACATAAGCGTTATGACGAAAAGGATCAACATTTTCTTTTCAGGTGAGTTTGGGCCTACATGTTACAATTATTTGACACTCACATGAGATAAAGGAAAATTCATACTTTTTATATTGTAGATTAAAAAATGTGTACAATATTATATATTTTTTTGCAAATGTGTTGTACATATTTATTTAATCTATATATATCAACTATCAACTAAAGCATAGATTCTTCTTTTAAAAAAACAAACTAAAGCATAGATGTGCTTAATAAAGTGACGACATGAAAAAGGAGTGTAACTTTTCCAACTAGAAAGCACTTCCTCTTTTTTGAATATTGAAATGTTCTTCAACATTCACATTCAAATGTCCAATTGGCATCCTCCAAATAAAAGATAGCATGTGATGTGCCATGCTAGTTAGAACGGATCTTTCTAGCACCAATAATTCAAAATAAGATTTGATATAGAATTCAAAATCAAATAGCACCGTCGAGTAAAAAATGTTTGGGCTATAGCATCAATAACTAAAATCAAAACTTTGTTAACTATCAAATAGAACCTACGAAAAATAAAAGGAAACGATCACACTTCAAATAGAACTAGTAATGAATCAAGATATGATACAGACCTGAAACCTACATTATTTTACCATAACTTTTTTAATAATCCTATAATATGTGTGATTATGATTAATAGAGAAAAAATGATGATTCCATATAAAAATGATGGTTCACCAATCGCAGTTGCACATATCATTAATTATAACAAATTCGATTGTCTTTTTGGGAACTAAATCTAAAACTCAATATCGACCCAAAGGAGACTATTAGCTATCGGTGTACCTCTTCTGCCTATAAGATAAACCAAGCAAAAAAATTGAGAAGCAATACATGTGTGTTGATATAACATTAATCCGTGCCCAATTGGCATCACATAAAACATAGCAATATGTGTATACATCCAACAATAGGGTAAGATCAAACTGTAACCATGTTTTAAGAACCAGAATTGTCAAAGATTGAAAAAGGGTCTGGTTTCCAATTTTTACTGATTTTGGCCCGTTTTACCCGACCGGTTTAGACATAAGCATCATCAATTTCCAAGGAATTTATTGTTATCATACTATCCCTAGCCCCTAAGAAGGTTTGGGGTGAAGCAGCTTTCACCATTGTGTATGTAATGAAATGAATAGAATTCCCTCCTTAACCGCCATTGGTGGAATTTCACCTTTTGAGATGCTCTACAAAATTCCTCCAAATCATTCTGAACTTCGCTGTGTTAATTTCGCTCCATTTGTTTTGTCCTTCTCCCCAAAGTTGAAATTGAAAAATTATCTAAATGAGCTACTATTTATGTGTTTTTAAGCTATGGTATTGGGGAAAAAAAAGGACGTTAGTGTTATATATGTTGTTCATGTTGTCAGTTAATCTATGACATCACTATGCACAGTCCATTTTACAGTTGTCCTTTGTTGTGCGTGGGATAATGCATAAAGGTCTATTATTATCTTGTTCATCTAAGCTCGAGTTTAATGCTTAATCTGTAGTTGTATACTCCTTAACCAGAATATTGAGCTTTAGCTTACGCTACTTCAAAAGTTATTTGGCTTAAAGGGGTTTTGTTTCTAGTCTTACTCCGCTTTATTGTGATAGCAAGGTCATGGTCTAAGTAACACATAATAATGTCTTTCATGATCGCACCAAACACGTCAAGATAACATGACATTTTTCGTCACTGATCACACTTACAAGTTGCAAACTTTTACATGATAAAGTCTCAAACCACCACTCACCTTCTCTACTTAGTATCCAAATTAGTTACCACTGGCAAGTGTGGTGCAGCCGTAGGAAGCCCTGAAAAATCCTGATCACAACTAAGTTTCAAGAGGTCATTGGTTTGTGTACTAGTACTGACTCCTACTTTCTAATATGCAGAAATTGTGATAATGAGATCAAATAGTGGCACAACATGTGTGCTGGTGGTACTCACAAGCTTATCAAAAGCTCAAATGATAATGTATCATGGGGTGTAGAGCGATGATTACACATAATACATGCGAGCTCCCTTTTTCATATTTTCTCAAAAAAAAAAATCCAAATTAGTTCGAGTGGTGTTAATTCATAATAATATATTTTTATTTGTGGAATAGCCGGATAGGTGGCCAATTAGGGTCATAATATTTTGGCCAGGGCTTTTGTAGATTGTACTTGTGTTTCAAACCCTAGTGATGATAATACTGTGCCGTTATCATAATGTTTCTGTTTGCACCGTTCATATATATATATAAAAGCTTATGTGAAATATATTACTTGTCCAAATGTGTTTTTTGCTAGGTGTTTGGTCCTCCCATACGATAGAGCCACCCATATGATATTAATTTATAGTTTTACTTTGAAATTCAGCCCCGTTGGATACTCGTGACCTTATTCCTACTCAAGTTTTTTTTGTTGTTGTCCGGTTTGTGTTCTATAACACATTAACACTGCAATTTATTATTTTAAAAAAAATAAAAAATAAAAAGAGAGAGAGAGAAAGAAAGAAAGAAAGAAAGGCATGTGTGTTCCGGAAATTTGATGATCTGTTCTAACTTGACTTTCTTAAATGATAAAAAAAAATAAAATAAAAATAAAAATAAAAAAAGGCATGCACTTTTCAGAAATTTGACTATTCAATTCTAATTTTTCCTCACGGAAAGAACCACAGTATCATTGAGCGACACGGTTCTTAACATAGTTCTTGAGTTAGGCCAAATGCTCGAGAACACCAAATATATATATATATATATATATATATATATATATATATATTTATCTCAAGCAAATTTTTCTTGTTACCAAAAAAGAAAAAAAAAATAGAGAATATATTTGGCATATGCAGCAAGGATATTAAGGACCTGGTTGGTTTGAATTTTTCAAGTGGTTTAAGTCATTATAAAAACTAGTCGCTAACCCGTGCGATGCACGGGATAGTTAAACAAAATTTATACACATTCACTTTTATTGGTACAATCATTTGAAAATAATTCTAACTAATACCCAAATGTAAGAGACACATTGACTTACTATTTAAAGTAGCCTTATGAAAAATTTACACATATTGTGCAACTGAACCTTAATTTCTCATCAACAATAAAAACATGGAAAGAAAATAAAAATTACAACAATTAATTCCATTATCTTTCATGCTATACTTTGTAATTGTACGGAATTAAGTCAACTCAATTTAAGTAGTTGTAATAAAATTGGCTTCTACTATTCTCTATTCTATAGAGATATGAACATATTGGATTTCTCAAACAATTACCGGTATTGCAATAAAATGATTTATTATTGAAAATAAGAAACAAAGAAAATCTGTCTATAGCTTAAGAAACACAATATACTAAAATTAAAGAGATAAAATTTTCAGAGGACAAAATATTATAGATAATTTTAGAAACAGATTATACACTTAAAAGGGTTAGTAATTTATAGCACTTACCCCCCACTGTTAGTATACAGGCACCAAGTGCGATCGTCGTAACCCTTTGAAAGAACCTTCCCCAATTGGACCCTATCAAAAAAAAAAAAAAAAAAAACCCAATTAACAAAATTGATCCAAAAGGGTCTAAAAAGCACACAAAATCAATTCAAAAAACAAAAATATTAGACAAAGTAATTACTTTCCGCTGCCAATGAAATCGTCTTTTATATTGCTGTTCCAAACTGCAACACTTATCTCTCTAAGGCCTTCAATTAATGAAAATACAAACTTCTCTTGGAATATAAAGAGAAATTAAAGGTGTTGAATTTGATATTTACGTTTGGAGAGAGAGAGTTTGCAAAATCTGTGGCTTTATATTTCTTAACTTGAGAGAGGGGTAAAGTTACTAGGGTTTTGAGGTGTTATAATATTTTTATTTTTATTTTTTATTTTTTAAATATTGTGCTGACGTGGAAAATTGTGGTGCCAGTAAAGATTTCGGTTTTATATATATATATAGATGATTAAATTTTATTTTTATCTGATTTGAATTAATAAAATGATGAACTTTTTAAAGTGAAAAATCCATAAAAGTTACAATTACTTAAACATGGAGGGAAAAGTAAAACACATTGAAAAAGCTGATCGGACATGCCCCAACATGCATGTATATTGCTAGAGCAGCTGTACCTCGACGGGTTATCATAATAACAAAGAAAGTGGCAAATGATAGAAGATTTCTTAACTAGTTGGAACTCAAACTTCTATACTTTTTGAATATTTGAATCAAACATCGTAAAGCAAAAGGCCCAAGAGAAGCTATTAAGATGTACCGATATCTAAAAGATTCATCAGGCGTGACAGCAAATACCGCAGATGCATAAGTAACAAGCATTGAAGCTGTGGCAAACCATACTTCTAAATGGAAAGGGAACCTATATGTGAGGGACATTATGACAAGAACCGATGTTGAAAGAGCCAAGGTGTTAGAAAACAAGAAAACATAGTAGGCTTGTTTTTGAGACGCATAAATTGCTCTCCCTGCTTTGTGTCCATTTGGACCATATTTTTCATCTTGCCAAACCCCTCCAGGGGGGTTAACCCCAGCTTGAAAGGTCACTGCAGCAATGAGTGTGACAACTACTAAGAGAACGTTTCGCGCATCGTTTGGCGAGTCCCTTCCTTCCTCATATTGGAAATATCTGAACCAGCTCTTTGGAGTTGGAAGAGGAGGGCTAGCCATTTTCCACAAGAAATAACAATGTACCAATATTCCAATGCTGGTGTCAAGGATTGAAAGAAAGTATATATATAGAGAGAGAGAGAGCAACTAGTAATATCTTTATACGCCCTTTGTTGTTGTTAATGTATATTATGTTATGGGCTTTAGGCCCAATTAGGTTACTTGTATAGCACACTGGTACTTGTACTACACCCTACTTGTACTGCACACATATGCCTCCTATATAAAGGCAGTGATGTATATTCTTTAATTTATGAAATACAATACACTCTTCAAGTATTTCTAACATGGTATCAGAGCCACTGCTCTAATCCTTTGGTGTGCCGCTCTTAAGCAGTCTTGTCTTCTTGGGTGTCCTCTGCAGCCGTTTTTGTGAGCAGCACCGCTGCCTTCACCGCGACTCCAGTACATCAAAGACCACTGCCTTGCCGCCACCACCCCTTCCGCATCTCCGATCAGACCACAGATAGCATCATTGGAAAGTACTCTCTCCGATCTGCCGTTCTGTAAAATTTCGTCTTCATCGGACCTTCCACGCGCCTCCACGCGCCACCAGAAATCTCGGCATCATCTGCACGCGCCGCCACGCGCCTCCAAAAATTGTCACGCGCCGCCACGCGCCTCCTATGTCAGTCACGCACCTCCACGCGCCTACACGCGCCAGACTTTTCGCTGACGTCATCATCTGTTTGCTTACGTCAGCCCTAACTGACGTCATCTGCATACGTCAGCGCCACATCATCTGCTGACGTCATCCGTTGACTTTGACCAGGCTGACCTTTGACCGTTGACTTTTGACCAGAGTTGACTTTTTGCAGTCCGGGTCCTCCTTACCCAGTTTTTCGCGTAGATTTCATTTTTGCGCTCCATTTTTGCATATTTTGCTTCTAAATGAGAAATAAGGACAGGTCTTCTTCTTGCAATAATCGTCGCCAACAATCCAGCAAACGTCTTTGCAGTTTTTGCAAACGTTTTGGCCACAATATTGAGACTTGCTATCGTCGCAACAAATCAGTTGTGTCTGTATCCGCTGCTACTGTTGCTAACACTGAGAGTGTCCAACCAATGGCTCCCATCTCTGCACAGTCTAAGTCTTCAGGACGCACTTTCACCATGTCCACAGATGACCTTAAAAACATCATCGCCAATGTCATTCGTATGGTTGGTAATACATCTTATTCCTCTTCTCTCTCAGCTTTATCTGGTATGTCTCCTTCCTCTTGGCTTATGGATTCTGCTTGTTGCAATCACATGACTCCTCACTCGTCCTTATTTTCTGAACTTAAACCTGCACCACACCCTCTTAATATTCACACAGCAAATGGTTCCACTATGTCTGGTCATAATATAGGTTCTGTTTCAACCGCCAATCTCTCGGTTCCTAGTGTCTTTAATGTTCCTGACCTTTCTTACAATTTATTTTCTGTGGGCCAATTAGCTGAGTTAGGTTATCGCATTATCTTTGATTATTCTGGGTGTATTGTGCAGGATCCAAGGACGGGACAGGAGCTTGGGACCGGTCCTAGAGTTGGGCGTATGTTTCCCGTGGACAACCTTCGTCTTCCACTTGTTGCTCCTGTTTCTGTTGTTGCAGCTGCTACAGCTTCTTCACTTCCTTCCCTTGCACTTTGGCATGCTCGACTTGGTCATGCATCTTCCTCTCGGGTACAACAATTAGCTTCTAGAGGTTTGTTAGGTTCAGTGTCTACAAAAAATTTTGATTGTGTTTCGTGCCAATTAGGAAAACAACCAGCTTTGCCTTTCAATACTAGTGAATCAATATCCACTGATATCTTTGACCTTATTCATTCTGATGTTTGGGGCCCTTCTTCTGTCTCTAGTATTGGTGGGTCTCGATATTTTGTTGTCTTTGTTGATGATTACTCTCGCTATAGCTGGATTTTTAATATGAAACATCGTTCTGAATTATTGCAAGTATATTCTAATTTTGCAAAAATGGTTGAAACTCAGTTTTCCAAACGCATCAAAATTTTTCGATCTGATAATGCTCTCGAATATACTCAATATGCTTTCCAAGCTGTTTTACATTCCTATGGCACTGTTCATCAACTAACTTGTCCAGGTACCTCTCAGCAAAATGGTAGAGCCGAACGGAAACTTCGTCATATTCTTGACACTGTTCGTGCTCTTCTTCTCTCTGCCAAAGTTCCTGCTCCTTTTTGGGGCGAAGCTGCTCTTCATGTTGTTCATACTATTAATCGCATTCCGAGTCCGGTTATCCAAAATCAAACTCCATATGAGCGCCTTTTTGGGTCATCTCCAGACTATCACCACCTTCGCTCCTTTGGTTCTGCTTGTTTCGTTCTTCTTCAGCCACATGAGCATAACAAACTTGAGCCTCGGTCAAGGCTTTGTTGTTTTCTTGGCTATGGCGAAACTCAAAAGGGGTATCGGTGTTATGACCCTGTCTCTCATCGTCTTCGTGTTTCCCGCAATGTTATCTTTTGGGAACATCGCCTCTTTGTTGAGCTCTCTCACTTTCGTGCCTCCCTATCTTCCTCCTCTGTTTTAGATCTTTTTCCAGATGAGGCACATATTCCTTCTGTAGCTGTTCCTGATCCTCCTGTAGTTGCTCCTGATTCTCTTGTAGACTTCTCTGTCCAACCACCAGATATCACTGATCCATTTCCTAGTTCACCCTTTAATGAACAGGTGGAAGATGAACAGGTTGAAGACGAGCTACCCAACCCCAACCCTGAGCTTGGGTCCCCTGCTCCTGCTCCGCCTGAGGATCTTGCGCAAGACATTCCACCTCGTCAATCAACTCGAGTAAGATCTATTCCTACACATTTACTTGACTATCATTGTTACACTGCTCTTGCTACATTACATGAGCCTCACACCTATCGTGAGGCTTCCACTGACCCTTTATGGCAGATTGCAATGAAAGAGGAACTTGATGCATTATCTAAAAACCATACTTGGGATTTGGTGACACTCCCTCCCGGGAAATCTGTGGTTGGTTGTAAGTGGATCTACAAGATTAAGACTCGCTCTGATGGGTCCATTGAGCGCTACAAAGCTCGTCTTGTTGCAAAAGGTTTTACACAGGAGTATGGGATTGATTATGAAGAGACCTTTGCTCCGGTTGCTCGTATCTCATCTGTTCGTGCCCTCTTAGCTGTTGCTGCTGCCCGTAAATGGGATCTTTTTCAGATGGATGTCAAAAATGCATTCCTTAATGGGGATTTACATGAAGAAGTTTATATGCAACCTCCTCCTGGTCTCTCTGTTGACTCAAACAAGGTTTGTTACCTTCGACGTGCACTTTATGGCCTTAAACAAGCTCCACGAGCTTGGTTTGCCAAATTCAGCTCTACCATCTCTCATTTGGGTTACATGGCCAGTCATTATGATTCTGCCTTATTTCTTCGTCGCACTGATAAAGGCACTATTTTACTTCTCCTGTATGTGGATGATATGATCATAACTGGTGATGACCTCAGTGGCATTCAAGAACTCAAGGATTTTCTCAGTCAGCAATTTGAGATGAAAGATCTTGGACATCTCAGCTACTTCTTGGGTCTTGAAATCACTCATTCTACTGATGGACTTTATCTTACTCAAGCTAAGTATGCTTCTGAACTCTTGTCTCGAGCTGGACTCACTGATAGCAAGACTGTTGACACTCCAGTTGAGCTTAATGCGCATCTGACTCCCTCAGGGGGGAAACCATTGTCTAATCCCTCTCTTTACAGACGATTGGTTGGCAGCCTAGTTTATCTCACAGTTACTCGTCCAGACATCTCTTATGCTGTTCATCAGGTGAGCCAGTATTTGTCTGCTCCACGATCAACTCACTATGCTGCTGTTCTGCGCATTCTTCGATACTTGAAGGGCACCCTCTTTCATGGCCTTTTCTACTCAGCTCAGTCTCCTCTTGTACTCCGTGCATTCTCTGATGCTGATTGGGCAGGAGATCCTACTGATCGCAGGTCTACTACAGGTTACTGTTTTCTCCTTGGTTCTTCTTTGATTTCTTGGCGAAGCAAGAAACAAACTTTTGTGGCCCGCTCCAGTACTGAAGCAGAATATCGTGCTCTTGCTGATACCACATCTGAGCTCCTTTGGCTACGATGGCTCCTTAAGGATTTGGGTGTGTCCACCTCCTCTGCTACTCCCCTTTATTGTGACAACCAGAGTGCCATTCATATTGCTCATAATGATGTCTTTCATGAACGGACTAAACACATCGAGATTGATTGTCATTTTATCCGTTATCATCTTGTCCATGGTGCTCTTAAGCTTTTCTCCGTCTCCTCCAAAGATCAACTTGCAGATATCTTCACCAAGTCACTTCCTAAGGGACGCACTCGTGATTTGGTTGACAACCTCAAGTTGGTCTCACATCCACCTTGAGTTTGAGGGGGGCTGTTAATGTATATTATGTTATGGGCTTTAGGCCCAATTAGGTTACTTGTATAGCACACTGGTACTTGTACTACACCCTACTTGTACTGCACACATATGCCTCCTATATAAAGGCAGTGATGTATATTCTTTAATTTATGAAATACAATACACTCTTCAAGTATTTCTAACAGTTGTTATGATAAGTTTTATCAGTCTGTATATATAATTTCCAGTTGTGACTATTTCAAAATGTATGTCCATTAAAGTAATTTTATATAAGGTTCAAGGAATATTTCTTTCTAATTCCTTACATTTACTAGTTCAAAGTGAGAAAACTGGGAGTTAGTCTTTAGTTATCCAGTGAAGTCAATTTTACACAACTAGGAAGAAGGGGCGAAAAGAGTTTGCTTTTGTTAAATATGATTTTGTGGCCAAAGAAAAATACAGAAAGTAAAAGTCAAATTTAGGTTTGGGGAGCCTATGCCAATCATGGTCAGTGTGTTTAGTCCTCCTTTAAAATTCAAAGCCTACTATTATTTTTTATTGGAAAAGGTTAATAGATGCACTAACAAGGATATTGAGATATAAAAAATATTTTATGAGAGAAAAAAAATGTAATTAATTTTTTGAATAGCTTATTATATTTTTCATAAAAACGATGGTAAAACTTTCTTTGAATGGTTTATTAACAAATATCATAAGAGTACATATTAAGCAAAATTTAAATTAAAAAAAAAATTAACCATTTGTAGTAAGAATCTGAAGATGGAGAGCAAGGATTCTAATAGTGTCTCATGATCATCGGTCTTTGACTCAGTCACTTTCTTAGCTGTCATAGCTAGAGACTCTAATTAATTGTAAGGTTATGAAGGTTTGGGCTAAATTGCATGGAAAGTGCTCCCATTTCCAAGCTGAAGCTGCGGCACTCTTGCGGGCAGTTCAAATTGCTGCAAGCAAGTAATGGAGCTATTTCATTTTTTACGGTGACTCTAAAGTTTGTTTTGAGCCCTTAATTTCCAGAGATCTCCCATCTAATTGGTCCTTAAGTAACACCATTTGTAATATTATTAGTATCTCTAAGTTTTGTCTGTGTTTTAGTTTCCATTGGGTTAAGCAGGTATGCAACTCTGTGGTTCATACCGCAGCAAAGCTTGCTATACGCTACAAAATTTCTTTTTATTTCAATAACGATAATCTGCCTGCAGAACTTGTCTCTGCTTGTAAGGTAGACTATCCTCATGCATGTTTCCCTTGTTTAATGTTAATAGAAGATCATTAACGGAAAAAAAAAAAAACAACCAAGGAAGAAGGAACAACGAACAAGTGCTGGCCAGACAAAGTCAAGAGCCTCTCATCAGGTCAGCCTTGTGCTCATGAATCCAACAAGTCAAGCACTGGGAAGCCCTCCTTTTCTTTTGCTTTTGTTGAATGCTGCATGGTAGGCGAAGCCGTAAATGATGAAAAAGAATCGTTAAGATTAATGAACTAGATGAGGACTCAGGAAAATAAAAATATATAATAAAAAAAAACTAGATGAGGAAGCTTCCAATATCAAACATGGATGACACTTCATGATGCTAGGCTCGATCGCCCTTGTTTACTTGTTCACATATAATAATATTAACCTACAATGAAAATGGAATAATAAACTTACACTCTCAATAACATAACTGCTACTCATCATCGTTTTTACTCTGTTTTTTTTACCACCCATTACAGATAACCTTCTTTTTTTCTTTTTCTTTTTCTTTTTTTGAGGAACACCCATTAGAGATAACTTAGTAATTATTTATGGACCAAATGTTGGTGGTATGAGAACTTGATGTTTTCATCCATTGCATTTGTTATTATTAAATTTTTTAAAAAAGATACAATATGATTTAAATTTACGGTGTTTGCTTCATAATTATTATTCTTTATCATTAAATCAAAACACCAATTAATTTTTAGTGTAATCATAATTCTAATTAATAAGTAAGATCCCATATTCGACAACAATTAATTTTACTAGTGTAACTAATTGAAATCCACCCATCTATTATTTGGTTAATAGTAGTATTATTTTTATATATTTTTATAGTTTGATGTTATCTTGGAAACTGAACTTAATTTATAGTCTTTCAATGAGAACAAAGAGTCATGGTAATTGCTAGGAAAATCTTACATTTATTATTATTATTATTATTATTATTATTATTATTTTCAATAGCCTATAATAATGTGAGGCAAGATTTTGTCAAGGTACAAAAAAGCCTTGTAACTTTATTGGCATCTCCTCATACATAAAATGTTTGAGAGTCTAGGAGGGAAAAGATTCGAGAAAAAAAAAAAAGTTCTCTTTATTAGTTCATTTAGTCCTCCACCTCATAAAAAATGTTGCATCTATGTCAATGCATTAATTACATGAAATTTAGTAGAGAAAAATATATCATGCATCAAATGCATGAGTCCCCTCTCTCACATGAGGTGTACTAATATTTATATAAAATGAATTTATGTGATAGATTTTTTTAAAATTATGTAAGAAATAATGTATTTGGAATACTTATGATATAAAATAAAATAAAAAATAAAAAAGAAGAAGATAAAAACAATTGATTTTGGAATATGAAATTCCTTCTCATATATAATTGTTTTGGCATCAATTGAAACAAAAATATCAATAATAGACGAGGCAAATTTAATAAAACGTTCAATAAAAATAGAAAATGTATACATGTGTGACTAATATTGCATATTCTAATTTATTATTCTTACGAATTTACATTTACAAACTCCTTTAATGACATAATGTATATGTGTGTTTGACCAATACTGTAATAAACTAATTTATACTATGTAATTAAACAATGTATTAATAGGGTATATACATTTATTTTCATGTATTAATTAATATTTACTAACTTGTAACCTCATGTATATGCATAAATACACTTAAAGATATACAATAAGATGCATTATATAATTCTTATATATATAATTTAAATATTATTGATAGTCATTTTTATATTTTATTAACTCTTTGAAAAAATTTGTAAGGATATTATTAGGTATAAAATGTAAATTGTCCATTTTTTTTAATTATTGTGAAGCACTTTTTGTTTTTTACGATTCATTTATTCTAGACTTTTTGGTTTTTATCCTTAATAACTCACTTGGATGAATATTTATGATATGGTCCCACAGTTGATTCTAAAATTAAGAAATAAAATTCTTTAAGAATAAATAATTTAAGACACATGACGCAAAATTGGAACTCTAATTTGAAATTCTAATTTGAGTTTCTCTTAGTTTAACCTAGTATTATATATATAGATATATAAATAGGTGGTGATTTAATTATTTATGTAAAATGATTTTTCATAAATAAGAATTAATTTATTTTAAAAATAACATTCTTATTCAAATTTAGTTAGCTATTTGGAAATAATTAAAACAAAGTCCTAAAAAAAATTAATGTACGTTCAAGAGTATAAAAAATAATTGATGAAAATACTATTTTGATCCTTACATTTTGGGTCACAATTAATTCGGTGCTTACATTTTGGTAGCAATCAATTTGGTTCCTATAATTTTTGACTTGCAATTAATTTGGTCTTTACCTTTAAGTTATTAACAGAAAATGCCTACGTGGCAAATGATGTGCACTATGACACACTTGGCCCAACCAAATTCAGCTATATCGATTAAAAAACTGACCCATATCCACGATAGCAAATTTAACAAAACCATCCACTTTCTCCATTAGACATCTAACAAGACCAACTCTACTTTCTCCTGTCTCTCCATTCTTTTTCATTCGTTCTTCATCACCCTCCATCACCACCATCACCAATACCATCTCCACCATCCCATCCCCTTTAGTTGCCTCTCTCTTCGATTACTCTGCTCCTTACACTCTTCCTTGTGTGGATTAGCACCTGGCAAATTGCCTCGCTTGACTTGATGTCCGCCTTAATAGCTTCAACAAAGAGATGAAGATGAGGAGTAACAGAGGAATGACTAGGATTGAGTTTGGAGAGAGAAGGGATTTGGGTTGGATGAGTAACGAAGAGACAACTAGATCTGTTAATTTTTCTAACATGGATATGACTTGGATTTTTAATTGACATGGCTGATTTTGGTTGGGCCAAACCTGTCATATTATAGGCCACATAAGCTTCTTAGTTCACACCGTTTGCCACATGTTATTTTCTGTTAGTGAGTTAATGATAAAAATCAAATTAATTGCAAGTTGAAAATAACAATGATCAAATTGACTAATATTAAAATGTATGGACCAAATTGACTATGACCACAAAATGTAGGGACCAAAATGGTGTTTTTGCCAAAATAATTTTACGCTTAATTAAATAAATGAAAATAATTAAACATTTGCCCATTCACTCAAGTAATAATTTCATATTCTTAATTATATTAATTCTAACCATTTGCATTCCACTTTTTCTAATCACATAACTGAAGTTGATTTCCCCTTTTTTTTTATGGAAAGATTCCCCCAAATGTTGTAATTCATAGTAAGTATTACATATACTAAAAGATAATTTGTTACAAAATGAATCGGGCGAAACAGTAGCCAGTAACACAAAAAAGACCAAGAACATAACAAAAAGACAACCAAGGCTTATACCCTTTTAAGGCCACAAAAACCTCCACAGAAAAGCCCAACTAGAAAAAGATCACAACAACCTTCACAAGAAAGCCCAACTAGGAAAAGAGCCGAGGCATTACCAGACTGATCCAACTTTCTTAGAATATGACCTCTATTTCGTTTATCTGTACTAGCCCACTATAAAACAAACGTTACCTTAGGGGTTTTTTTTTTTTTTTTTTTTTTTTTTTTTTTCCTTTATTTATTTATTTTTTTGAAATAGTTACACTATGTTATTGACGTTGCAACTCGAACCTATTTTTTCCCTAAACCTCCAAACACTTTGTGTATGGGGAAGTGTCATATTACATTAGAAAGTCTGCTCATTCATTCATTTTTTTCTCTTTTTTTTTGTAAATTACAACTTATCCACTTGTGGTTTGACCGAAATTTAAGTTGCCTACCTGTAACTTGAAATTTAACACTTTACTTACCTGAGATTTGACCAAAATTTAAATTGCCTATATGTAGTTTGAAATCTCATTATGCAAATGTTCTGCTAGATTCTTTTTTATCTCATTTGATCTTGTATTTTTATGTTTTTTGTGTTTTTGGAGGAAGGAAACATAAAAGTGAAGCAAAATTACATATTTAGCCATGTTTTTAACAAAAGTGGATTACGAAACTCTAACTAAGCTAAATTACCATTAACCTCTTTGATATTTAACTAAAACACGAAAGTATTAGTTATATATTTTAGAATTATTGTTAGGTGATTATATTTTGTAGTAAATTTTAATCTTTAAAGTTATCCAAAAAAAAAAATTAACCTTTTAAACAAATACTAGTTTGCCAATTATTATTGCAATGAGGATCTTCATGAACCAATTAATGCTAGCAATACTTTAAAACGATATCTAAATGGAAAATTAGGTCTTCATGAACCAACGCCACCAAACACTTTAAAGGATCTTTCTACATAGAAATTAACTTTAAAAATCTCAAGTAGCATAACTATACCATATAGATACTTCACTCTATATAGGCAATAATCAATATTCCAAAAACCACCGCACACGTTTGGTGCAATGGTCACTCCACAAGTATAAATGATTTTGGGTGTGGGGGGCAAGGACTGAGGTTCAAGTTTCCAAGAGGAGTTTCACACATATATACACTTAGATTAAGTTAGAGTAGAAACTCTATCTTGTATATATATATATATATATATATATATATATATATAAATAAAATAAAAAATCCAAAATGAAAATCAAAAGCATTATGTGAGGGACATGATCACCAGTGGTAGCTTTAGGATTATTTTTTAGGAGGGTCAATAAAAAACATAAATTATATAAAATTTTAAATAAAAGAGAACTTAATATATCAATATCACAAACAAAAAAAAAAAAAATTTGAAGTAAATAAAGTTTTACAATTGTTTTCTAAGATGTTTCATATTTTGAAATCATTACATGATATCTTCATTATTAATCCTCCGAGCTACATCTTTTTTAATGTACACAGTCAAGCAACCATTCATCAATTGATCTCTCATTTGATTGATTTATTTCAAATTTTTTAAGATTTAAATGAGTTTTTTCTAATGTTTAAGATTAACAAATTTCTATTTTTTTTTTTTAAGGTCAAGATATTGTTAAGATGATCATATTCAAACTTATTTCAGCTGGTTAAAAAAATAAAAATAAAAAAGTAAAACATATTATATATAATTTTTGTTTGGGTCAGTTCAAAGGGTTTAAATGAAACCCCCATGCTCCAAGTGGAGCCACCCCGATGATCACAAAATTAATACTTTCCGGGGGGTTTCAACTTTAACCCATCTTGAAATGTCAAAGCAACACAATTAATATTAATAATCGTGGCTACTAATATTGGAAGAACTTGAAGCATTTGACACACGTTTTGAATTGGGTTAACTCATTTTTTGTTAAACAATAGATAAGGCTTGCTCTACATGATGTCTTCATAAGAAAACGAATTTCGGTAAGTTGGGGATATTAGTGTGTGCTTCTGAACATTTTTTTTTGTATTTTGCAATTGTTTGTTGAATAATGCGATTGTTAGTTGTTACTTTTCTTTTTTCTTTTTATTTTAATTTATGAAAAAGAGGAATTTATTAAAACAAAACAGAGGAACTACAAAGAAGTATGACCGCTTGCCTCGACCTTGATAATAGACTCAAAACAAAGGGGACAACAACCAATATTAAAAGAACCAAATATATTATGCTTGAGAGACCATTTAGCTAAGGTGTGGGCTGCGCCATTAGAATTCGTAGGATTGGAACTCAATTTACAGAAACGACGTAGTCAGCGTGATACCTTAGTTTTAAAAAATTTTGTAATTCAAAGATAGAAATAATTTTAGCATTTACCCCATGAGAACTCTCATTTGTGATAAGACATGGATCTATGCGAGTGAGCGACCCATATATATACATGCTCACACTTGGTATAGTGTAAAATTCTGGTCAAAACAAAGTATTTTCACTTGACTTGGAAAATCAGTTTCCCTAAGACGTAAAATGTTATATATACTCCCATAATTAATTGGGCACAAACATTTTCAATTCTTACTCCCCACCTGCCCAAGCTTGTATAATTTCGACCCAAATTTCTCTAATTTGCTTGTATTTGACTGAACAAAATTTTATTTTCAGAGTCCAAATATGTTCAGTTGTACGTCAATATCGTGCCAATATCTCACCCTACTACGTTCTTTCCTCTCATTCTCTCACTTCTTGGAATGCTGCAATTCTATATAGTTAATTCCTTCTTCGGGTTAGGGAACCTCTGTATTGTTTTTTTCTTTTGAATGTGTCCCTAAGTTTTCATTTCGTCACTAGTTTTCTATGGTATTTGCTTCTTTTATTGTTTATTATTTTATAATTGGTGACTTATATGCTAATGGTAATAAACTAGAAATCAAACTAAATTACATAATTGATTGATTTTTAAAAAAAGAAATTGAATAATTTTGTAGTAAATCAACTTGTTAAATTACTTTTCAGCAAGCTTTATTAACTACTGTAATTCAGTAGTTACTATACAAGAAAACTCAAACCCCTAATTGATAGCCGCAAGTAAAACATCTTCTACTTTTAGTAGGAAGGCCTCCCCATATCCTCAGCAACCAAAGTAAAAACCGAGCAAACTCCACAAGAACAATCACTGCCACTAATGCAACAACAACAAATATAGTCCCAAGATTCGTTGGAGGAACATAAAAAAACTCCAATTACATATGTAGCAATCATCGCAAGCATGGCGAGCTACAAGCCTGCCTTAAGAGGAAATCCAGTACTGATCTGACGAGTTATATCATGCCAACAGATGCAAAGAACCCTATAGCATTAAAAACAGTGAACACAGCAAAAATTCCTGGCCATGGCAGCTTCTCCAGGTGCTATCACTCTCATTAAAACATTCCTATTGATTCTAGATCTTCTGTTCTCTACTGACGAAATACCACTTGAAGGGTTAAGCATTGCTTGGTATGTCACTGTCGCTATGAGAAACATTTTGGCTTTCCATTGATGATTCTTTAATTTCTTTTGTTAATTCTGTCCAAATGTTTGATAGACGAGAAGGTTTTCAATATCTTTTATGATTTCGGTATGTCCAGCCAATGATGATATGTGTAGTTGTAGACAGTTCTCAACTTAGTTCAGCACAATTTATCAAAAGAAGAAGTCCAAGAAGTCCTCTAATCAAGCAGCATCTGTTGCTAAAGTATCAGTTGTAGCAGATAAGTTCATACACACAGAAAGCAGGGGAAGTCAAGACTTAGAAGAACAGAGCAACACGACTTGTAGTTAGTTGATGTATGCGACCTGTAGTTTTGTTTAGTTAATAGTGTATGTATGTATTACTCGCGTGCAAGCTGAAGTTAGTAATACCCGTGGCACGTGCCAAGTGCTGTTAGTGATTAGATTTCTGTTAGTTATCTCTTAGCTTGTATATATATAGATTAGTGCTTGTAATTCTAATCATGCAATGAAATCATTTTTCCCAAATTAGTTTTCACACAATTTGGTCAAGTAAAAGCGGGGCCTTCAACCAGTAATGAGTGAAATACAATCATGTCATTGTGAGAAGCCGCTCAAATAATCTTGGATCCATCCTTGTATAAAAATATATGTCAGACTATAAGAGCTAGCTTTTGGTTTTTACAACATTAATTGGATTGGAGAAATTATTTTATAGTTTATAAGATGCCCGCTTATCGCGTTTCTCAGGGAATTTTGTAGTGGAGGCATGAGTATACTAGGAAAGTTTTAAAGAAAGGGATTAGTTGCAGTAACTTATTATCCTCTATTAGAGCCACGTCAAATATCAGGGTCAAATAAAAAATAAAAATAAATTTGAGAAATCATAAATAAATAAAAAATGTGTGTATGTATATACATACATATATATATATATATATATATATATTTTAGCACTCCTTTTTACTCCACCAAAGCAAAATCTTTCTCTCCATATGGCAGAACTACTAATAAAGACGAAGATGATACTAAATCTGTTATATATATATATATTGATAGAGAAGCGGAAAATAATCCATCTCCAGCTCGTCCAAATGGCTCGTCCAGAGCCTACAGCGCAGGTTGATTCCAGAGTATTATCCAGAAGAAGAAGAAACGTCCATGAATAATAGCACCACTCCATAAATTAAGTCTTCGATGGACGACATGATCGTCCATCAGGTTCGTCCATGAGCAATCGTTAGATATCCTTGGACGACTAAACCGTCCTACGCCAGACAGACGGAAGGTCAACACTTAGACTTTCGACTAAACCCGCAACTATCTCAACAAACCCTTCGAATAAGTTAACTTCCATTAGCGGTTACAGTTTTATATCCGTTGAGGTAGTTAACTCCGGAGTTGTTGGTTTCCACAAATCCTGGGACGGTTATTGGACAAGTAACCGTCTCAGGCTCCCTATATAAGGGATCGGTCTGAACCCGACAGAGGTAAGATTTTCTCTCAGACAATTTTCCAAAATACTTGGAACTTCCTTCTCTACGAAACTAACTTCTCCATCGGAGGGGGTTCGACCGGTCTTCTCCGGTCTCCTCTTTGATTGTGTTTCCTTCCTTGCAGGCCATCAACTGTTTCGATAGCCCACCGAAGCCAAACCATCCACCTTACTGATTCGGAGCGATATCAGTTGGCGCCGTCTGTGGGAAGCGAAGGTTGTTTTGCGACTTTCTTTTCCGCGACAAAGGGTTAGGATGGTCAGGACCAGGTCGAGGGCTACTAGCCCTAGCCGTCAGGGAAGCAGAGGCGCTTCAAGTGATCCCCAGCGTGATCGCCAATCTGCACCAGTCATGCAGACGTCATCCGTTCAGAATATGCAATCCATGGCGGCTGCAATGGCGGAATTGACTCGCCAAAACCAGGAGTTAAGGATGGAGATCACTCAGAGGAGACAGACACGTGAGGAACACGCAGGGCAGACACAAGGCCATGGTGACACACAGAATACTGAGATTGGAAGTCAGTTTAGAGGCACCACTTCACGGACAGTGCCACACTTAAAAGAGGAGATGGACCAAATGAAGAAAGTCATGGAGGAGATGAAGGAGAACATGAGGAGAACGAATCCTATAGAGGATTTGGTCCACAGGACTGACTCTCCTTTTACGGCTTCCATCAATGGTCACCCTTTACCATCAAAGTTCAAACTACCTTCCCTGGACTCGTATGATGGGACACGTGACCCCTTTGATCACATTGCAACATTCAAGACAACAATGCACCTTCAAGGGGTCCCTGATGAAATCATGTGTCGAGCCTTCCCTACTACCCTTAAAGGCCTGGCACGAGTTTGGTTCAATAAAATCCCCCCAAGTTCCGTAAGTTCTTTCGAAGAGTTGAGCAAATTGTTTGTTAACAATTTCATCGGGGGACAGAGGCACAAGCGCTCTTCGTCCAGCTTACTGACCATAGAACAAGGGGAGAACGAAAGCCTGCGGTCATTCATCACTCGTTTCAACAGAGAAGCCCTTAGTGTGGACGAGGTGGACGACAAGCTTCTACTAGCAGCCTTCCACAACGGGATTAATTCCGATTTATTTATCCACAAGCTATACGAGAAGGAGCCTCAAACCATGGCCGAGCTCGTCCATTCGGCTCAGAACTTCATGAATGCAGAAGATGCAATCATAGCCAAGAAGAGAAAAAGAGCTGAGAGGATGGAAGCGCACCCAGCTCGACACTCAGAACAAGCCCCTCGTCCAAAGAAGGGACGGACGGAAGATAGGAAGAAACGAGATAGCAGGAAGACAGGTCCCTTGGGAAGAAGCCAGAACTATACACCCCTGAACGCTCCACTTAATCAGGTGCTCATGCAAATCAAAGACGATCCTTCTTTAAAATGGCCAGAGAAGATGAAAGGGGATCCCAACAAGCGCAATAAGAACAAATATTGTCGCTTTCACAGGGACCATGGGCATGACACGGATGAGTGTTGGAAGGGATCGTACAGAAGAGATCGTACAGAAGAGAAGCTGAAAGGCAAAATAGAGGAATCATCCCGGCCCCCACTAGGAGAGATAAGGATTATCGTTGGAGGGAACCCGATGGGGCGATCTTCCAAGTCGAAGAAGACGTATCTCAAAGTGGTACAAAATGTCCAGCTCTCTGGACGAACACCAAGGACGAGCCAACCATTTCCTTCACCGATGAAGATGCTAAGAGGATCCATCACTCGCATGACGACGCGATCGTCATTACACTGCTCATTGCAGATTATACAACCAGAAGAGTGTTAGTTGATAATGGAAGTTCAGCAGACATATTATACTACCCCGCCTTCCAGCAGATGAGGCTTGGACGAGATCAACTTCGTCCAGTATGCTCGCCGCTGATAGGATTTGGAGGAATGAAGGTGCAGCCCGTGGGTACCGTTACATTACCAGTTGTGGTAGGGTCATACCCTCAACAGATAACCAAGGAAGTCAATTTTCTCGTGGTAGACTGTACTTCTTCATACAATGCCATCATTGGAAGACCCACTCTTAATAGTTGGAAGGCGATAACCTCGACCTACCATCTATCAGTCAAATTCCCTACGGAGTACGGGATAGGACAAGCACAAGGAGATCAGTTGGCAGCTAGAGAATGCTACTTAGCCATGATGGCTTTGGACGAACAGGTGCAGACAATGAGCATCGAGGAAAGAAGAGTTATTGCAGAGCCCACGGAAGAGTTGGAAGATGTTCTTTTGCAAGAAGATGATCCTGAGAAATTTACCAGAATTGGAACAGGTATGAAGGAGAAGGCAAGAGAAGACCTCATCCAGTTCCTGAGGAACAGTATCGACGTTTTTGCATGGAGTCATGACGACATGCCAGGAATCGACCCAAGTGTGATCACTCATCGATTGAATGTATACCCCTTTTTTAAGCCTATCCGTCAGAAGAAGAGGGTATTCGCTCCCGAGAGGGACAAGGCAATCAAGGAAGAAGTTCAAAAACTGACCACGGCAAAGTTCATTAAGGAAGTCTATTACCCGGATTGGTTAGCCAATGTGGTGATGGTGAAGAAAGCTAATGGAAAGTGGAGAATGTGCGTAGACTTCACTGACTTGAACAAAGCATGTCCCAAGGATAGTTATCCTCTGCCACGCATTGATCAATTGGTGGACTCTACTGCTGGCCATCAGTTGCTGAGCTTCATGGATGCCTTCTCAGGATATAATCAGATCAAGATGGATGAAGCTGATCAGGAAAAAACTTCCTTCATTACCAGCCAAGGCCTGTTTTGCTACAAAGTGATGCCCTTCGGCTTGAAGAACGCAGGGGCAACTTATCAAAGGTTAGTGAATCATATGTTTCGTCCACAAATAGGACGGAATGTGGAGGTTTATGTCGACGACATGCTTGTGAAGAGCATAGACGAGGGAAGCCATCTAGACGACCTACAGGAAACCTTTGAAACACTTCGGCGATATAAGATGAAGTTGAACCCAAGCAAGTGTGCGTTCGGAGTATCGTCGGGAAAGTTTCTGGGGTTCATGGTCTCGCAAAGAGGAATTGAGGCAAATCCGGACAAGATCCAGGCTATATTGAACATGGAGCCACCGAAGAATATCAAAGAAGTCCAATCCCTCACAGGACGAGTTGCCGCCTTGAACAGGTTTGTTTCGAAAGCCACAGATAAGTGTTTACCTTTCTTTAAAGTCCTCAGGAAGGCATTTGAGTGGACGGACGAATGCCAAAGGGCCTTCCAAGACCTGAAGGACTATCTCACAACTGCCCCATTATTAAGTCCATCCGTGCAAGGAGAAGAACTGTACTTATACTTAGCGGTGTCCCCACACGCCGTAAGTTCAGCTTTAATCAGAGAAGAGGGGAAAATACAAAAACCGGTGTACTACACTAGCCGGGCACTCAGAGGAGCAGAGGGAAGATATCCGCTCATGGAGAAATTGGCTTTTGCACTGATAACGGCTTCTAGGAAGTTGAGACATTACTTCCAAGTTCATGTCATCAATGTCATGACGGACCATCCGCTTAAGAAGGCAATGAACAAGTTGGAAGCCGCAGGACGACTGATTCAGTGGGCAGTTGAACTTAGCGAATTCGACATTCGGTACCAACCGAGAAATGCAATAAAGGCTCAAGCCCTAGCAGATTTCATCGCAGAGTTCACTCCAAGTTACGAAGACCTGGGGGAAGGAGAGTACAACAAATGGGTCGTCCATGTAGATGGATCATCTACATTATATGCTGGAGGAATAGGAGTTGTTTTGCAGTCGCCGGAAGGGGACAAATTGAAATACAAGGCCCGTCTGCAATACCAGACTACTAACAATGAAGTGGAGTATGAAGCCCTTTTAAAGGGGTTGGAACTGGCCAAATCTGTAGAAGCAGACACAATACTTGTCATGGGAGATTCTCAACTGGTCATAGGCCAAGTCAATGGAACATATGAAGCCAAGGAAGACAGAATGAAGAAGTATCTAAGGAAGGTAGTACGCCTTGTGAAGAAATTCAAAAAAGCAGATTTTGTTCAAATCCCAAGGGAAGAGAATGTGGAGGCAGATACTCTGGCGAAGGAAGCATCTGCGAATGAGGCGTTGGACGATATAGATGGTGTACACTACATGCCAAGTATAGACCTTCCAGAACTGATGCAGATAGAGGGAGAAGGAAATTGGATGACCCCAATAGTGTCCTACTTAAAGGACGGAAGGCTTCCAGAAGAGAAGGACGAAGCAAGGAAGCTCAAAGTCAAGTCAGCCAGGTATGTGCTTATGGACGAGGTGTTATACAAGAGAGGTTTTTCCCAGCCTCTCTTAAGATGTTTGGCTCCGGACGAAGCAAATTACATGTTGAGGGAGGTTCACGAAGGAGCATGCGGGAACCATTCGGGAGCCAGATCACTCGTCCATAAAGTCATCCGTAGCGGATTCTATTGGCCAACCATCCAAGCTGATGCTAAAGCATATGTCAAAGTATGTGATCAATGTCAACGCTTCAGCAATATTCCCAGACAACCAGCAGAATATCTCACGCCAATGATGGCCCCTTGGCCTTCGCGCAATGGGGACTAGACATTTTGGGGCCCTTTCCGACTGGAACTCGGCAAATGAAGTTTCTGGTGGTGGGAATAGATTACTTCACAAAATGGGTGGAAGCCGAACCCTTAGCCAAAATTACACAGCAGAATGTCAAGAACTTCGTCTGGAAGAACATTGTATGCAGATTCGGAGTACCAAGAGTACTAGTGTCTGACAATGGACGACAGTTTGACAACACACCTTTCAGGGAATTTTGTGAACAGCTTGGAATGAAGAACCATTACTCCTCACCCTCCCACCCACAGGCCAATGGCCAAGCAGAAGTCGCGAACCGATCCTTGTTGAAGATCATCAAGACTCGGCTCGAAGGGGCAAAGGGAATATGGCCGGATGAATTACCAGGTGTTTTATGGGCTTATAGAACGACAGCGAGAACTCCAACAGGAGAAACTCCTTTCAAACTAGCCTACGGAAGCGAGGCAGTCATACCAGCAGAAGTACACATGACGAGCCACAGGGTGAGGAAGTATCAAACTGAAGAAAACGAGGAACAGCTCCGTCTTAACCTTGACCTTATGGACGAGGTCAGGATGGATGCAGAACAGAGGACAGCAAGGTACAAAAATCTCATGGCAAGACAATATGACGCTATGGTGAAGCCTAGGCGTTTCAACATCGGGGATCTCGTCTTGAAGAGGGTTACCTTGGCAACAAGAAACCTGGCCTACGGGAAACTTGGCCCAAATTGGGAAGGACCTTATAGGGTTATCAACTGCAAAAGGCAAGGATCCTACTATTTGGAAGCTTTGGATGGGCGGAGGCTGGAACACCCTTGGAATGTCGAGCACCTCAGGAAGTACCATCAATAAGTGCTGACTCTTCACCAGTGTCCTTGGACGAGATATCCGGACGAGCAGAAGTGTTTACTACTATTAAGTGTTTTTAAGTATTTTAATAATCCCCTAGAAAGTACATTAGTGTTTTCACTTTTGTGCTATTCATGGATGAGTTGGTTTGTATTTTTAATTCAATAAGGCACTAGCTCATGAGCATGTGTCATGCCTGTGGACGAATGATTACATAAGTTTGGATTTTCAAATATATATATATTGTTTTCAAGTATATTATTGGAATCCTTAAATGTTCATTCAGATTGATCCACAAAAAGAAAGCAAGCATGGACGAATGAAATCCTTGGACGCAAGGATATATCGTCCATAAGCCTTCCTCCAAAGGAAAGATGAAAAGGTACATCCGTCCATAATCCTGGACGAGATGAAAACTAAACTGAAAATTAAGCAAAGGTACATCCGTCCATAATTCAGGACGAGATGAAACCTAAACTGAAAATTAAGCTAAGGTCCGTCCGTCCAGAACATAGGACGAGATGAAACCTAACCTTAAAATGAAACTAAGGTCCATCCGTCCAGAACATGGGACGAGATGAAAAGGGCATACTCGTCTAGACCTCAAGACGAGGTGAATTCCTAAAAGTGTTCGTCCGAGACACGGACGAGCAAAGACCTCAAAACTAGCTTAACAATCCATTACATTGGACGAGAAAACGCTAAAAAGTCTAATCATCAAGGACGACAAAATGATCGTCCATAATTTTGGAATGATGAAAAATTTAGCCAAAAGGAATCAATTTACTGTATCTTGGTGATGTAATAAAATTCACCCACATGCCCAAGACGAGGTGAACTGCATTCCTAGATGGACGAACCACACTGCTGATATGAAAATAAAAATTTCATACATAAAGCAGGAAACATGTATATTCAAACACAATGGAAGTAAAAATAGAAGTATTCATTTCTTTCATGAAATTCAAAGGGTGGACGACCAACGTCCAGAAACCCCTTCAGTTTTGAATATGAAAATGTATATAAAACTCGTCCATAATCCTGGACGAGATGATTGTACTTGCATGAACTTTAAAAAAGAAAAAAAGAAGTAAAAAGCCCAAAACAACAGGCACTTCTATGAAAAGGCAAATAAAAGTAAATTTTCTAAGGAAATAGATTTCACTTGGGTGAGCTCGTCTTGGGGTCGTCCTGAATAACTTCAGTGTTAGCATCGTCCATGATGTTGACGTCCTCGGAACTCGTCTGCAACACGGAACTCTCTGTAGCAAGAGGAAGCTTGAACGAGTTGAAATCCAAATCAGGATACGCCTCTTTGGCATCAGCACGGAAGTCTTCATACCCAGCTGCATAATGACTGTCTAGACGATTCTTATACTCGTCAGACTTCTTAAAGGCAGCAACTGCTTCCTCACGTGCCTTCTCCAAGGACGAGGTAAGCTCTGAAACTTGTCCCTCGAGATGGACGATGCGGGTATCCTTCTCTAAGTTGTCAGCTTTGAGCTCCTCCACTTCGTTCTTCAACTTCGTCTCGCTTCCCAGCAGACGATTAAAATCCTCTGTCAACCTAATGACCTCCCCCTTCTTGAGCAAAACCTCATGGCCCAGCTCCTTAGCCTTATCCTTGGCTGTCTTGGCCTCTGAAGCAAGCTCCTTGGCCTGGCAAGTCGCTGTATAAAACTTTGACATAGCCTGCATTTGGACGAAAAGGAGTTAGACATTTCATTCAAAATTAAATGTCTACACACTAGGACGAGGAAGAAACTTACCTTGAAAAGGTCATGGATGCCAGAACGCTCAAACTCCTTCACTGACATGTTGTAACATTCGTTAACCTCATAATCAGTGACGATCCCTTTGAACGTCCTCCATGCATAACCCTCGTCCAGAACCAAATTAGAGGGACGATCAGAAGACTCAGACAGGCCAAGCTTTTGAGAAGTTTTGGGAGCAGGGGGAGGATCAGACGGAACAGGATGAACCGTTTGGACGGGCTCCACGTCCACCACAGGCTCGTCCAAGTTCACTGTTGGTGGCACGAACTTGGGAACCTTTGGAAGGGAAGTCCTTGGTTTTTGTTTTTTGTGGCCACGACGACTGGGGAGGTCGTCCAGATCCACAGTACTCGAGATTGATTTAGACTTCCTCTTCCCAGCCTGGACAGAAGCCACTTTAGCAGTAGGGGCAGCAACATCCTCGTCCCCGCTAGCCACTGTTTTCTCCTTGTTTTCCCTCATCGTGCTTATTCCTATGGTGAGGAAATTTAATATATATATATATAATAAAAAATAAAAATAAAAAAAGAAGGGAAAGGAAAGCTGAAACAGTGGACGATCACTTACTTCGACGAGTGAGCTCCTCGTGACTTAAATTCTCAGCAGTAGGAGTTGGACCGAGTCCCCAAGTTGCTAGACGAGAAAAAGTAACCAAGTCGTGGAAAGTCCTTCCTGGAAAAGTGCGAACCACTTCTATCTGATCCAAGAGAAGCTTATCCAAACGTGGACGAACGACAGCTGCATCACCAAGATAAAAGGTTAGACGAGTGACAGATAAAAATTTTTTGAAGGACAAACAAGATAAAATGGAAAGAAAAACATACCCTCAGGACGAAGACGACCTAGAGGGCTGGTAAAAGGAGGGAAGAGGGGAACACCCACATCAGCTGGGTCCCCAGCCCAATTTCCAGAAATAATAAAAAATTCTTTTTTCCAAAGCCGGTCAGACGAACTACGGCCCGTTATTAAACTGTAATATGAACCTCTGGACGAGAACTGGTAGAACCCAGCAGATTTTTTGATCTCTGAGGGCTTATAACAGTAAAGGAACTCGTCCACTGTAATTGGACGGTTCTCTTCCAATGCCTCACGCCATAATACTTGCATGGCAACTATCGTCCTCCAACCATTGGGGTTGAGCTGGTTTGGCCCAATACCCAACCTTTGGAAGAGGTCTCTGCAGAAAGAGTTTAAGGGAAACCTAAGGCCAGCTAATAGGTAAGAAGCGTATACCCCTAAGCCAGAGGAAGGGGAACAACACCATTCTCCAGGCTGGGGTAGACGAGGGTTAAGCTCTTTAGGGATTTGATATCTATCTACAAGAGTTTTTAACTTCGCATCGTCTAAAGTGGATGCTACCTCTGGGGCACAACTATAGATTACATCTTCGTCCTCTTCCTCGTCTTGAGGAGGACTTGATGGCTGTCTGGACGAACTAGCCCCAGATCCAGAAGCCGCCCTACGTCGTTGTTCCTGAAATTCCTTTAAGGGAATGCCAGGAACCCCAGACGAGTAATGCTCGTCTGAGGAATCACTACAGGACGAACTATCTACACTACCGTCACTCTCAGAAGAACCGTCCTGGTAGTCGTCTATCTCTTTCTCTAGACTAGAAGATGAAGGCATGGTTGAAATGTAGAGGACTTAAAATGAGAGCCTAAAAAGAAAAAAAAAAAGAAAGAGGAAATACCTGATGAAACTAGGACGAGAGCTAGACGAAAATCTTGGACGAGTTGGCAGAAGAGAGAATGAGGAAAAAAGTGAGGGGCATGAAAGAGAATGCGCTATTTATAGGCCCCAACAACAGGGTCAACGAAGCGACACTCACCACTCAGAGATTGACACGTGGCGATCCCTTTAGGAAACGAAATCGACGCGACTGGCCAACCAACAGTTTCGTGACACGTGGCGTACGAAAAAGCGAAATTTTGTTAAAATCACGACAATGTCCTGGACGACCCTTTGAACAAAGGGGCAACTGATAGAGAAGCGGAAAATAATCCATCTCCAGCTCGTCCAAATGGCTCGTCCAGAGCCTACAGCGCAGGTTGATTCCAGAGTATTATCCAGAAGAAGAAGAAACGTCCATGAATAATAGCACCACTCCATAAATTAAGTCTTCGATGGACGACATGATCGTCCATCAGGTTCGTCCATGAGCAATCGTTAGATATCCTTGGACGACTAAACCGTCCTACGCCAGACAGACGAAAGGTCAACACTTAGACTTTCGTCTAAACCCGCAACTATCTCAACAAACCCTTCGAATAAGTTAACTTCCATTAGCGGTTACAGTTTTATATCCGTTGAGGTAGTTAACTCCGGAGTTGTTGGTTTCCACAAATCCTAGGACGGTTATTGGACAAGTAACCGTCTCAGGCTCCCTATATAAGGGATCGGTCTGAACCCGACAGAGGTAAGATTTTCTCTCAGACAATTTTCCAAAATACTTGGAACTTCCTTCTCTACGAAACTAACTTCTCCATCGGAGGGGGTTCGACCGGTCTTCTCCGGTCTCCTCTTTGATTGCGTTTCCTTCCTTGCATGCCATCAACCGTTTCGATAGCCCACCGAAGCCAAACCATCCACCTTACTGATTCGGAACGATATCATATATATATATATATATATATATACATACACTAGCCTCATCACACGTGCTTTGCGCGTGCAATAAGGCTTTTAATTTTTTGGTTTAGTGTTATAATTTTTTACTCATTCTAATTTGAGATTTACATTTTTTTTTTCCATAAAAATTGTGCGTTTAAGACTACTAATATAGCTAGAAGTGTCATAAGGTTAGCTATAAAAAATGAACAAATCCACATATGTTTATATGATTTCAATGTTATTTCGATGTTCATTTTCTGTAGCTAACCTTATGACCCTTCTAGCTCTATTAGTAGTCTTAAATGCACAATTTATGTGGAAAAAATGTAAATCTTAAATTAGAATGAGTGAAAAATTATAACACTAAATAAATAAATAAATAAAAAGCCTCATTGCACACGCAAAGTACATGTGATGAGGCTAGTATATTGAAAGGTAGTCTCCTTCTGATTAAACATCTTCTATATAAATTTTTTTTGTCTAAACTAAACACCTTCTGTATAAATTTCTGTCTCTAAATTTAACTCACGTGTTTCTTACTTTTTATCAAACAAAAAACTGTACATCTGCAATTGACTTCTTTATCATGAAGCAAGGGATAATTTTGCCTTAGTAGACAACATGTACATGCATCTTCAAGAGCAACATACTTATTCCGTACTCACTACACACTCGCTAAATTAAAATATTATTCCATGCCTCAAATCCTTTTAGCTGAACCTATGTACAGTGTTTTTGTCAGCACTACCACCTCCATCTCCCTGGAATCTCCCTCACCAATCACCACCATACTACTGGGGAAAAAGAACCACAATCAGATATAGAATTTCTTGAAGGGGAAATAAATCAAATATAACATTAGGATAATGAATTATTATAATGAATAAATTCATGATAAATTCTTTTGTAGACACCCCCCCATAAGTAAGTTGATCCCTATAAAACGTGTATAGCCTTAGATGTCTTCACCAAAAAAAAAAAAAAAAAAAATGTATAGCCTTAGGTGAAGGATCCTTACGCTACAAATTAATATGACTACAGTGAATTAGTAATTTCATAATAATTTTTTAATATTTTCTAATTAAAAAATAAAATTAAAGATTAAAAAAAAAAAAAAAACTCGTTGCCAAGTGAAAATTCAACAAAATTTGGCCATTCAAGTCAAAAAGCTAATTGGCCATATAAAAAATATAAATGAAAATTACATAAAATCATGGTACAAATTTTTAATAAAATTTGTAATATTTACGAAAGTGTTTTTCAAAATAGATTTGCCAGGTCTATAGATTAAGATGGTTCAACAGCTTATTGAATTCGGTTTCAAAAAGAAGAATTTTTAACCAAAGATTTCAACATCTAAAATTAAATCCAATTGACATTGGTCTAAACTACTAATAACACAGTACAACTTTCTATGTTTGATTAATACTCCCTTGAAGACCAAAAAAAAAAAGGCTCTAAAGAATTCATCAAGAAAATTGGGCGTTACTCACATATTTGAACCTCCATTCTTGAACAATTTTTTATTGCTACACTTGTTAAGGGCTTCCACTACAAACAACTACTCTATTTGCATGTTTTTGTTTTGCTTTGATTCGGGCAGCACAATCACCAAAATGTGAAAATAGCTCTGGAAATAGGCTTTTGCTTAAGAGACTCATGGTGGTTGGAAACATTTAGATTGGTGTGATAACTGATAAGCATAACCAATTAAGAGTAGTAGGAGGTTATGTTAGAGGAAAGTTTATGTTTTGGAGTGGGAGAATAATTAAACGTGTTTGTGTGGTTGTTTGTTTTTTGTTTTTTTTAAATGAAAAATATCAAACTTGGGTTGCCACTTGCCAATATGGATAATAGTGCGTTTTGAATTCTACAATGGATTTGTGTGACCTATTTTCAAGGGTGAGGAATGGAGCAATTATCTGGGGAGCCTTTTTTTTTTTTAATCATTGAATTATTAAATTTAAATTGTAATCAAATATGTATATATCTTTCTTTTCTTTTTTTTGGGATAAACTTGAGGATGTTAAAAATAAAAAATAAAAATTTGATTTGAAGATAAACGTGAGGATAATTTTTTTTTTTTTTAAGGGAAAAAAAAAAAAAAAAAAGAACCAACAACAACAACAACAACAACAAACGTATAGTTGCTTTGAAGAAGTGGGTTAATGGAAAAGTGATCTTATTTTGTAGGAAATGTTTTAGGTGAGAGTTAGAGATATATTTTTACATTGTTGTCCTCAAGTTTTGCCCCTACTTAAAAGTAGGCTTTAGGGGTATTTTGGAACAAAAAAAATCCGATCTAAACAGAGAAGCCCTTAAATAGTAGTAGTAGTAGTAGTATATATATATATAGTTGTGTGAGGAAGAGAGATATGCGTAGAATTGGGTGTCTTTATTTGTAGTGATTGTTTAAAGTGTTTAAGAACACAACTTTTTCTCAAAACTGAAAATATCACCCAAACAACATTTCTTGTTTTTATCTTCTTGAAAAATCGTTATCAAATATAGGAACAAAACACAAATCATGTCAAATTTGTTGGTTGAAAACTGGTTTCAAATTCAAATTTAAGAAATTAGTAAAGTTTTGAAAACAAATAACAAAAATCCAGTGACCAAACAAGCCGTTATCTATCGATCATAGGTTTTGAAAAATAGTTGGTAAGCATCTAGCCCTTTTGTCCAAAATTGTGTCAAGTGGGGGTGTCCAACCCACCCAACCTACTACCACCCAATCCAACTACTTTGGCAGTCGGACGCGAGTCTCGACCTTCAAAAACCCAACATCGGCAAGCCAGTTGCAGTCTCATACACCAAAACCTATGAAACCCAACTTGATTGAAAAACATCAAGTCCAACGATTTTAAGCTTTTCAACAACTTCTTCAACTAGATGTGACGGATTTCAACAAATAAAACAACTAGATCTGGTAGAAATATACCAGATTCGACGAGTTCTCCACACGATTTAGCGAAAATCTCTTCGGATTTAACGAGATCTCTACCAAATTTGGCTAGACCTCACCAAATCTTAGACAGATCTAGCAAGGTCTCGCCAGATTTGAAGAGATTTTGCCAACTTCCGATAATTTTTGGTGGTTTTTGGCTTCACCTGAGAGTTACCTGAACCGCCCAACCCAATAGTCTTATGGGTCAAATGTAGGTCTAAAATTCCCCACCCAATTTGATTGGATTGGTTGCGGATTAAGCACAAATCCGTAAAACCCCCCATGGACAGCCCTAGTGCCAAGTGTTTACTTATTTGGGCTTGTCTTGCAATATACACAGGCCCAATGCTGATGTGCACCCCTTGTACTTTTTATTCTCAAAGCCCATGAGATGAGATGAGACAGAGACGGTTCGGCTCACACAACTCATTCAAAGTCACAACTAAAAAACTCTAAAAAGTTGGTTCATAACTGTGAAAAGCCGCTATAACTATGTGTAAACAGGCTTGGAAATCTGGCTAATTTTAGCTTAGCTGGCTGGCTACCCCCATGTGAGAATTTCACTCAATTTTTATCTATTGGAAGGAACACGCAACCAACGCAAGAAAGACCCCCAAGTTGCTCTCACTTTGTCTCAAAACTCATTCTCTCTCTCTCTCTCTCTTTCTCTCTCTGTGTCCAATAAATACAAACTCCCCCACTAATAGAGATAGTACCACCATCTCTTGTCCCCCCAGTCAAACCAAACAAAACACGAAACAAAGAGCCACCACCACATCACCCACACCCACAACACCCACAACCACAACAACAACAACTCAACAAAGCCCACAACATCAATCAAACCAAAAAAAAAAAAAAAATGACATCCCAAAATATTTACAACCCCGCCACTCAACCACAAACCCCAAAGTCAGAACCACCCCCACCCTACTCACACCCACACTCCCACACGCTCCCACACGCTCACGCTCACACGCCCCCACACACCCACCCACCCACCCTAGACGGTGGGTAACACTAACATCACACACACGTTAAAACATGACGAATTGATGGCGATAATAATGGCCCCAAAGTCAGACACCTCTGTTTGTGCTTGTGTGGACCTACTACCCTTCCTCTGCCAACCACTTCCCACACCCTATCACAACCCCCCCCTGGCGCACGTTAGCCCTCCACCTAAGCGGTGGCCTCCCTTCCTTCTTTTCTATACATCTCATAACCAGCCGCACACCCCTCCTTCCTCAACCCCCATTATGTCTCATTCTCTCTCTGGCTACTTTACGCCTCCTCTCTTATCCTTCACCCACTGAACAAACCTCATGGCTGCTGCTGCTGCTGCTTCTTCCTCTTCTCCCGTCGAGACCACCGCCACCACCCCACCGCCGATCCCCTCCAGCCCACCCACCGCCGTGCCTCTCTCTCTCCCGCTCCCTCTGCCCGCTCCGCCCACGGCCCAGATCCAGGCCCAGACCCAGACTCCGACCCAGACTCCGATCCAGGCCCAGCCCCAGGCCCAACCCCAGCCCTCCACCGCCTCGCGGCGCCTGCCGCCGCCGTGCTGGTCGCACGACGAGACGGTCGCGCTGATCGACTCGTATCGCGAGAAATGGTACTCGCTCCGGCGCGGGAATCTGAAGGCGACTCACTGGCAGGAGGTGGCGGATTCGGTCGCTCGTCGCTGCTCCGCCGCGTCTCCTCCCAAGACCGCCGTGCAGTGCCGTCACAAGATGGAGAAGCTGAGGAAGCGGTACCGCACGGAGCTGCAGAGGGCGAGATCCATGCCCGTTTCGAGGTTTATCTCCTCCTGGGTCCATTTCAAGCGCATGGACGCCATGGAGAAAGGTCCTTCGGCTAAGCCTCGAGTCAACGACTCCGACAGCGACGAAAACGACAACAACAACGACGAAGGGCTCGACGTTGAGAACGACGAAGAAGAAGATCAGGATTTGTACGAAGAGTTCAAGAATGGAGGCTCGAACATGAGGCACATGAGTAAATTTTACAGAAATAATGGAATCGGCGGAAGTGGCGGCGGAGGCGGAGGCGGAGGTGGTGGTGGTGGTGGTAGTGGTGGAGGAAGTGGGTTTCGGATTCGGATTCCGAGTGGTGTGAGCGTAGCGCATCTCGGATCGAAGTTTTATCCGAAAGTTGAGCCGAAATTCAATTCAAACCCTAACCCTAGCTCTAGCTCTGGTGTGAATTTTGGGGCTAGGGTTATGAGAGAGTGTAACACCGCGGTGAGGTCGGGTTTGGGGAAGAGAGAGAGGGAGAGAGACCCGGTGGCCGAGATGGTTTCGGCTATAAAGGTATTGGGAGATGGGTTTGTGAGAGTGGAGCAGATGAAGATGGAGATGGCTAGGGAGATTGAAGGGATGAGGATGGAGATGGAGATGAAGCGGACCGAGATGATTCTCGAGTCCCAGCAGAGGATTGTTGAGGCCTTTGCCAAGGCGGTATCGGAGAAGAAGAAGAAGCCGAAGAGAATTCCCTCACCGGAGTCTTAGGTGTTGGCGAATTCGGTTTTCCTTTGTGGGGGGTGTCTTTGTTATTAATCCCCCTATCCTATGAAAGGGTCTATTGTTGTGTAGTTTGAGAGGTGGCAGAGTTGGGAGCTTTGCTTAGTTCAAGAGGCCAAATGGGTATTAGTCTTTGTGACTCGATTATTATGTGAGTTTGCTTAGGGTTTTTTTTTTTTTTTAGTTTTCATGTTTAATTTGGTTCCATGCCGTTAGAGATAGTAGAATATGGAAATTTGTGTAGTTGTAGCTTTGATTTTCAGTGAATGTAGTAGCTTTATTTTCGATAATCATTAATAGTGTTTACTCTTTGTGTTTTTGTGATTCAATGTTTCATTTGGTTCCACATGCCACTAGAGATGGTAGAATGTGGAAATTTGTGTAGTTGTAGCTTTGATTTTCAGTGAATGTAGTAACTTTATTTTCGATAATCATTAATAGTGTTTACTCTTGTGTTTTTTGATTCAAAGCTTTGGCAATGCTATTTCTGATTGTTATGCATAAGATCCTAGGAGTGCTAACTATAATTGAATTGGGCTTTATGTTTTGTTTTAATGCTTAATGTGGTATGGTGAAAACAGTGGCTCTCAAAAGTAGGAGACCAGATGGTAATTGATAGAAGTATGAATCTGTCTAAACTCTACTTGAAGATGTACAAACTCATAGATACATGCATACTCTTATGTAATGCTATGGTTTAGATGTTTCATTGATATGATACTAGAAGAAGCTGTAAGGGTTTCATATTCTTAATACATGAGAAAAGGTACTTGGATTTTACCTATGAACATAGTTTAGTTCCTGCTTATCTTAGTACCGCAGGATGTTCCTTTTGGTATCAAATATGGTGTTTGTGTGGTGGAAAGAAGTGTTTATCCTAATGCCAGAGGTTATGTTGTCTTCTCAATTGATAAAGGTTAGATCATTTGTTCACTAAAAGCCCTCTGGAATTTGAATTCCAGTTAGGTTTCTGCCATTGCTTTCTGTAATGCTGGGACCTAGATTTGAATGTTAATTTTAATGGGTATAAAACTTGTTAGACATCCGAAAACTTATATCTCATGGCTGGATCTATGTGCCTGATTCACAGGAAGCTGTGAATCTTTAGTCTTGGTTAGTCTTGGTATTAACTCACAACTCACAAGTTAGAACTATGACTTTGATTGGGATGATAATGTTTGGTATCTTGTTAAAGCATGTATCCTTCTAAAGTTGGCTACCTGCTGCTGCATAATGACATTATCTCAAAATTCTTCATCGGCACTTGAGCTTCAGATCTCTCCAGTACTCTGATGATGAGTGAGACATTACAATCTCTATTTCTAGGTAATTCCTTCATTCAGGAGCACAACATAGAGTATGTATGAGCTAGAAAATTAGGATGGTCCTGTCCAGGACTAAGATGTGGGTTGCAGGATCTTCCTAGTTTGATCATCCATTTTTTTACTTTATTTTATCCTTATTACCCATGATTACTTTGACAAGTATGAAAAATGATTATCACCTCATTAGAAAATTTCATACTGTCTTTTTCCATGGTCAACCAATGTGGTGTTTACATTGTTATATTCTTCATTCACTCAATAAGTGATCACAAATGACTTAAATGCATGAACACAAGTCCCACTTCTTTTTGTACTCCTCATCCTTAGCTCTCTGGTCCCTTGTGTAAGGTTGGGGCCAAATTCGTGTTTTTCCATTCAATTCATCAAAGCCGAAGTTGTGTTGAAAGGTCAAGTGTAATATTCTCAACCTTCTTTTTTTTTTTAAATAATTTTTTTTTTAATATTAAAAGTCAGAAAGCACGGAGTTCAAAAGCTTGAATCATTAATTATTATTTCAGAAAGCCTACGATCCTGCCCTCTTATCTTATCTTATTCTGGGTATATTCTTGCATTTATTAATGAAGTCAGTGAAATGCATTGATTTCAGAGGAACAGGACAAGTAGGAAACTATCATGTATGAATCGGTGGAGATTCTGACTTTTGGAATCGTGTGAGTGTGATGATTTGTAGCGGAACTTACGTATGAATTTACTTTTGTATTTTATTGATAACAACCATTATCTGCCCCTCAAAAAATAAATAAGAACCATCATCATCTGCTTTTGCCAACTTTGTCGGCGATTACATTTCCTTAGGCTGGTCATTTCGTGGATGCGTGTAAACATAAAATTGGTATCACCCATAAAAGATGGTGTGACTTATCGGCAAGAGGCTCTTATATATTCCACCACGCCTGTAAGTCTAAAAGTTATGGGTTGAAGTAGCAAACCTCACTATTACTCGAGTGGTTTCACATGTATATCAGGATTTAAGTGAGCAGGAAAAGTGACTGCATGCGTGAAGACCATTTTTTTTTTCAATTATATCTTTATATAAGAAAAATTGTCTAAACAACGGTAATTACACACAATAACACATATATTATGCACATATGTTAGTTTTTAATTGAAGTTTTTAATTTTTAATTGAAGTCGTGACTTGAAGTCACAATTTCAATTAAAAAGTAATATGTGTGTCTGGGGTGTGTCGCGTGTTAGTGTGTGTGCAATAATATTTTCCGAATTGTCAATTGTTATCAAATCAGTACACCTTAAATGAGCAAGTGGTAATTTTTGTCCCGTTTGGTCGAAAGTTGATGTTTTCTATTGCACCTTATAGTACCCCTTACCATCATGAAAAGTAAAACATATCCATAGTATGAGATATGAGATACATTGGATACCGTGGATCAATACCTGTCTCCTTAAAGCTCAAAGGGAAGGTGGTTGTAACTCGTAACCATGAAACTTTGGCCGAGTAAAAATTTTCAAGGGGATGTGATTGATCACCAAATGTTGGAAGTTAAATTGATGTTAGCAGTCACTAGATTAATGACTAATATACTTAGAATTATCCTATGTTTGGATGAAGGGAGATAAGGAGAGAGGTGTTTTAGTCACCTTCCTCTCTACTCTCCTCCCCACTCCCTCCATTCCAAACATACTAAAGTTGGCACCTTATCTCAATAGTGGATAAAACCGAGGTTAAAAAATAAAAGAATAATTAATCAGTGATGATTGAGTTGTGCATTTCAAATGAGTCAACTTGCCTAATTAGAGAGTATTGTCTCATATGGCATCTAACCTCATATTGGCAAGCTTGACAAACACATGAGATGTGACCGAGTAATTCATAGAGTCAAATCAATCAAGACTTATAGAGACTCAACCAAAAAGAAAAAATTGAGACTCATGAAGAAAAAAGAGATTTAATTCCAGAGAAAAAAAATTGCATAGTTGACAAGGGATAACATTGATCTAAAGAATTCTTAGTGTGTTGGTGGGCAAATTTAAAGGGATAATCCTAATAGAACACTTAACTAAAAGTCTCGTTCAATTATATATGAAGAGGACTCTACATTTTGCATAAAAGCCACACACATATTTTACAAATAATTCTCTAAAATTCATTGAGTTTACCACAAAAATAAAATAAAATAAAATAAACTCTCTAACTTAGGAATTGAAGAACCTACGGCCAACACCACATTGGTGCCCTCGGATAAGCTTTATCTTTCTTTTATAGGTGTCTGTGATCCAAATAGCTATGCTTGTACATCAACAATGAGAATTGAATGAATTGCCATGGTAGCTTGCAATTTTAAAAGTTTAAATGTCTAGCATCGTATAATAAAACATGTGTATTTAATCATTATCTTGTTAGAAGTATAATTGTCACTTGTAATAATTCAATATATAAAATTTTTCATTCTTGACAGTATCTTTTAATTTTTCTTTTCAAAATTGTTGTAAATTTTCATGTTCATTTTGTAGAGGAGTTTTTTGTTGTACAGTTTTAACTTTTAACTGTGTAATCACATAATTAATAGAGAGAATTTTGACAAACTTGTATGTACATCTCAATTGGCACTTTGTGGGATATTCAAATTGTTCAAATCATTCTTTGTATCTATTATACTAAATTCTTCATCATTTTTCACATTTGATTGAGGTGACCCAAGAGCTCTACTTGATGCAGTGCTATCAAATCTAAAAAATGATGCCATAATACTAGATTATTACCTACTTATATACTTCTTAATCACACTATAAGTGATTTATCTCTCATAGTTATTGAGAGTCAAAGGCCACCAACTAGAAACACCTTATCGTCCTTTAAAGGCTAAAATGTCCAATAGCAAGTACAAGTACAGGCAGTATAAGTGCATCCAACTGTAAGAGCATTATTTTTAGTGTGTTTCCAAGTGCCTCTAATAGTAAGTGCAATATTCCTAGTGTTTTTCCAAGGGATCTGCAAAAGTTCCAAGTGAATTATTCTTATTGATCTGAAAAAGATTTCAAGTAGTTCCAAGTGCATCATGCATGTGAGAGAATGTACATAACACATTGCTCCAAACTGATGTGCTAGTTTTTACAGAAACTTAAGAGAGCTAGAAAGTAGAAAACACTCTTAAGCCATTAACCATTTAACCTGCAAAACTTCTTCCCCATAAAATTTGCTCTCACTTGTTATAACTTATATGCAATCCTTTCTCAATCTCTATCTTTGTAAGATAGTTTAATCTGGGTTCAGTTGTTGTGATGTGACTAATGTTTGTGAAGCAAGCATTTATGTGAGATATTCCCTTCATATATCCATGTGAGGATAAAGAAAGAGAAGAATACTATTGGTCCAGATTAGATGAAAGAAGACAAAAGGTAATTTTTTAAGAATAAAGTGTGATACACCCGAGGTTCTAAAGGAGTAGTGTACCACCCTGAATGATATTGTGCTTGTTAGATTCTCAGTTCACCAATATTAAACTGAAAGAGGAACAATGTGTGGGCACCTACAAAAAGGTTAACCAAATATTGAACTGAAAGCTACAACAAAAAGGGTGAGGATGGAAGGGGAATTGAACCCGACGTGAATCGAACACGCAACCTTCTGATCTGGAGTCAGACGCGCTACCATTGCGCCACGGATCCTCTTGTGATTAATGCTTACTAATATTCTAAATAAACCTGGTTATAAATAAAGCTTTCTTTTTTCCTATCTCGTTTGGATAAAAAATAATAGTGAGGCATTTATCACTTATCAGTAGTTGGCACCATAATTTAGATACGACCCTCATGATTTTTATGTCTCCTTTATTCTATGCCTAGTTAAATTTTTTGTTTTTTTTTTAATAAAATTCCATTTTATTTTGAAATTAAATATTTTTAGATATTAGTATGACAAGTAAAAATTTTCAAGCAAATCACCAAAACTGGTTGCTTAACCATCGGAGCCACTAGTGTTGGAGGTCCAATGATCGAACTACCGAAACCAGCAACAAGAACAGTGGCTTTGACGATCGCTACCAAAGCGTGTTTCCGATGACTAGACTATCAACAGAATAACGACTTCAGCCACTAGATTGCTGGAGCCAGTCGCTAGAATGGCGTCTCTATTCACCAAACTACCAACATCGATCACTGGACCACTAGAATCGGTCGCCAAAGCAGTGGTTCTGAGCATCGGACCCTAGAACCGATTGCTGAAGCAATAGCTTCATCCATCAAAATGCCAGCACCAATCATCAAAACAACAATTCCAGCCATTAGACCGGTGACTTAGCCACTTGATGGGGTGAAGGAAGTCACTTTATGTTTTTGTAAAATATTTTACCAAAATTTTAAATGTAAAACGTTTTACAACTTTTTATATGGATTTTATTGCACCGAAAAATATTTTACAAAATTTGACTACATTTTACCTACAACAAACACCTAAAAATTAAAATTAAAAAAAAATTCTGGAAAATATTTTATTTCAAAACAAATGGAATATAAGTTAACTCTTTTTTTCTTTTCATTTATAATTTTATTTGACAAACTCTCTTACAAAATTTATAAGAGAAACCATATGGATTAAACATTTCATTATAATCATTCTTATGACTATATATTTAGAATTCATAGTTGGTCATACGTAAATGCCTTTAAATTCATGAGAAATACTATGTTTATAACATTTTTACAATATTTTCAAAATAAACTCTAATTGTTAAATGGTTACAAGTGGGCAAAAAATAATTTCAATGGTGGATTTTAATTAGAATTTTTGTTGTAAAAATATTATAGATATAACTCTTCTCTTGACCATATTACATAGCAAACACCGTTTTAGGAAAGCAAGAAAGTTCTTTAACAAGAAACCCCTTTCAAAAGGAATAAAGATTCTCTCCGTTTGTTTATAAAATGAAGATAGTCTATTTCAATTAAACATTTAACAGTTCACAAATTTTTAACCCTTTGCAAATATAAAAAGTCAATATAATGTTGCATCATTTTAAATTAGAAATTAGTTACTGTTTACAAGAATGCTCACTTTTCTTTTTCTATGTCTTTATTAAATTTTGGTTTCACTCAATGGTCATGCTCATAGATCACACTCAGTTCCCCCACCCCAAGCTGACTGGTACATTTAAAACGTGATTCAAGGGTAAAGACAAACATGTACACGTATTGGAGTCCCATACAACCTAATGTGAAAATCATATGCCTCAATATAAAAAGCAGGTTGGAGCTATATGGGAATTCTTGGCTATCATTGCTATAGTGATGCAATGTACAACATATTTTAGGCAATTCTGAACATGATGTACTTATTTAAAAATACATTAGGATATACATTAGGATTTTCCGATTCAATTATTAAACAAGTTTTTGAATGAATTTGTTCACTGCTTTCTCTTTCAGATACAGAAATTCATCACTCCCCCCCCCCCCCCCCCCAAAAAAAAAAAAAAAGATATAGAAGACATGCGTCATTTTAACAACCATAGAACAAAAAAGCAAGACCAGAGTCATCAAATCCATAAAATGTACACAAACCTTTGTCCGTCTAATCATAGCTTTAAAGAAAATGAAATTAAGCCACACATTTCATAAGAATCTTGAAACAATTAATATACAAGTTCAATTAGGACAAAAATTGATTTTATTTTCATTTCTGTTTTCCCAGGTATCAACAAATGTAATGGCTATATATCCATAATACTTTCAAAACAAATTACAAGTATGGAGCTATAGAGAAATTTCCCAAGAAATCGAAGCCTTTTATATACATTATTTCAAAATCTGAGCATCGAGAAGTTCCGCTAAACTGCGAGCCATAAGATGATTTGTTGCCACCATAATGGAGCAGGTTTCTCTGATACCATTTGGAATCTTCGTCTATGTTTGCATTGAATTTCAATATCCACAACTTGTATTCAATCACTGGAACCATAATGGAACAAAACTCTATGACCCACTTGACTCTGTATCCATGTTTACATCATTTCAGGTTTCCATGACTTGTCTTGATTCTTTGGAATTGGAAGGCAACAGGTTTCTCCAAGACAGAGACATTAATGTTACTCCAAACCTCCGGTTTGGTAGGAAGCTGTGTGATTAACTCCACAATTTCCATATCTTCAGGAAGAACAGAACCAAAGACAGTGTAAGCTTTTTTCCACTCATTGTGGTTAGCTAAGCTGATAAAGAATTCTGGGCCAGAACCAACCCATGCAACTGATCCTCTTCTTATGGTGGGGCAGGTCTCTGTAGGAGTATCCTTAAAACTGCTTCCAATAGCTTCAAGTGTACCTTGTATTACTGCAAAAGGTGGACCAAATGGAGCCTGCATAGCTCAAGTAAAACTCTTTTGAGTTAGAAAATATATCCGTATAAATACAAATATTGATATTCGCTTCACACTACCCGCTGAAATTAAAGTTATATCAAAATCTATATATGCTATTATTAAAACATAGAAAAAGAGAGCAAGAACTGTTTTCAGAGCAACATTCTGCTGAAACTAGAGCTCATGCTAAAGAAATTATCTTTACTGGGTCAAAGAAGAATAAAGCTGGTGTGGAGTTTGAGAGTAAACAAACAAATATATGGGAAGTTCAAACATTTGGAGCCTTTAATTTAGTATGCATCAAATAGAAAAACAAATGTAGTATAAAAATAGCATTTTCGTATGAAGCCAATGAGTTTTAGCTCAAATGGCACCTCCCCCAGTGTAAAAAGTAAGGTAGACAGTGATGTAGTGGGTTCAAGACTCACCAAGTGTGCATGTGACATCTACCATAGAACTACTTATAAAGACTAACTAGATTTTTTTAATCCATTTTATAGGTTGAAATATCAAAATAAGAAAGTAAATCTTTTAATTAGTACTTTGATGCATCTACCATAGAACTACTTATTTTTTCTGAACTATCCTTAAGATTAACTCCTTTTCAATTCAAGCTTTCTGTCTCTCTACATCCTGCAAATAATATTTACACTCGTAGCACAAGCACTTCTGTTGCTGTGTGTGTGTGCTTGGGTGGGTGGGGGTTCGGTAGTGTGTGTGTGTGTGCGACAAAATAAACAATGGGAAATTTTCTGTCCATTAAAATTTCCAAATAGCCTTAGACTTAAGCACTCTTACTCCAGATTAATTTCATCTTTAAGATAAAAAATATTTAATGGAATCAATGAAAAAGCTGTTGAACTATTATTAGTAGGTAAGCATCCTAAAGCAGTCTACTTAGTATCAACCTGCTATAACTGGCATATAAACATAAATATCTTACATTTTCTATGTGATTTCCTTCTGAATCCCAAAAGTTTCCCCGACTTTCTGCTCGATAAAATTGACAACCCGCAAAATGACGCAATTGTAACATCTCAAGAATATAGGAAACAGAATGTGGGGCACAATCAGGGAATAGCTGCAGAAATAAAAAATCAAGACAAAGTTGAGAGGTTGGAGACAAAAATTATTTTGTTTAACATTTAAGAAACAGATCAAAGTACTTTCAATAAAAGAAACCTTAAAGAAGCCGTTCGTCATTGAGATGCCAACAGAAAACTAATAAAACTTTAAATTGGCCTTCAAAGATTTGCAAGTTTACAAACTCTTCTTTTTTTATGTGTTTGAGGCAAACAGAGTGTACTCAAATAATATAAATATTAAACTATAGCAAATATACAAATGTCAAAGCCTCTATGTTTTAAATTTTTCACAAGTTCACATTGTAAACCATCAATAACATTTTTCAGATCATATAAGCCTACAAAAGACAAGATGGATTGTTGCAACAACCGAAGATAAGAGGGTAATTTTTTTCATTCCACACTGTACCATCATTTGGAGGGGGGAAAATGAGAGCTTCTAGCATCACATCTGCCTCTTACAAAAAAAAAAATCCACTTATGTTACTCACCCTCTAATCCTTTGAAACAGAAATGAAGCTTGTTCACCAATAATAGCTAAAAGTAAGAGTTCTAAAAATTTTCCTCCTTTCTTCATTTATTATAGACATCAAAAAATAAAATCCTCATTTTAGGCATTGAAGTCCCTCATGCAGTGTAAATTAGACAAGAAAAGCAGTGAAGTGGCAGGAAGAAGGAAGAGTGTGAGAGCTAAAGCTTGGCATGTCTACTGGCAGGCATGGTTGCCACTGTAAGTAATGAAAATGACCAGCAGCAAAATCCAAAACAAGTGTTGAGTTTACGATGCAGGTTGGACACTATATCTTGGTGAAAAATAGAATGGAACTTGAGAGAGAAAGGGAGAGGTAAGAGTCATTTGCAGATCCAGACTCACCAACAATGAGATGCATTGCAACAAGATTTGTGGTGGCTGCAGCTAAAAAATTCAAGACACTTAAAATATAAAAGAAGTTGTATTCTATTTACAAAAACACTAATACCTCACACTTAAAATTTAGTAACTCAAAGGGATATTTTTGTCCCAAAAATATGTGTATGTGAAACTAATGAGAGAGCAAATGTCAGGGTCCAAAGACATTAGCCTAAGAAAAATCTAGAATCAAATATAAAAATTTAAAAGAAAAAGAGAAAGTAAAGATAGTGTACATAAATAGGCAGAAAACATAGATGAAGCAGGGCCAAAGAACTTCCAATTCCTTCTCTCAGGCATCATAAAAAACTTAAGAAAGGCAACAACAGAACGTCAGCTGACTTCAGAAATGTACTTGGGAGTTCTGGGTGAACCCCAACAATAGAAGAGCAACGCACAGAAATATATGAAGGGAGAGAGAGAGAGAGAGAAGAATGAGTTATTGAGGTCAATATCTGCTTGCACAGTGATCATGACAAAATGTCCTTAGATGTGAATTATTGCTATCTGGTCAATTTCAACTCACATAATGTTCTCTCATATATTCATTAAATCCAATATTTAAGCAAAAGCAGCTCACATAATTTATTCCTAAAGATTAAATAATAGAAAAAATGAGTCCAGAAAGAAGCGTAATGTAATGTGTTGGGGCAATCAAGTATTGTCAAGCAATTGGAAAACTGAATTAATAAGCTGGCATGCATGATTAACCAGAATCCAAAAGCACTTACTTTGATGTGAATAACCCCATATTCAGTTTTCAAGCCAAAAATACCCTACAAGGAAAAAGAATATATATATAAGCAAAAAAAGAGCAGTGTGAGTTCATTGCACACAGCAGTGATATGAATACTAACAAAACCTTACAAACTTCTCCAAACACCATATTTTTAAGAATTATATATCCTCAATATGTTGTTAGTACATGAGTACAAATGGTTGCACCCTTCTTGTGTTTATTTTTTTTGAAGTTACCTTTACCAATCAAATAAACAAATATAGCTAATAAATGACATGAAAATAGATAACTTCTTATGTAACTACTATAGAGTCTCTTGGTCCTAAATAAGCCCTAGAATTCTTAAATTCATAGTCAGAAACTGTGAAACTCCTGATATCGTTGATACTGAGTAGTCTAAGTTCTCTTTGGTAGCTAATGATGGAATCTCAGCTAATAGGTACGAATTAACACTGGGTAGAATAAATTTTAGAAGAAAAAAAAAAGCAAGCATTTCAGTTTAATATAAAATTCTCTTCCAAGGATAGCTGCAAGAAAAGCTTTAAAAAAAAGTATCATTAGGGGGGGAAAAAATAATTCATACAGAACTCAAGTAACTGACTCTTTCAGCCCAAAAAAATTGCTGTTTGATTGTGGGCTATACAACCACCAGTTCCTTCCACAGATTGCTGAATATATGAAAATGAGCACTGGCTCAGAAAAAACTTAGGTATAATTAACAGGGAAACTAGTTTATGGACTTTTTGTCTGGCAGAAGAGATGACTGCATGACAAGCACAGGGACCTCTTCTGGCATTGTGCAACTTCCTTAATTCCACTACAATCAATATCTTTATGCTTATGGTGGCATTAATTTGTAAACCTTTCTTCTATAGGAATTAGAATTGCGCATTCAAATCTATGAGAAATCATTCCCCACAGGGACAGATTCTGCAGTAGAGACCATATAATCACAAATGTTACCCTTGGCATATTTTCTATTGTAATTGCAGGGCAGTCAATCATGCCTGCCATATCATATGCAGCCAGTATACAAAATAAGAAAACAGAACTCCTAGAAATTTATACACACACACACACACACACACACACACAAAAAAACGATTTAGATTTTTTTTTGACATATAAATAATCTAAAAGCAATTGCAAGTCAAAACTCGGTTATGTCATTTTCAGAAGAATCTGGTATCCAATTATTACTTTTTATAATTTCTCATTGAGAACCTCATACACTCAGTTGCCTATCTTCTTTTTTTTTCTTTTTTCTTTCTTTCCCTGCTAAATAACTATACACTTAACCAGTTTTAGCCGAAAGATATGTTTAACATCCAGTATCAGAAGTATATAAACTGAGCTGAGATGCATATGTCATCAAGGAAATCCCTAGAGGAAAGAAACAAAACTGCTTCAACTATACATACTAAGTTATGTTGGTCCAGACTTCACAAACTGTAATCAACAATCGAATGATGTTCAACAAATAATGTACCTTTCCTTTTCCAAAGACAAGCCCAGAAGTCCACATGACTTTATCACCCGAGTCTCGCCGATCAGGGTCCAATGCATCCTTCTGTTTCTTCAACCAACACTAACAGCAAGAACAGAAAGACAAGAATCTGAGAATCAGGAAATGTGAATAGACTTGTTGAAATCTCTTAAGGCATGTACACACACAAACATATCTATTATCTTCAGAAGGGAATTACATCTAAAGCCACTTTGAACTTTTTGCACTAAAAAGCCTCAAAAGGCACACATATTACAAATTCCAAATGTTAAGTTGACCAGACTTCAAGCCTACTGATCCATAATACTGTTTTAAAAACATTTTATCTAGAATCTCTATATGCTGCTTCTTCACTATAATTTCTAGTTGCAACTCTCTTAAATATCAGTATTGGGCTACATTGATTTTTTTTTTTTTTTTCAACTAATATTTTAAATTCCTAACTGGGAAGTTAAATTAAAAAAAAATACACAACGGGCACAGTGCATGTTTTTTATCAGATTCTGCAGGGATATCAATGTGAAATGGGAGGCTTGTGAGATGCTTTACAGTGAGCAGAATTCTAGTTAGGCAGCACTCAGTAGGAATAAAAATATGCTTTGTAATATGGATGGGTACTATTTGGGATAGATGTCTAGATACTCTAGAGAAACTTTTTAATATCTTGGTTTAAGCATCCACAAGGGGGGCAAGAGTGATGGCAGTGGCCAAAAAATTAAGAATATATATATATATATATATATTTATTTATTTATTGAAAAGGAACTACCTTAGGCTTACGCATACAGGATGTATATGCAATATCGGCAAAAGAATAAAGCAGATCAACAAGGAAGATGGTTTGACAGTTTAAAGTGATCCATACAGTTATATCAAACTGGATGCAACATACTGCAGAGCAGCTATAATTCACACATTATAGTATTATATATAGCTCATTAATGAAATAACATACTCCTTAAAATATAAATAAAGTGGAAAAAGGTATTACAATTAATGATATAATTAAACTGAATATGTGCATGAGAATTTAGGTTATCTGTAATTGAGGACAAATAAGTAAATGTGATGCGGTTGTTAATCATGTCAAATGTCCTTCCAGTTCAGATCTGAAGGTTAAGAGTTCTAAAACAATGAATAGCACCATTAAGGGAAACAGAAGACTTAGTTTTTCCAATAGCCACACACCTTCATCGTGAATTCAACCTTACATTTCTACACTCTTAATTGCTGCGTGAATCACATCCTTCTAGCTAATTTAAAGGGAAAATACCAAAAAACCATGAGTTTTTTGAATCAACAAACAAAAAAAGAATTGCCATTGAAGTAATAAGCACCAATTGAGACTACAAAAGTCAACATTTCAAACTCTATCAATCCATGTTACTAGGCCGGTTATATATGCACTATAGCCAAAATTTCAAACTGATTACAGAATAAATATTATTTTTCTCCCAATGTTTTTCTATATAAGCTGCATTGAGTTGACAAATTACCTTACTTTATATAAATAATTTACATATAACAAATTATTAAGTTCCTGAGCCACATTAATAAGATGAATATTCCTCAACCCAATTCCACATATTGAAATTCCCAGCATTCCAGCTCGTTATTTGCATTGAAAGTGATAAAATATTAAAATCCACCAACCCAGATCAGATATCAGATTTCAATAAAATGAAACTGAAACCAAAAACAATGAAAAAAACAGAAACAATACCTCACCAAATCTAGGACCACAAGCCTCCTTATCCCCACAATACACCCAGGAATCGCAAAAACAAGGCCCATCCTCTCCACCACACATGCTCTTACAAGCCATGCAACAATCCTCAGAAGAACTGACCTTAAAGTCAGAACCCCATTTCACAGCATCACCCCAAAGCTCCAAATGCTCAATCCCTCTGCAACACTCACTCTCTTCTTGACCGCCATCTTCAACAACGTCTGAAACTGACGAAACAGTGGCAATCCTACTGGGCCTGTTGAAGACCACAGAGAGGCAAACATAGACCATGCAGCATGAGATTGTGCCCATAAACAAGAGGCTCAGAATTGCACAACGACCGAGTTCTGAGTCGTTTTGCCTGCGACCCATTTGAGCCTACGAACCCAATTGAACCCAGAAATTGTTTGTTTTTTTTCTCTTAATTCTTCTTCCTCATCTTGTTGTTAATGTGAAATCTGAGAATTGTTCTGATTTTGTCAAATGTTGTAGAGCTGTCATAGCAAAGAGCCCAAGACAGAATAAAAAGACACGTGAACTTCAACCAAAGACTTGTCTGATTCCTCATATTCTATTCCACTTAAATCCCATTTGGCAATAACTAATAAGGAACTTTGTTTATATTAATTTATTTATATTGGAGAAGAATTTTAATGCTCTTTATGTTTTTCCCTTGTTCACTATTTATTTCACCTAAATCCCATTTCTCTTTTTTTGAGTTATTTTTACATGTATTTTTAATTTATTTATTCGAATACTTACTTATTTTTCTAGGATTGATAGTTGTTTTAAAATCAAAATTTGTGCATAATAATATCTAGAAGAAATTCAAATTTTGTTGTCTAGACTTAATATTTTTGACATGGGTACTTTTTAAGAACTTATCAGAAGAAAATAATAATAATATTAGAGTTTGTTTAAAAGCTCAATTTTAATTCTCTTTCCAAATAAAGAGTATGTCAAATAGTGTATTTTGCTTTGAGTGAAGTCTAGGCTCTTTCAAATATAAAATCCAATCATTAAATTTTAAAAATAAATAAATAAATTATCATTAAAATAAAACTTACTTAAATTCTAAATACCAATAGATTGCTATTTAAATACAAAAATTACTGATATTTTTCTTTTTTGTTCTAAAATGGGTCAACTCTACCTGATCCATCGTTGTAATGCATTGAGTATGGAATAACCATTAATCATTTATCTCTGGTTTCAAAAATCACACTCATACATTTTTATCCTCTATGTTTAAGTGGGTTACGAATATAAGTCAAACTTTGCCATGCTTAAGATTGTTTTCTTGATAGGAAGGGCACGACCGCCAAGTCTAAAAATGGTTTTGTATTATAAATACAAGTCCAATTTTACATGTCATGTTAGGAAGTGATCAGATATACATACAAAACCAAGAGTAATTAACTACTCAAAATACAATGAAGGAAACAAGGTGAACAAGTCAGCTTAAGGAAAGTTCAGTCAACATCAATCTGCTTCTAAAGAAATTTTAGACGGAATAATCTGATCAATCCATCTAACATGTGACTTTCTAACTCAAAAATCGGGATCAACATTGAGCTAGCTAACAATTGCTAGCTACAATGTATAGTCATATTTGACTAGGATTGTAGCTGAGCAAAATGAGTCCTTTATTTTTATTTTTTGACATCTCGCTCTCAACCAAAGCTCTCTTATTCTCTTTCCACCAAGTTATCACCGAAACTCCTCCCATATTCATACTTTATCTCTAACTCGACCATGGTCAAAACTCTTTTTCCATGGCCATGGCCAAACCTCTCTCCCCTTCCCACTCTTATTCCACTTTCTCTCTCTAGAAGATCTCTAGATTATGGAATCATGAGTTTGCGTGAATTTGATCTATAGGTTTGATTTGGATTTGTGGCTAGGTATATGTGGGGTTTCAGTGGTGAAGGATATGGGTTATAGGTAATGGTTAATTGGCCAAGGAGTGTCTTATTGGCTTCTTGGTGCTCTAGCTTAAGTTGTTTGGATTGGGTTGTCCGAGGCATGGCTTGGGTTTGTGGGTTTGGTTATGCAAGGTTTCGAATGGGGTGATTTGGGATTACTGATTTGACCACTATGTATGATCATTGAGATTGACTTTAAGTTTGTGGGTTTGCATGGGTGGTGATTGGATGGCGATGGTGGCTTTAGATTTTAGGGTTTGCATGGACAATGGCAATGACAATGACAATTGGTGATGGCTATAGGTTTGTGTGGTCTTGGGCTGTCCACGGGTCAGATTTGTGCCCAACCCGAACTCAACCCAAATAATTTAGGTCGATTATAAAATAACCTGAAATCGACCCAAAAGATCTAATCGGATCTGCCGGTTTAGGTCTCGTCGATTTCTAGTTGTATCGGGTCAATCTCGGGTTTTATCACCAAGGTCAATATTTGGCTGGTTTCGTCAAGATTCGGCCGATATCTAGCTGGTTCCAACGAGATCTAGCCAAATCCGTCAAGATCTGCTTGATATCTGGGCGGATCTGATGAGATCTGGCCTAGTTTTGTCAAATAACGACAAGATCTCGAAGGATTTGGACTAAATCTCGATAGATCTTGACAAGATCTCACCGGATCCAGTCTGAAATCCTTGAAAAATCGCCAGAAACAATAACTATTACGGGCAGGTCAGGTTTCATGGGTTTTGAGAAAGGACACCCGCAACCAACCCGCCAATGTCAGGTTTAGAGAGATCCAGACTCGCATTTGACCTCCAGAGCTATCGGATCGGATGGCAGCGGGTCGAATCTTAGTGGGAATGAAGAGTCATGTGATAAATAGGCTAACTAAAATAAATAAAGTAATTTTTTTGGATTAAATTTGGCTAAAAGTTTTCTTAGTTCAATTTGAATGCATTGTCTTATATATATATATATATATATATATATATATATAACATATTATGGACTTCTTCCTTCCTTTATTTTTTTTATAAAAATAATAATTTACTTAATTTTGTAAGAAAATAAAATTCTTTTCAAATCTTTTCAAATCAAATACAATCCTATTACATTGGGTTTGAGTTGAGTTGCTCAAGAGCCTCAATAAGATAGTTTGCCCAATTATAACTCCAATAAAAGCTTTCTCTATTGAGGAAAATTAATCATATTTTGAGATCCGAACTTCCTCCACTCACAAATGATAAGTTCCATTATGGATTTAATTAACGAACCTAACTATTACGTAAGAGGAGGAAGTATTGCTTTTAGAGTACTAAACAATTACTTATCTATGAAAAGCCCAATCCATTGTTTCAATATCAACATCCTTTCCTCTTTTCTTTTCTTTTCTTTTCTGTGTGTGTGCACACGCACGCGCTCATGCAAATGGATTTAATTATACTGTTTTAAAGACAACTTACCTCCAAACCAAATTAGAGGAAAATCCCTTCAACTCACTTCATGCTGATTTAAACAACCACCAATGCGTACTTTTAGTCACATGATCAATTTAACAAGCCACATGACTTTTAAATAATTTAATGAGTTATGTAATTTAAAACATATGAAATGATAGATTCCAATTAGCCCTCTCTTGTTGTCAAATAAGAGAACCAAGGTTCAAACCTCATCTACATTAAGAACTAATTAGTGTCTTGGGCCTGGCACTATAAGTTTTATCACATCTTTAAAATAAAATGAAAACATATGAATGGCTTTATGAATGGGAGGAAATTCCTCCAAGTCCCGTTTTAAGGAAAACTTTAGGAAGAAATAATAACATGCATCTTGTACTTACTTTAGACCATTTATATTCACTCTAAGAGAGAGAGAGAGGATACCTTAAGTTCATAAAGCATCTTGTACACACCGAAGCAATTATTACGAATTGGAGGGCCTGTAAGGCTGTAATAAAGAATCTTGTAATAGGCCTTCACAAGCTTTAGCCTTAAGAGGAACCAGCAATTTGGACGGAGTACTGTCCTAGTATTTTACCCATTGTATTTTACCCATTCTTGAATTGTAGAGGCATACATTATACGTGAAAACTTTCACTTTATTATTTTTATCAACAAAAATAAATAAATCTTACAATCGCATGTGAGACATTTTGTTCGCAGTTGCCCCATCAAATACTTTAGTCAATTTATTCTTGGGATTGATAATATTTTAATAGAGCTTTTAAATATTATTAGTGGATATTTTGTTGGCATTGATAAATATTATAGTGTCAAACCATGTTGGAAATTAACGTCGCAATAATGTAAATTGTTTGAAAGAGATTTTTATATAAATATATATATATATTTATATATTTTCACTGCCTTTCAAGTACGTAGAGGGATAGAGAGAGTGGAGATGTGAACACTCCATCTCCCTCCAATCAAACTTATATACCACTTCTGTAAAAGTTGAAAAAACCTCTTGCCAACAAATTTATACAAGTCTAGAGCACGGACATAATTCACGATAAATTTCACATTCGTTCGATTTGGCAAGTTGTTAATAGTGGATGATAAAACAACGTTAGTTGTGAGCCTTTATATGAGAATCAATCAATACCCTGCAAACTCAACAATTTGTGAAATTTGTTGTTTAGAGCATTACACTCTTATTTATATCGTCAGCATTTTCAAAGACAACAAAATTTAGCTCCAAATGGTCGTTTTCTACCCACGAATTATAAAGAACATTCATGTATGTTATCTAAACAACTCACAAACTCGTTAAAAAGGCATTGACAAAAACTAGATATAGATAATCTCTTCAATCACCACATAAGTTGTTGGACCATTAGAAGAATATAGCTCAAAAATCAAAATTTTGAGCCAAACTTTTTCCTTCCAAACATCTTAAAATAAAACATAACCAGCCTGGCTCCTTGCACACACAAGAGAGAGAGAGAGAGAGAGAAGAGAGAGCACAACAGAAACAAAATTTTCAAGCAATTACATTTCACATATATTGTTTATAAAGCTAAAATACACTGTTAAATAGATTACAAGACTAAAACTGAAAACAGTTTTTAAAGGCAAAAAAGCTTCTGGAACCAAATAAAAACTAGTCAGGAGCTACACCCTGTGACACTGGAAAGTAATGAAATAATAGTTTCATTATAAAAACATTTACAACTACAAGATTCTAGTCTGAACCAGACCCAACTGGATTTTTTTTTAAAGATATTGTACAAAACCCAAAGAATAGAACTTATATGAGGCTATTATGAGCAATGAACACTTCTAACATTCCACTCTATAAAATCAATAATGCATGATTTATCGATAACACATGGGGTGGGTTAGCAATGAACACTTTTAACACTATCGATAACGCATGGGGCTAACAATGGGATAGTTAGCCAGAAACTTGTGTTAATAAAGCATACTCAGTAACAGCCTCCATATACATTCTCAAATCTCATGCCCCTTATATCTCATAATGTAAACAGCAACCTTTCAATCAAGAACTAGCTACTGCCTAATAGAGGTAAGTCCAAAACAATAAAAGACACTAAAACTAGAGACTCCTGCACTACGGAAATTGAAGAAGCCTAATCAGTAACAGCCTGCATAAGAAAATTCTCAAATTTCATGCCCCTCAAGTCTCATAAGGTAAACAGCTACCTTCAATCATGAAGGAATAGCTAATAGAAGTTAGTCCTAAACAAACGACACTGAAGCTTGAGGCTCCTATGTAGCATAAATTGAGCATGAAATCACTCATCCTAGCCATAACAAAGGCGAAAAACTCAAACAAAGGCAAAAATATTCATAGAAGAAAATCCTCCTTAGGAAAAACCTCAACAAAGTGGGTAGTAACCAATACCCAAGTTTTTCTTCAATTGTATATCACAACTGATCTATGATCATAGATAACAAAATGCCAACTCCGGATTGTTATATATCTGGAATGATGTGAATCATAACAATTGAACTCCTCCACCCTTAACTTCTCCTTAGTTATACAAACTTAAGATTTTATTTTACCAATAATTTAGCAGTGACAAGTTTCCAATGAAGCTCTCACGAGGTTAAATGATATTAGTAAAGACAACACGTATCAGGAAAAACGACGGGACAATATTACGGGGCTCTTGTCAGTTAATATTCCACAAACAATATTAATATAATCTCTACTAATTACCATGCCATTTAAGCTTGTCTTCTAAAGCCCATTGGCTAGGATCTTCTCAATCAGTTGGAAAGTATCAATAATTTTCCATAACCAAAGAAACACAATTCCCATTCCATATGGAAAACAAAACAACTAATACTTATTTAGCAACCATGTCACTTTTTGACATAGCTTATAAACCAACCGAAGAATATCAAGGCCAACATTCTATGACCTTATTCCTGTGTACTTCATATCTATTCCAAAAAAGTTCATACATTTTCTACTACCTTCAAGAAGTAGCTGGTTAACTGACTTTTCTTATTCATTCAAGGTTGTGTATCCCTGAAAAAAGCATGTGGTCCAAAATAACCAAAATGTCTAGTAGAAGCCAAAACTTTTCCAATGAATTCAAGCACAAGAAGATTTCCAAAATTCCTTAACCAATTATAGAAAAAACCTCAAGCTCTCAGAATATTCTGTGTTCAGAAGAAAAGATGATGCAGCATACCTCCATCTGTCCATCAAGTGGAGTCTTATATAGAAAATAAAATATGTAATACACATCACATGCTAAGAACTTCTTGTATTCAACTTCTGAAAAACTTAGTTTTCCTTACAGTATTAAATCCAACTGAAAAACTACACATTGGTCGATTTCTAAGATGGCTTTAACCAACAGCCCCTTTGTTCCGTAAAAATTCCCATAACATATGGAGGGCTATTAGGCTTAGCAACATTCACTCGACAGTAGGCACATAATGCCTAAGCTTCATTTAGTTCACATCCTACTGCAGCATCTTTGTCATGTCAGATCTGTTCCATAGACAAATTCACTTGTGACGAGACTGCTCCAAGATTTACCAAGCAAACCTCTTAGACAAATAAAGAGATACCATGCCTTCGGGAAAAAGTCGTCCTCCAATAAAAAGATACGGACGCACATAATCCATCTAATTCCCTATGCACTTTATTAAAGAAAACAAGAGTATAAAAACTTACATCAGTAATATGATCCAGAGCCACCAGATCCCATGTAACTGCTGCCACCCATGCCACGACCAGAATACATTGATGAGTAAGAGCTACCGCCAACCTATGACACAGGCCAGAAATAGAATAATTACACAAAATTGCTAGAGACTTAACAGTCAACAGTGTCATTCAATTGGAGCAGGTTAGGAAAATACATCACTTCCACGGGACATGTAATCACCACCATAGCTTGATGAGTACATTCCGCCAACATCACTACCACTGAAAGAACCTGAAAAACATGCAAAATTGGAGAAAAAGATCACCTAAACAAATCCACAATAATTGCAAAGGTGAATGTCAAATCAGGTAGCTACCAACATAACACACCTCCTCCGTAACTCATGCCTTGACGACTGCTATAAATTCCATGTGAATCCTGACTGGAGATGGAACTTCTGCCACTGCTATATCCTAGATTAGATCTCCCAACTCTACCACCCATCACAGAGAAAAGTCAGTAACCAAAGCAACATCAATCAGAAAAAGGGGAGAAAAAGTAAAACTGCTTTCAATTCAAAGAACAATAACACACCTGTCACCATAAGCATCCCCATATTGAGAAGCACTACCACCATATTCATAGTCTAAACGAGCCCTAGATTGGCGGACTCCCGAATCAGCATAACGCGGGGGAACATCATCCTATAATTTTGTTAACACATCAGATAAACTTCAGAATTTTCTCAAATATGAAGTGAGAAGACAGAATATGATCCTAAAATATAGCACTGCAGCAGAACCGTACAGACAGTTTACTAACCAGTGCAGCATATGGACGTTTTGACCCAGAAATGGAGTCATAATCACGAGGGCGTCCTTCACGATAAGTTGGAGGAGGAGGGGGAGGTCTTTCAAACCTTTGGCCATAGCCATCATCCACATAAGCTCTTCTTGCTGCTGGACGGGATGTACTCCTAGGAAGATCAGAGTAACCAGGACCACGGGAAGAGTAGTCATCTCTGTATGATTGCCGTCTCTCAGGGACAGCCCTAGGGCCATAATCTGCGGGAGCTCTACTCCTTGGAGGAGGAAGGTCATCACGCCGACCATAATCCCTTTTCAAGCTACTCTTTGGGTATGAAGGAACTGTCAAGAAAGTGCAAAGCAACATAATTACTTATACAGGAAAATGAGCAGTATACAGCCAATTAGATGCATGAATATAAGCATACCAGGTGCTCTCCTCTCATAGGACCTAGCTGGAGGAGGCAAGGGCCTGCCTCTTGTTGGCATGGACACAACAGGCCTTCTATCTCTCAATCCACCAGGTCTCTTCATACTGACTGGTGGGATGCGACTTCCAATTCCTCTTCCTCCACGAATAGGGAGACTACGTGGCGCTGGACGACCCCATGAACTCCTGACAATTCGTCCAGACCCACGCCCAGATCGGAAATCTCCACGACTAACATGTTTTCCCTTACCTCTCTGAAGTGGTCTTGACAATCTGGCCCTTACTTTGGCCTGAAATGTGAAAATGGTTATAATTCAAAGCTGTGCAACTAATGCCAACAACAACATCATCGTGTAAAATATGAAAAAAAATCATAAGCTTTTGAAAAACCAAGACAAACCTTGTTGTCTCCTTCACCCAATTCAGCATTGTTAATGCTTTTCGCACATGTCACTGCAGCATCATGAGTGTCAAATGTAACAAAACCAAAATCTCTTCTCTTGGCAGAAGGCATATTCCGGGCAAGCTCAATCTTTTCAACCTCCCCATATTTCTTAAGAAGCACTCGGACACGGTCCTCATCCCATGAAGCAGGCAGACCATCCACAAATACAGTTTTAACCTGCAACTTAAAAATATGTGATCAGCAATTCCAAATATTTTCTCAGATATTTAATGAAAGGGTATAACATCACTACAAAATGACCACACATGAACTGTTTGAAATTATTGAAGATTCTCCTCAAAAGTAACCCAAAAAATAGTTACCCAAGGGTAGATTTAACAAATTTAGAATACCAAAAAAGGCCCTAAAAACAAAACATTTGAACTTCAATCTGCTTCTCAAATATCACTTTAATTGAACTATAAAATTAATTTAGTGATAACTACAAAAGGATATGCACATATCCAAACTATAAACTCCAAGAGAAATAACTAGTCTATATATATATATATATATATATATATCCCTACAAGCTTAAAATCGTACATCCATAATACATAACAGGATCAAAATAGAGCCAAACCATCAGGAGTTGCAATTATAACGCAACAGAATGGAGAAAAGTTTGACCCAAAAAGATTACCTGTGCCATAATTTCATCACCAGGGTCAATGAAGGAATCTGCAAAAGATACTTTTGCAGGCCTATCAACTCCAAACACAACATCTCTCTTCTGTAGACGCTTAAAGGCATCCATGGCTTCTGAGCGAGATGAAAATTCCAAAAAAGCGAAACCCCGATTCATTCCCTCATTGTTACTATCTTCTACCAATGTCAAATCCTCAACATTCTCCACTGAATAATGTTTCAACTTCTCTTTTAACTGGAACCAAAGTTGATAACCAAACAGTCAGGTATTTAGCAACTCCTGATAATGACTAGTAAGTTGATAGTGACATCAAGTTAACCAATATACTTACGGCTTCTTTTGTCCAGGTCTTGCATATGTTACCCAGAAAAAGGGTGTCGCTGTCTTGACTTGGAGTAACACCACATTGTTTCCCATTAATCTGGAATTGCAGCAATTAACATAAATATAATTTACGGTGTGAAGAAATATAGTTCCTAATCAGACTATTAGAAGATCAGAAATTACCACTGGGTGTTTGAGCTCAACAACAGCCCGTTTTGCTTGTTCCACAGATGCATAACGCAAGAATGCAAAGCCCTTGTTCTTCTTAGTCTGAGGATTCATCATCAGTCTGACTTCAGTAACCTCACCAACTGTGCTGAAAACTTTCCTAAGATCATCCTCGGATGCATCCTTGTCCAAACCACCAACAAAAACTTCGAACTCCTTACGCTTGCGCCTCTCTTTCACAACTTCATTGTGCTCCTCTTCCTCCGCATCAACCAGATCTGCATGCTCCTGCTCAACGCCAGCACGCTCATCATCCTCTTCACCCTCAAGTTCTTCATGAACATCTTCCATTTCCTCCTCAACCATATCACCCTCTTCTTCTTCACCAACATTTTCCTCAGCTTCTTCCTCTCCTTCCTCTACCACCTCCTTCTCATCCTCTTGCTCTGTTTCCTTCTCATCATAGTCAACCCCACCATCTTCTTCAGGTTCATATTCAGGGTCATTATCATCTAGTTCTAACCGTTCATCTTTTTCATATTCGTCTACAGATTCCCTCACCTCATCTTCTTCTGTCATGAAATAAGGGTAGATGAGCCCAGTCAAAATAGGCTCGGGGAAACTTGTAATGCAAAATTAACAAAACCCACAAAAAGTCCTTTTCTTCAAATTTTTTTATTTTAATAAGTTATGTACCCAATGGGTCTTGAAGCCACAGCCTCATCCTCCACCTAGAACTTACATGGGGGAGCTAAGTTATATACATGATTGATTACCACGATCATCCTCATCCTTCTTGTTATTTATATAATTACCGTAACTATCAATATGGTCTGAGAACACATTGGAGCTATAAATAATTCCTAACCACAATTCTGTCATTCTGGGCTCCCAATAAAACCAAAATCCTCACGAAAAGGAAAACAATAGGACATTATCTGTTTACTGTAACTAATTTCTAATCATACTTGCTACAATTCAATGCACAGCAGGGGGGGAAAAGGCCTCAACCCCTGATCACATAAAAGCATATTGAGCACCAAAGTGCACCAACTGAACCATTCCCATTGAAAGCTGATTACTTCATTATTCAATGTTTTCCACAAAAACCCATGTTTTCAATTATATTTTAAAGAAACTATAGATAGAAAGAATTCAATTAACAACAAACAAAACACAATAACTTTTCGCAACTCATCCATTAACACAAACACTCTCAACTATTAAGCAAGACACCATACGAAAAATCCAGATATTTTCTTTTTTTTTTTAAACTGCTTGCACAAACCAACCAAGGAAAAAAGAATCCTTCTTTTGATACAACCCCATAAGAAAATCACAAACTTTGAACAATTCAAACAAAGGCCACACACATATATACATAACCCAAAATCACCGTAATTCAAGATTCAATTTCCTCAATAAAAATTCAATAAACCCCAAAAAACAAAAACAAAAGAAGAAAAAAAGAAACTTACTTTTCACAGGACCCGATCCATTAGCAACAGGTTTCGCCTCAGGTTCAGGCTCCACCACCACAACAGGCTTCTCCTCGACCTTAACTTCCTCCTCAACCACCGGAACCGGAACCTCCTCCTCAACCTTCACAGCCTCTTCTGCCTCGACAACTGCCGCAGCCGCCGCAACAACAACAGCCACCTCTTCCGGTGGCGGATCCTGAGCCCTCTGGGCTCCTCTTGTGCCCCTCGTCGTCCTCTTCGGCCCCGCCGATCCCGCACCCCTCTTCACAGTCCGTGGAGGCATTGTTTCACCAACAAAAAGACTCAAACTTTCACACAAAAAATTTGGGAAAATTGAAAATTTGAACAAAAACTAAAAAAAAAACAGAACCCTAATTTTAATTTAGCTCGAATAAAACTCAACGAATTGAACAAAGAATCGAAACCCTAGAAAATCACTGAAGCAAAGAATTGAAACCAATTTTGAGAGAGAGAGAGAGAGAGTTTGAATCTAAAAAACCTAGAATTGAAGAGCGAATGTGAAACCCTAGCACAGAGAGAGAGATATAAAAAGAGAGAGTTGGAGATAGATTCGACAACCTCGGATTTTACTATATAGCCTTATAGGTGTTAGAGGAGAGGTTCATTGAGTGTCTTACTCGGACTGAAATTGTAATATGTGAGTGGTTTTTTTGACACTTGGCTTTGTAGTATTGGTGGGTTTTTTGTGGAAATAGAGGTTGCTGTCATGGGAGTTGTAGTCGGTGATGCACTGGATTCCTGCTTTTGTGGATGAGTTGGAGAAAAAGTTGAATTTATTTTTTTAAATTTTTTATTTTGTTGTTAATTGTAGTCCTAGCCGCAATAGGAATATGAAACCGAGTATAGAACCGAGTATAGAAAAAGTATAGAGATCGTAGAATAGTAGAGTTGGTACTTGGAAGTGTCCTATACACTTCTTGGGCAATTCCTCACCATGGAAAATCAATGTTTAATCTATATATGAATTGTGATGCTTCTAACTCGTTTCGTTTGAAAGGCTTCTTACTCTTTTCCAATCAATTATCTTACTTCTTCTGTTGTCGATGTCAATGTTGATTATGGGGCTATTGAGAGAGAGAGAGAGGAAAAAAAGAATGATGATTATTATGGGACGTTTGTGTTTAATTGGAAAAAAAATAGTAGGGAGTGACTTAAAAACATTGATCCTACACATATGTTCATTCTTGTCTTCTTTAACATTAATATGATTTCATTGTGAGTTTTTATAAGAATTTAAGATTCTAATAATCTATATATACAACATAAATTTAAGATAGTTTTTTTTTTTTTTTTAATATTGAAATATATGACATTGAATTAAATCAAATGCCTTTAACAATTAAATTGTTTCTACTTTTATCATAAAATGAGAGTGAGAAAGAGATGGTGACTATGAATTGAATCAAAAGCCTCAAACAATGCAATTATTTTTCTAATTAATATTTATAGAATCCCATGAATAGGATTTGTACATTACACCAACCAAGGTATGTGAGAATATTGGCATGGCTCGATCCAAGCTGTACACGTGAAACAGTTGTGAGCAAAGGAAAAGGAACACTGGTTGAAGGAGGGATCTTTAACCCGTGCCAATGACGTGACCATCTCAGAGAAGAGTGAGATTTGCACCTGACATGGACAACCGGCACTTGCACAAAAGGGAGATAACGACCCCCCATAGTCAAATGCTATAGAACACCCCTTATTGCTCGGGCTTATGCTGGACCACTGTTAAAGACACGTGTATCACTCTTAACATCCCTAATGTCCCTTTCCTTGACCAAGGTTTGCTCCCCATGTAGTAGCAGAGCCGCCCTCAGTCCCACTACCCTAACATTGGCGTACTTTATCTCTCCTTCAACCACTATATAATACAGTAGCTATTTTAAGATTCAAATGGAGGAATCACGATTTGATACCTTGTCCTTATGTACTTGGTAGCATTCCTCAGATTATAGGAGGAACATGTTGTTGAACCACTAAGGCAAGAACCAAGAGAGAAACTAAGAGAAAAGCTAGAAAGTTTGGGTGGGAAAGTGAGGTAGAGAGAAAGGTATCCTTTGGGAAGGAACATCACCATTGTACAAGACCTTCATTTTTTTTTTACATAATAAAAAACAGAAGAGAGTAAGGACCATTCCCCTTGCTTGTTTGTGGTTTTTCATCCATTTCAAAGGGTTTTCCACGTACTTCTCATGTCTTCTTTACTTTCCATGTTACACTTTCTCTTGACATCAAAGTGTTAAAGCTTTCATTTTTAGAGTTTTTAGGCTTTTTCACTTAAATGTACTGTTAGATCTATCACTCACTCCCTTACACTACCTGATAATCTAACTTGCATGTACAAGGTTAAACTTTATTCTTTGGTATTTACATGAGATTCCTTTTTCTTATTCTTAATCATGTTCCCGAGAGGGTTTAGTGTCATATTTGATGAAAGTTATATGTATGGCTTGGAGGGAGATCTTTCTTATCTTTTGAGATCCACCTTATAATTTGGAGTCAAAAAGTCAAGATAAGTGCAGAGCTAACTATAGTTCAAAGTTATTTCTCTTTGGTTAATAAGATCCAAAAAGTTTATCTATCTTAGGAGGTACAATTTTAGAATCGACATATATAAATTATTGTGCATCAAATAACATCCAAAGTGTTGGTTTAAGAAGAGGGAATGTCTAATATTTTTTCACCAAGAGAACTAGTTGAATTGTTGTGGGCGGAACGAAGAAGAAGCAATTTATTACCAAGCTATCTTATTGGGAATAATGAAAGCATCTCTAAGTACTCAAAGTTTTATATTTTAAGTGAATTTTCAATAAATTGCTCGAGTTTTAACAAAAGCCGCTCAGAGAGAGAGAAATTATACTTTATTTTATTTTATAATATAATGATATTATTATTTTTGTTTATAATTTCAATTAAGTGTATGTACACAAAGGCTAGTTAGATAATTGAATGGAAACAAAATTAAGTTAAACATTTTTGTATATATAATTATAGTTTGCAATTTATAATTTCAAAGTTTCAATATGTAATGTTTTAAAATAGGTTCTTCCATCCATATATTTGAAAATGAATTCAGATCATTTGATTTTACCCATATACATTTAAAAATTTTAGATTTATACCTATTGTTATATGTAATGTTTTAAAATAGGTTCTTCCATTCATATAAGCCTGCAATTTTTATAAACACAATATTTTAGATCAAGAATTTTGTAACTCAATGGCATTGTCCAATTCTCATAATGAAAAATCACTTAGGTTCAAATCCCCTCCCCCATTTATGGTAAGAAAAAGAATATGAAAGATAAGTTTCATTATTTTTTGAAATCAAGTTTCATTATTTATTACTCAATTCAACTAATGAAGCCTTAATCACAATTAAATAAATCAGGGTTGATCCTATAGATCCTCATAATTGGTTGAGGTCTCCCCTATACATGATTATAACTATTTTATGTTATTTTTTCCTCATGAAAATTATATATTTTTGTTGCCTTCTTATTTAACATATGGTTTATCACTATTCACTATTTCTATAATTTTTATTTTAGACATAAGTTCTATTATTAATTATTATACTAAAAAAAAATGTTACCTAGAAAAACAATGTAACATCCCAAATATTGAGTTACAATTCCAAAACTGTTTATGATAACATCACCTTAGAGTTCTTATTGACTTTTGACCATATTCATGACATGAAAAGACAAACATTTAAATTGATTTTCCCATAATTTACAAATCAAATAAAAATACTATATATTATCTAATTATATGTCAGATATCCTTCTAACTAAAAAAAGCCTAATTAGTGTTGTTAAGTTAATTAAAGAAAATCCAAATAAAATGAGAAGTTTGATAGTTGATGCTGCGTACTGAGCCTCAACAAATAAAAATTATGTTATATAATTAATAATATGTTCAATATTCTTCAAAAGTGTTTCCAAGTATAAAAAAAATAAATAAAAAAATTAATTAATTAATCATATGGATAGCCAAATAGCATTTTTAGTTTTGGATTCCAAATAGTAAAAAAGGATCTTTATTTTGGGTTTGAGTATGTTCTCCAACCACACAAAATTTAGGATCTTTATTTTGGGTTTGAGTATGTTCTCCAACCACACAAAATTTCCACATATTATATATATATATATATAGAGAGAGAGAGAGAGAGAGTGAGGTATGTATCTAATAGTACTTTGAACATTTTTTTTTTTTTGGATTATTTGATAATTTGGAGGAGAATGAGGAATTTAAACCCTAAATATCTTTATTAGAAGGATAAAAGATATTAGTTGAGTTATAAGGTTTTTAATTACTTTTAACAATCTCTTCTATTATTATTTCTATTATTAAAGAAAGACAGAAAAAATGCTTAAACATTAAAAAAAAAATTAAATAAATAACCAAACAAATAAACAAGTGTCAATAACATTCAATCAAGTTAAGAGAGGAAACTTATAAAAAAATAAAATTTTCTTAATAAAACACAAACTTAAGAAAGTAAAAGGTTGAAGTTGCCAATACAAGACTAAATTAAAATTTTTAAAAAATAGAACGAATTTTCTATGCTCTAAAAGACAATTATCTAGCCACTATTCTTATTTAATTAAACTAATCAAATCCTTCACTTGAACCCTCCTATACACCACGTCTGCTAGTCGTTCTTCTAACTTTCTCACAAACTCTTCCATCAAAGCCGTGCAATACTTAAGCTCATGCAACTCAAAACCTTCAATGCACTCGTCTGACAAAAACGGTATCGTCTTCTTCTTCTTCTTCTTCTGCCCTTCTCGGTTCAAGGGTTGTCGTTGTTGTTGTTGTTCATGAAGAAAGCGATTCACCACGGAGTCCACAGAAGGCTCACCAAAGGTGTACATCTTGTTCTTGGGAGAGAAGACAATGGCAGCAACTTGGGCACCACACAAGGTATGGAGCTCCCTAGCCTTGCTGCACAGGCCATTGCGACGCTTTGTGAAGGTGCAGTACATGGCTCCCTTGTTCTGTATTTCCTTTATCTCTATTTTGCTACGTCCCATGCCTTTTAGTCTAACCATCTTGTAAAGTAAAAGTGTAAGCAAACCCCAATAAGAGATTCTCAAAAAAAAAAAAAAAAAAAAAAAACAAGGATCTTGTTTTTGTTTTTTTGTGCTTGCAATTTATCTCAGAAATCAGAATACAAGAAATAGAAAAGACGTGTGGCATATATATATAGAGAGAAGTAATAAACATTCCGATTCGACTTAGGAATAGAAATTAGAGTTTAGGTAGTGATATATAATAAACTTTGGCAGTTTATAGTGAAATACGAAACTAGGCGTGAAAGCATTGGTGCCGGTGGTGTTTTCCACGTCAGCCTTATTTTATTTTATTTTTTTTAAAAACTGATTTTTTTTTTTTCTAAAACCCGATAAAAATAAAGCGTTCCTCTTCTCTTCTCAACGCAGAAACGCAAACGCAAAAGCAAAAGCAAAAGCTTATTCTTCTCTCCTATTCTCATGGGTCGATTGAATCTCTCTTTTCGTACGGCTTTAGATGCAGCCTAACTGCCTAAGCCGTTCTCTCAATCACTCTCTAAACGAAGGGAGATAATTCCGTACCGTACCGGCCGGTACGGCCGGAATTTTTCGTGCAGGCGCTGGACTGGTACAGAAACAGACCTGATCCGTACCGCTCTAGATACCGTAGTATACCGGGATGTTTCGGCCGTTTCAGTGGATTTCGGCCGATATATTGGTTTCGGACCGGTATAAGATTTAGAGTTAAAAAAAAAACACGAATTTACCAGATCTACACTTCTTCTTCGTTGCTAGCAGTCGCTTTCCTTTTCTACTCTTTGTTGTTCTTTGCTTCAATTTGAGAATAATGGCGAAAAAAATTCTTCAAATCTTGTAATTTTTTTTTTTTTTTTTGGCTTTGCTCGCTTTTCTACGGGCTGAAAAGAGCTCACCTCCATAAAAATGCAGTTGAAAATTGAGTGCATTGCTACCTTCGATTCATACTTGGAATTTTCTGGAACAGCCTCTTGACTCTCGAGTTGTGGTTCTTTTATTGAAACTTTTGCGTAGTCAGTTAATAGCTGGCATCCACTAGCCCACGGTCACAATTATAGAATTCCTCTGATTAAAGCAAAACCGCTAATTCCAAGTTTTGAACTTCATAAATTGTTATATATAAGGTTCATTTTAATATAACTTATTTTATTAAAAATTGAAAACTGAAAATACTGTAATAAATAAGTAAAAAATATAGATGATTATTTTTTGATACGGGCATTGTAGCTCAGCTGAAAAATACAGATATTTTTTTTTCCACTCCTCGCCCACCCTAACGCCTGTCTTCGAGAAGAGAAGTCCACGCTCACCAAAGAAATCCACACAGGAAGACAACCCAGTCTAACGCCGGTGGTGGTTCCAGTCGGCGCGGTGGTCAATATCCACCTGTCTATCACACCCACAGAGAGAAGGAGATATCTAAAACCAAAATCAAACCCAAAAAACTCAAGGATTCAAACCTCAAATCAAAACTTAGATCAAATCTAAATATCAAAATATTCAAAACCCATTACAAACCCAAATATTAAAACCTAAACAAGCTCAAGATTCTTGGGACTAACCATCGATTGACTCACCTGCGAAGTCTAATTGAGTAATCGACCAACAAGCAATGGAGGTAGAGACAACAACTTTAAGATCTGGCTTGGGTGGCAGCAAAAACAGAGGTGCTTGAAGATAAAAAAAAAAAAAAAAAAAAAACTAAAATGGTGGTGGGTTTTGTGTTGTGGGTGGGGATGGAAATCTTAGATCTGACTTGAAGGGGGTAGAAATCTCAAGTTTTGTATATATATAAGCAAATCGGTGCAGTTCGGTGTTCACCGGAATCCAAAAACCTTCGCTGACAACTGTACCGGCCGACTTCGGTGCTTGAAAATCATTGCCGACCACCGTGCCTAACACCTGCAGTGGAGGTTTGAGGTGGGCGGATCGGTTCGGCTCCGACCGGTTTCGTCAATGGCAGGCAATGCCTGTACAGCCTTAAAAAGAACCCAGTCCGATGCCGATGAACCTTCTTAGATGATTCTCTGCTGTTTCGATGCGCACTAAAGAAAAAAGCTAGCGTTTTTTCTTCTTGATTATTTCTCATTCCTGCGTTTCAACTATTTTCATCTCAGCGTTTTTCTTTTTGTCTACTGTAGCATGGGTCCCAGCACATTTTTAACGCAAATGCAAAACGCAATTACAAAACGCAGATCCAAACAGTCACGTAATGAATAAGTATGAATATTTTTGCTTTTCATTTTTTTTTAAAACATTAATATATTCATTCTTTACTAATGTACCCATAAGGCCATTACATCGTTTTTAATATTTATATTATCATTTTTTGACAAATAAAGAATAATAAATTAGTTGATTTTTCTTTAGTCCGAAGAAAATTTTTCTTAAATAAAATATTATATTTATATATTTATCTAGAAAAATAGTGCTAATCCTGAAATAGTATACTGGTATTGACCAGTACCGAAATATTTTGTTTCTCTGGCCAAACCGAAATAGTCTCCGGTACAATATTGACTCCCTTGCTCAAAACCCTAACCCTTAAATGCTCTTTATCAATGGCACAGAGAGATCCAAGGACCACAGTCATGTCAAACTATCTCCCACCTTCAGTCCAGCCTCCCGTTACCGTTATAATATATGGGGTTGGGAAAATATTATTCTTGTGGTTGATTTGATGGTGTTTTTTTTAGTGAGGTTGCATTCGAGACCCTATTGTCATGCCTTTTTTTTTTTTTTTGGGTTTGTTGTTAAAGTTTTTTGAAATTATAAGTCTACACTTAAATGCACATTTGTTTGTCTGTTATAGTTTAATCTAAATTCAGAAGTTGCCTATTATTGCCTAGACATGTTTCCTTACGTTCAACTCAGATCTCATCACTCAAATTTTATGCTATTAATTAGCTATCAGAATATGCTCTGCCATCACACAAAGAAAAGTAAATGAATATGTCATATGTTAGTTCCAATGTTACACATGACGAATACGTGTTAATGATAGACTTGACTCCCTTATATAATCAAGGTTTCATTTAATTTTGTTGCTTTTAATTTAAAGGTGTAAAAATATGTTGAAGAAGTTAATGATGGTCATTGCAATGGAATAGTTGCTTTCTCTCTATACTAATACACATACTCTTTGTTTCTATAGTAATCTATTCTTGGTTATCTTTTTGGCATGTTATACGATTTGTTAGATTTGGGAGAGCTTCAGACTATGGCCTACACTTTAGGAGATTCACTCTTTTATCTCTCAAGGGAGTAATTGAATTCATGCTTGAATAAAGCAAATGATGTATAAATTTTTATTGCAATTCGTGGAGACCATAAATCAACAATGGACTGAAATTACAGAGCATGTACTATGGTCCATAGACCATCTGTATGTCTCTCATTTTTAATGATTTTATGTGTAAATTTTTTACAATTTTTCATACGAAATGTTTAATTACTTTCTTTATTTTACATTGGAGCCAAGAGTTGAGATTAGACAAATATTTAACATCGCAACATTTATTGAATTATTGAATACTAATCTTTATTTGATTGATATTTTCAAAGAAAGTGTTAATGCTAAAACATGTTTCATATCAAATTTTTAAAATTGGAATCTTAATGTGTAATCTAAGAGGTTACAAAAGTTATATTTGTAAAACATTCATATTAAATAATAAGTCATACTCAATAACTTTCCTATGCATTGCACGGGTTAGCGACTAGTTGCATGTATTCCTAAGTCTAGTTGGTAACAAAGTATAGACCAATAATAAAATTTGCACTACCCACGTTGCTTGCATCAAATACCTCAATAAAACACATATAGTAAAATTAATGTGTTTTGTTGTCACAATAGTTAATTTAATTAGTTTTATCCCTATGCAATGCACAACTTAATTCAAATTATATAAAAATAAATAATTTAAACCTATATTAATAATTAGTGACCATGTCAAAAACCCAACTTTTATTTTTATTATTATAATTATATAAGAAAATTCTCTATTAAAGCTTCAAAAAATAAAAAATATGATTTCAGCATAGGCTAAATTTATGTATTTGTCATAGGCTAAACACAAGAGGGAACCTAAGATTCTACCATGACATAATATGAACTACTATTAAATAATAATTTTTATAAAATAATGAAAACAAGTGCTATGATATTAAATATTGACAAAGCTTAAATATAATTTCTAGACATTGTACCTTAGATTCTACCATTAAATTCAACCATGTTGCTGTATTTATCCATGCAACACAAAATATGTAAAATTCTCAAAAGGACAATTAAATTACCACCGCACACCCTTAGTATGATAGTCACTCCACAAATATGAGGTTGTTTGGTACTTGGTTTTAAACAATAATTTTCAGTGTTTAAACAACAATAACACTTCTAACACGTATTTCTATAATACTCAAACACATATTTCCACAACACTGAAAACTAAACAACAATACTTAAATATTGCTACCAAACAGCTACATAAGTGATTGTGAGGTGTAGAGGGCAAGAACCAAAATTTAAGTCTTCAAAAGTGAGTTTCATTCATATATATACTTAGTTTAGACTAGAGTATAATTTCTATATATCCTGTATTAAAAAAATAAATAAATAAAAAAGAGAGAGAATTAAATTAAACTAATAATGTGATTCATTAACAAATATAACGAATTTAGTATGAAAAATTAAAGTATAACTTTATAACTATTAATAAATGGTATTTAAGTTTTGTCCTTAAATAAAAATTTCTTATAAAATATAATTAAAATTATGTCTTTTGACCGGTCAAATAATGTTGTTTCATTTACACCACTTTATTTGAAATCATAGTAGTAATTGAATAAGGTTTTTTTTTTTTTTTTTTTAATGTTAAAATGAAATATTTTTTTATATAGCATAGCACTTGATCATTATACGCACGATTGATTAGTTGAATGATTTTAAGCTAACAATATTTAAGAATAGATTAAATTCTATAAGAATTTAGTATAAACCTTTTGGTTTATACTCACCAATAAGGACATGTCACATTATTATATTAATAAAACATAAATATATTTTGTAGGGGCACAATTTGTAACAACTCCAAGATAAAATTGGACTCGTAAGTAAAAAGGTCTCCCACAATATCATTTGTAGAGAGTGGGCTTCAAAGGTATGGTTTGGGCATAGGTGAGTGATTTTAATCGTAGTTCCTGCGAGGAACACTACATGGGCGAGCTTGGCTTTCCTAGCCAAAACTCCCTGGTGGCCAGCCCCCCCCCCCCCTCATCTTTGTTTGTTTCGCCTTTTATACTGGGGTCCTATTCCCCTTTTTTGTGTCCACGTGTTGATTTCTACTTTTGGGGTGCAGGCCTGTCCAGTCGACCCATACCTAGAGTGGTTGGGAGTTGCTGGAAAGGCGTATGGACATAGGCATGGGTTTGTCAGACGCTGAATTCCGTGTTACTGTGTTGGCTGCTTTTTTCCTGGCCCTGCCCGCTACACTCAGCTTGTTCCTTTCTTTGGGCATTTAATGAAGTGCCGAGGAGGAGGTCGTCCTCGGCAATGGCCCTCCTCGGCTTGGGCTGTGGTCCTTAAGATAAACTGGGCCTGGGCCGGGGCTACACTTTCTTTGGCCCCACATATTTAATTAGTCATTAATTCGTGCGATATATTGGATAATTAAATAAAAATTAAAAGTATTTATTTTACTTAAATGTCCATGACTTGACTTAAAAAATGTATAACTTGAAAGTAAATAATATAATGAAAACTACAAGCTGACTTTAACTTTTTTCTCTCGTTTGCTCTCCACTGGAAGCATGCGACAGTGAAACCCCATTGCCTTATATAGGCTCTCTTTCCCCATGACTGGTGGAAATCCTTGGTTTTGTCCTCATCTACCCTCTTTGGCCCCACTTTCCATCCCTCACCATGATGGATGACCTTGCTGGTCAATGTGCCCGCCTCTCTGTGCAAACCAAAGAGTGTCAAACCATCTCCTTAACATCTAAAGTAGAAGACAACAGCAAAACCCTTGTGGCGAAACTCTTTACAAAGCATCGCATCAACATTGAAGCCCTGTCACGAACTCTAAAGAGTATGTGGAGATTCGTACAGGATTTTGAAGTTCGGGATCTCACTGAAAATACAGTACTGTTACTATTCATGGATGAAGCAGACACACAAAAGATCCTATCTCAGGGGCCGTGGTCTTTCAACAAATACTTAATCGGTCTCTACAAGCCAAAAGCAACTGAATTCGTGGATGATGTAAGTTTCGATACTACTTCCTTTTGGATACAAATCCACAACCTTCCCCTTAGCTGGATGAATAGAGCAAATGCTCACGCTATAGGGAGCACTATAGGCGAAGTAGAACAGGTCGACGCCTCGCTGGCTGGGGAATGCCGTGGACGCTACCTTCGGGTTCGGGTTAACATCCGAATCGATCAACCGCTCTGTTGAGGGCGCTATGTGGACGTGGGTGATGGCAAACCGCACTGGATCTCGTTCCAATACGAGCGTATGCCTATCTTTTGTCATTGGTGTGGTTTAATGAACCACGACGAATGAGATTACAAGCTCTGGGCTGAGAACGGCGGCACTCTCCACAAAGAAACACAGCAATATGGCCCATGGCTGAGAGCTGCAGTGACGAACGTGCAACAACCATAAGTGGTCCATACAAAAGCTGCCACTCCTACAACACCACCACGGCCTCCTCGACCCACACCATCCCCTTCGACCCGACCATCACCTTCGATCCCAACGTCCCCGCACCCAACACCTAAACCTTCCCTTGCCACAAATTCCGCCACAACTACGATACACGCCATTATCTCCGATACGGTGCCGACAAACATAGAAATTTTATCGGACCCGAATCTCTTCCATGCACGTATCACGGCCATTGACCATGATTTAAATTTCTTTCCAAATTCAAATATGCAAACTTTACCCACATAGCTGGCACACACTAAAATCACGAACACTCAAAACCATACCTTTTCGTGCTCTACTATGTCAACCACCCTATTTGAGGACATCACAGACACATTAACTCCCACCCTTCAAAGATCATCCACCCCACCAAAGAAGAACTTAGAAACTTTATCTTCCCCTTCTCTTGACACATCCCATCCTGCACCTATCTCTATCTCCTTGGGCCTATATCCTACACCCGCTAAGAATAACCCAGATATTTTACCTTCCACTGACACATCCCGTTCTACACCTATCCCTATCTCCTCGAGCCCACATCCAATACCCGCCAACCCCACCAACTCCACCTCAGAAAAAAAACATTGGACTTTCGCAAGGAACTTGGCGCAGACAGGGCCCACCTAGACAAGTAATGGACACTCGTGATTCAAATGACCAAACTTTTGGGCCTAAACGTAAAACACATGCATGAAGACACGTCCATTGAAAAGAAGCAGAAGCTCTTGGACATGGAGGCAAAACTTTGGGTAAACTCATGGCAGACAATTTGGGATCGGCAGTGGCTGCTTGGCAGCACCGCCGGGCACAATGAGTATCCTAAGTTGGAACTGTCGGGGGCTTGGGAACCTCCGAACAGTCAATGCTCTTAAGAGGGCATGGAATAAAGAAGCTCCCATTTGTGTTTTCTTAATGGAGACGAAACTTTCCACTGAGCAACTTAACAACATGAAAAATAATTGGGACTACAACCAAGGCTTAGTGGTCTTTAGCAACGGATTGAGCGGTGGCTTAGCACTCCTATGGAAACCAAACACCCAGGTACATGTTCAGAATTTTTCTCGGTGGTTTATTGATGCCCACATTATTTGTGTTGACACAAGTCTGAAATGGAGGCTCACTGGTTTCTATGGCCACCCTGACACAAGTAAACGTGAGGAGATGTGGACCTTGCTTGAATCGCTTAGCTATTCCAGCACATTACCGTGGCTATGCCTCGGTGATTTTAATGAGATCATCAGTCATGCTGAGAAGGCGGGTGGGAATTTGAGGCAGCCAAACAAATGGATCGCTTCCGTACTGCCATCTCATGCTGTGGTTTCTTCGATTTAGGCCACAGGGGCTCTCCGTTCACATGGACACGAAATCATCCTACAGAGGGGTGTATTCACATTCGCCTTGACCGTGCCTTTGCTACTGCTGCATGGAAGCAACACTTCCCTAAAACCGTGGTGCACCATGTCCCAATGTCCACTTCTGATCACTCTATGCTCACCGTCCGCTAGCCAACTTTAAGACCATGTAAACCACAATATCCTCCACCCTTTCGCTTCGAAGCAATGTGGCTTCGAGACCCATGTTGTGCTGAGGTTGTTGAAGAAGCCTGGATGGAAGGTCTGTACAAGCCAGAGGGATCCCAAATCACCAACTGCCTAGACAGCTGTCAAACCCGACTATCCGCAACAAAATAGAGTTTGGTCATGTGCAACGACAGATTGAACGACATGAAAAAATTCTGCAATCCTTGGAACAGAATCCACAACACAATTCTGAGCGAATCCTCGAAGTACGCAAGGCTCTTAATTGTTAGCTTGATGCAGAAAACATAATGTGGCCCTAAAGATCCAGGCACCTGTGAATAACTAATGGCGATCGGAATACGTCATTTTTTCATCAAAAGGCTTCTAATTGTAAGGAGAAAAACTCAATCCTGGGGATCACTGATGAAAACGAGGTTTGGCAAGAAGATGATCTGGCCGTGGAACGAGTTATATTGGATTACTTTACTTCCATTTTTCGTACAAATGGACCCACAGACATGACTACAATAGTTGAAGCCATTCAGCTAGTCGTTATTGACCCCACGAATGAATATCTCTACCAGCCTTTCCAAGCCGATGAAATTCACCGAGCCCTGAAGTAGATGCATCCAAAAAAATCACCAGGTCCAGATAGCATGCCCCCACTATTCTATCAGCATTTTTGGTCTCTTTCGGGTGAATGTGTCACCAATGTTGTACTGGCTTTTTTAAATTCTAGTGTTATTCCACCAAAATTTAATGAGACCCACATTGTGCTCATACCAAAAGTGAAGAATCCTACAAAGGTAACTCAATATAGACCCATAAGCTTGAGTAATGTCATTTCTAGACTAGCTTCAAAAGTTCTAGCAAATAGACTAAAGAGTCTCCTTCCAGATATCATTAGTGAAAATCAAAGTGCATTCATGTCTTCTCGCTTAATTACTGATAATGTGTTAGTTGCTTTTGAAACTATGCACTACTTAAACAATAAACGATGGGGACAACAAGGGGAAATGGCTCTAAAACTTGATATGAGCAAGACTTTTGATAGGGTAGAATGGGGGTGCTTAAAGGATATCATGCTGAAAATGGGATTCTCTACCAAATGGGTGAATATTATGATGCTTTGTGTTACCTCTATCACATATTTGATCAGAATTAATGGGAAACCTAGAGGCCACATCACCCCTACAAGGGGCTTAAGGTAGGGTGACCCCATATCTCCTTTTCTTTTCTTGTTTTGTGTAGAAGGATTATCAGCCCTCCTCCGTCAAGCCACAAGCAGAGGAGAACTACATGGTGTGGCTGCCTGTCCACGAGGTCCACGCATATCACATCTTTCTTTTTTTTTTCGCAAATGATAGTATCATTTTCTGCCAAGCCACAAATGATGATTGCAATCGCCTGGAACAGATTTTGGAAACATATGAACGTGCCTCTGGCCAACAACTCAATAGAGAGAAAACCTCCTTATTCTTTAGCCATAACACTCCACAGGAGACGTAGGAATCTATCCAACACCGTTTTGGTGCGGAAGTCATCTGACAGCACGAAACCTACTTGGGACTGCCCTCTCTGATTAGTAGGTCCAAGAAGAACACTTTTCGTGCTCCAAAAGAAAGGCTAGCCAATAAACTTTCTGGGTGGAAGGAGAAGATGCTCTCTCAAGCAAGAAAGGAAATTCTCATTAAAGCAGTGGCTCAAGCCATCCCTACCTATACCATGAGTGTCTTCAAACTACCAAATACTCTATGTGATGAGTTAACTAGCCTGGTCGGTAGCTTTTGGTGGGGCCAATCCAATGGTAGACAAAAGATGGTCTGGTTGAGTTGGGAAAAAATGTGTACGCCTAAAAAAGATGGAGGACTTGGCTTTTGAGATCTTAAAACCTTCAACTTGGCACTTCTGTCAAAGCAAGGCTGGCGATTACAAACCAACACTCATTCTCTGATACACCGTGTTCTCAAAGCTCGTTATTTCCCTAACTGTGATTTTCTCCATGCAGAGCTTCGCCGGCAACCTTCCTATGCGTGGAGAAGCATCATGGCAGCAAAACACGTCATCCATGCGGGTCACCGATGGCAGGTGGGCGATGGCATTACTGTGCGAATCTGGAAGGATAGATGGATCCCAAAACCATTTACTTTCTGCCCTATCTCACAGCCAAATACGCTCCCTCTGGAGTCCACTGTTTCTGAGCTTATTGATGAAGACACGGGTGAATGGAATGCTACCTTGATCAAACAAATTTTCCTCCCTGATGAAGCTAGAACCATCCTAAGCATGCCAAGAAGCCATAGATGAGCCAACGATCGCATTATTTGGGCCTATACACCTAAAGGCAACTTCACGGTGAATAGCGCCTACAAGGTGGCCTAGGCGATATCACCATTTGCTGCCATGGAGGAGGTTTCAAATAATGATGCGAAGAGACAATTCTAGCAAACAATCTGGAACCTTGCTATACCGAATAAACTAAAGACCTTTACTTGGAGAGCATGCCGAGACATTCTTCCCACGAAGAATAATCTATGCCGCAAAGGAGTCCTTGAAAATGCCACGTGTGAGGCTTGCGGATTGACTGCTGAAACAAGCGGACACCTATTCTGGGATTGTATTAAGGCACGTGAAGTATGGACAGCAACAGGGATAGCTTTTGATACAAACGGAGTGCATCACGGTGAACTTGCTGATTTTCTCTGGTACCTTCTATTCGTGCAACACATGGATATGAAGTTGATAGAACTTACCATCACCGTCACTTGGTGCATGTGGTACAATCGTAATAAAACACGGCTTGGGTCCCCAAGACAAACCAGCCAAGAGATAACCTACAAGGCTCGCTCCATACTTGAAGATTTCCAGCTCACCCACCTTGCACGCCCACGCTTCAAGGACCAAACGGATACCTTTTGGGTTCCTCTATCCCTCCCGTGGTACAAAGTCAACACGGATGTCGCAGTTTTCTCAAATCTTCAAACTGTTGGTATTGGTGTTATCATTCGTGATCACGAGGGATCAGCGGTTGCCGCGTTGAGTCAACACCTGCGTTTGCCTTTGAGTCCATTGGAGGTAGAGGCTAAAGCAATGGGTGTGGCAGCCTCTTTTGCATGGGACATGGGCATTAGGGACGTGGTTTTTGAAACAGACTTAAAAGTGGTGTTTGGAGCTCTCTGTGGCACCACTACTCCCCAGGTCTCTATCACAGATGTCATTCAAGGCATGATTCATAGACTCCAAGACTTTAGACAATCTCAGATACAACATGTGAAAAGGAACGCGAATAAGGCAGCACATTTTTTAGCACAACACACTAAGGGAATTGATGCTTTTGTAACCTGGATAGAGGAATGTCCACGTTTCTTGGAATCCATTGTATTTTAGGATGCTATGTACTTATCCTCGCCTTAGTAATAAAAATTTCTCAGTATTCCCTATCAAAAAAAAAAAAAAAATTGATATAATGATTTAGAAAAATTCTTTTTCTTTCATATCATTGTTTCCACATAACACATCCCAGCATGGGCTATTCTATGATGATAACTTCATACAATACTCAACTGCAATTAAATCTACTATCCAACACCAATCTAATCTATGTTATCTTGATAGTAGATCTATAAATTGCATTCTCATATCCTTCTTCATTTAGAAGGTAACTGGAGTAATGATTGTATGTAATGTATAGATTTTATTCTTTTACAATATAAAATTATTATTATAGATGATTAAAATAATTAAAATAAAATCTAATGTTCTGAAAATTTTCTGAAATAGAATTTTAAATTTTTTAAAACTTAGTTAATAGAGTGTCTATTTTACCTAAAAGTGAACTATCATAATTAATGAGAATTTAACCATTTTTTGCAAAGAGAAGATAACCATAGGCCCAATTTTTATTTTAAAGCATATGATGTTATAGTAAATTTGTACAATGTGTAATACGTTAGTCCATTATGATAGTTCCAAATAATATCCTAATACCTATTTATATGAGTTTTCTTTTTTAATGATGCCATAAAAGATGAAGTTTAATAGAAGTCATTTAAGATCCAACGCATCCAATAATTTTTTTTAAAAATTAATTAATTTCAAAAGTCTTTTAATTGTAAATTTTTTTAATCATAAATAGACTTTATCTAAATTCTAAAGAAAACCATTCAAAATTATCATATCATTGATATCATATCATGATGGTTGCAAATAGCAATATTATTATTCATGGCTAATAGATGAACAATGAAACTGTGAATTGACAATTTAACAATTCAAATACCAAGTTTAAACTATAACAACACATATATAGAAGACTCCAAATATTGGAACCTACTTCTTCTGCCATTTTTATTATTTAATCAGAACCAAAATTTCAAAGATAATTCCAATTCAATTAAACCCAATACATACATACACATGAACGGAAAGAATTCCAAAAATAAAAACAACAATATCTAAAAGCCTTTGCCTAATATAGTCACTATTATTTTTTTTTCTTCAGATTATTGATAAAAATATCTCTCATATATGTTAACATTAATCAATTTAAACATGATAAGAAAACTTTAAATACCAATTGTAAGGGCGGTTTTTGGGGCCCAGGCCCAACAAGTAAGTGGTTCTAACCCAAAAGTCCCTAGACAATGAATTTGTAGAGAGCGAGTTATAGAACTAGGGCTGGACGAAGTGAACATTAGTTAGTTGTATGCCATGCAACAGCCTGAATGTGAGAATATTCCATTTATGTTTACAGGATACCGGTCCGAGGAGACGTATAAGTGCACCTCTTGCTCTGGTTAAAGACTACAGAATTCTTTAACCTCTCTCTCTTTTTTCTCTAAATTCTCCGATCTCTTCTTCATGGGGATTTCCTTCTCTTATATAGTCTCCTTAAATTGATAAGGGCTTTACACTTGTTAAACATCTGGACCTTCACTTGAGTGCCTGTCCCATCGGACATCCACCTTATCTTTCTATGAGTTGCACTGGCCAATGTAACACTGTTTGCCTGTCTTCTCCACATTAATGCGGCTGAAAAAGTAGCTTCCTTGCATTTAATGCGGCAATTGTGGCTTTTCCCTGGACGTCTTACATTTTCCTCTTTCCTGCTATGTGAGACTCATCCTACTACCCACGTTTGTTTGGGATGGTTCTTCACTGTGGAGGGGGCGCACATTGGGCCCATATTTGTGTGTCCGATGAGACATTTCTCCTCGGACGTCTTTTAAAATAAACTGAGCTCAACAGGATTGGACCAGAAGTCTTTTGGTCCCCCTTTTCCCTTTTGGTCATGGTTGGGCTCTGTACGGAACCCAAGGCCCATTGTTGACTTTGAGAATTTTACCCCTACACCAATGAATAACCCCCATTGACTAATTATTAAAGTCAAAATATAGTCATATTATCCAGAATCATATATATCAATCAAAGTTCAAAAAAAAAAAATATATATATATATATATTATCCAAATACATATATAAAATCATATATTCAATAATCAAATATATTTGTGATAATCCTATATTCTTTACTTTAAATCAACAATACAATTGAAATAAATTGTAACAATTATAAACAATTTTCAATAGTTAAGATACAATAGTGTAAGTAAAATAAAATCAATTACAATAAGGTTACTTACCTCAGCTAGCTCACCACAAAAAAAATTTCCCTAACACTTTCTCTAAAATCCTTAGATATCACCTAAAATAATTTTTCAAGTATCATTTACTCAATAATCAAATAATTTAAGAAAACTTACCACAGTACCCCCATAAAAAAAAACCTATTAAAAATACCTAATAACTTTTCACTATTATCTCACACCAAAAATACACGTATTCATAATATATATTTCCTTTATTTTCTGCCACCAGTTCCTACTTGCCAGGAATAAGGCCTATAGATTACATACAGAGTCAAAGTCAATTTGTAAAGGACCACCACCTAAGCCCATCTTCTTCTATTCGTGTGTTCCTTTCTTCTTCTTTTATTTATTTTTTTACCTGCCACCATTAATTCTCTTTAGAGATGAGGACAAAACCAAGCACTTTTTTTTTTTTTTTTTTAAGCTTGTCAGACTACAAGCCTAAACCATGACTTTTCCTATTCACCAAAGCCAAAGTTCGGCAAACCAGTGCAGAAATCAGACCCATTAAGTGTGTTTGACAGGGCTGGAGAAAATCAATTTTTTTACTATTTAATTTTTTTTGTTATTATTTATAAGTTTTATTATATTTTTTTATATTATTTATGGGTCTTATTATACTATTTCAGTTATCTTTTAACTTTATCTGTAGTACTTTCAGCAAAAAATTTTCAGTTTCAACTAAATAAACTATTTTTAAACAGACACCGGAGACGGAACTACCTTAGGGCTGAGGGGGCCATGGCCCCTTCCAACCTTTGAAAAAAAATTCCCTAGTATATATATTTGCATAAAAAAATATACTTTTGGCTCTAAAATTAATATACTTGGCCCCCCTCTCCCAAACAATTTACAAGCTGACCCATGAAACAAAAATGAAAAAAATTATCAAATTATCCCTTGTCTAGTTACCCCAAAAATATCAAGAAAAAGATTTAGCTAAACATTTGGACAATTTACAAATCCGGACAATAAGGAGAATCTACAAAACAATTCACATATTCAGATAATAATAAAAAATTCTTTGGACATGATCTAAGTTAAAAAATATATATATAACAAATCAATTATAAATCCTAGTAAAACAAATCACAAAAACTCAATAACCTCTACCCAATCTACAAGTAACTCAACCCCATAGTTACAGAAACAACTCCTATGCTGCTAATCACTCCATCCACACACCAATTAGTGGCACCAGCAACTTGGATCAGTTGGTGTCTTTAACTCAATCTATGAAAATTTTTTATTTTTTTAAAGATCTACTGCTCACTTGGATCATTTGGTGTCTTTTGAAAATTTACTTTAACGATACATTATTAGCATTAATTTATTCTTGATTATAATATCTATTATTGATTTAAAAAAATACAAAAAAAATTAATGCTAATTATACATCGTTATCAACCTTTAGTATTAATATTCTAACTTTTTAAAATTCTTGAACAAAGAACTTTGGCCCCCCTAAGTTTGACTCTTGGTTCCGTCCCTGACAGACACTAAGACTAAAAATCTGCAGCTTCTTTTTACACTTAACTCAAAGAATCAAAATCAATACAAGAAATTGTCCAGTAGAGTGGTGTTGAGAGCGTAGAAGTAGTTTTCTTAAATAGGAAAGAGTACGGATCATGGGAGAGTGTTATTGTATTTGGCTAGAAGTCTAACTTGCATTAGTGTTTTTTTTTTTTTTGGTTTTTTTTGAGAGAGTATAAGGAGTTTAGGGATGGTGGGAGAGTAGTGTAGAAAGAAGTGTTTGTTTTATATTTTGTAAGTTTTGTTTAAAAAAATAATAATGATCAAGTTTTGGGGAGGTCAACAAAAAGTCAAAAGTTTCGGTTATATATATATATATATATATGTAGGGACTAGGGCCTAAAATAATGTATTGGGCCTTGGGCCTTGTCCGAGGGCACTAATAAGTCTGAGGAGGAGCAAATAACTATTAAATAATTCCCAGTGAAAGTCTCATAAGCGGGAGATGAAGGGAAGGAGATCCGAGGAGGAATTCCTCATCGGTCACGACAAATGTAGTCCAAGTCTGTACTCTAGTAATTGAAATGTGCCCCATGAACAGTGAGAGGGAAAGAAACTTAAAATATCTAAGGAAAAACTGCTATCACTGCATTAAATGCACTGCAGCTACTTTTCTGGCCGCATTAATGTAGAGAGGACCTCTGAACAGTGCTGTATTGACTATCATAACTCACAAAAGGCTGAAAGGGGTGTCTGATGGGATGGGCACTCAAGTAGGGATTCAGATGATCAACAAGTGTAGGATCAAGATGGTTAAAAAGGAGTTATATAATGTGGAAGAACCCCCATGAGAAGGGGATCAAAAAAACAAAGAGAAAACACTGTAGCAATCTAAACTATCTTAGTATCCAATTGTGATCAATATACAATAATTGTGGTCTCCTCGGACTGAAAGTTCATTGATATCAATATCTCTTATTTGTGCTTGATTATCTTTTAATCCAATACTAGCCGTTGTTCAATTCATTAGGACCTAGTTATTTGACCCATTCTCTACAAATTCATTGTATTAGGCTCATTAGACCAAGACTCCATACATTTTGGGCTTGGGTCCCAAATTTTTAGCCCTACAATATATATTACAAAGGACAACATCTCAATAAACACCATATTAGGTGTGATAGGATGTATTGATTTTTAAGTAAAAGGCTGATGTGAAAATCTTTTATTGGATTATGTAAATATGAGTTTTACATCCCATCATTACCAAATTCGGACTCATTTAAGAATCACATAAGCTACAAGCCAAAGTGATCAATTGCTATGAATTTACAATTACCCTTACTCACTTTGGCATGTGGCACATGTGATGTTGAACATTAGTCATGTTGAAAGTATTCAAATAATTATAATTGTAATAATCAATTATTATCTCTATATATCAAAAACACTAAAATTATCCACCAAAAAAAAAAAAACACTAAAAAATAAATTTATTCCACAACCCTTGTTGGCATTAAGAAACGAAAAATATCTCTTGACCATTCTCCTCCTTTTGTTTAATAAGCACTTTTCACTGTAAAGATCCCTTTGATCATTCCGACCCACACCCGGCCCAGAGAAGACTATCATTTGGCTAAATTGTCTCAAAGGAATACTTAATCAAAGAAGCTTCAAGACAATCAGCTTGCCAACAATGATTAACCGTGTCAATTAAATCCCTCACCAAAGCATTTTTTGGATGGAATTTAGGTTGAGAAATAACCTTGTAAGTTGTACCCAAAGGAAGCCATCTATTCTGCCAAATTCACACTGTCGTTTCACCAGTATTAATCCTTCATTCATGCACGCTTTATTGTTGAACCATACACATGTTATCAAAAATTTTACTAAAACAAGGGTTTCACAACAAAGGCGACGGGGTAAATTGGGATCAGATCATGAGTGCCTCATTCTTTCCCCATCCTTTTCTTTTGGGATAGGAAAAACTTGTGTGAGGTGACAGTGGGACAAGTTGGGTTCAGGGTGTGATTGGAGGTGTTTTATTAACAATAATGAGATGGTTCTAACATTGATAATATTAAGATGGAACAAAAAGGGGAAAGGGTAACCATAAGAGTATTGAGTGAGGAGGATAGAAAAGTGTTTTGAATATGGTAATAGAATGTGTAAAAAAACTTAAATTATGACTAGGATATCCGTATAAAAGATTAATTTTTTATTTTATATATATATATATATATATATATATATATAAAATGGACAAGGCCAGACAAGACAAGATGGGTTGGGACAAACAAAACTCATTCTTGACCTGTTACCTTTTTAGAAGTCAAGGATCCAAGTCCATACAAGATGGAGTCAAACAAGATGAGTCAAACATGATAGGACAATTTACCATAATACCATCTTAGAGCATTTTCAATAGGCTCTCTAAACACAAAATGCTCTGTATTATAGAGAGTAAACCCACAAAATGACTCTCCAACAGACTCTCTATACCTGAAATTTTTTTGGGCTCATGAACAGTAGCTTATTAAGTCTAATGGGTTACTGTTCATTCTTCAAATATTTTTTTTTCTATTATAATAATAAGGTATTGAATAAAAAAATGTTGGAAGATGTGTAATTGTTAAAAAAAGAATAAATAATGAATGAAGAAATAATATTTAAATGAGATAGAGAATCTGTTGGAAAGTGTATTTGAAAAAGTAGATAGTTAAAAGGTAAAATTCATTGTTCATTCTCCAAATAGTACAAAAATTTGCCTAATCTACTGGAGATGCTCTTACACATGAATTTACTAAGTGCAAAAGTTGTCGTAACATAATAAGGGATAGGAGATATTATATGAGGGAAAAACATGGATCAGGGTAGTGCCAAAGTAAATATAACGCTCCATGGTAAATTGAAAATTGGCCCCATGAAAGGTCAAATCGTGTATCAATCTATGAATATCAAAGGAATTAAATTCCTTTTGAGTATATTGAAGCAACAAATAAAATATATTACATTAATTAACCAATAGTCGTATTAGCTACTTTAATTCCATGACTTGGAACATCTCCAGTGCATTGACCAACCTAAATTTGTTGTTACATTAGCCAATCGTTTATAAGAAGTGTACTTGAATTGCTTCCAATCGCGAAGGACAGCCTTTAGATCATTCACCTTGGCACTAATACTTCTACAACAATTGGCATGTACAGTGGCCACTAACCTCAAATCCTTGCTATCTTGGCAAAACCCACTAAAATAAAGGGTGTCCAAGAAAGTTACTCTAAGATTTAATTCTCTAATTATGCCCCCTTTTATTAGGTTTAATAACACATCCTGCTCTTTTTGTCCTCTAGAGTCGTTCTTCATGGCATACCATATTCCTAATAATTTGATGGTCTTATTATTTGATTGGATGTAGTAGAAGCCAGTATTGATTTGATGATTTTCAGATCGCAAATCACCTAAAAAATAGTCAGTACTAATTTGAAGATCCTCGGTTTCATTTGTGCTTAGCCTAATAAAGGGATTCCTTAGCCACATCACATCTGTATCCTGTTACAGAAAGTTACCAACCATTTAAAAATAAATATAATGTTTAAGAAAATACAAACAAAGAGGGAAAAAAATAAAAACAAAGAAAAAATAAAAAAATAAAAAATAAAAACTCATTTTTTTCTTTCTATTTTGTTATTCTATTTTTCACTTTACCTTCTACTTTTTTACTATTCTATTTAGATACTATTATTTATTTTATTTTATTTTATTTTATTTTATTCACAAACAAATCTAGGGTATGTTTGGATAGAACTTATTTTGTTGAAACTGAAAACTGAAAACTGAAAATACTATAACAAAATAATTTTTAAATGTGTGAATAGTATTGTGGGACCCATTTTTAATGAAAAAATTGTTAAAAAATGAGATTTGTGGGTCTTGTAACTGAAAAGTTGCTGAAAAGTTGTGTAAAAGGTACTAAAAAATTAATTAAAATAATTTTTAAACGCTGAAAAGTTGATTAAAGTGCTGACAAGTTGCTAAGGTGTGCAATAAGTTTGGTACCAAAGTCAACAATCACGGCACAGTTGAGAAAAAAAAAATGGTTGAAACACGCAACAGTGTAAACGCAAACGTGAATAATCCGTATCCAAACCAACACCTAATGACCAAAATTGACTACCGACGGCAACAATCAAGATTGGATACCCACAGCATAGATCAGCCACTTCCATCTTACAGCCAAATCGACCCCCCAACAACCATATTAGCCACCCTATGGCAACCTCGACTACGGCATGCCTAATCTCAATTATTGAACACTTGACCACCCAAATCCAATGTCAAAAACGGATTGTTTACTAAGCCTTTTTGAGGTGGGCTAATCAAATTTTAATTGAAGTATTCGGATAATTAATCTATTGCTAATTGACATTTGACATACCAAAAAATTACACAGGAAAATTCAAACGGCATGAACCCCATCCTACGAAACAAAAGTTCAAAGCCATTTAAATCACACACACACATCTCTATATATATAATAATAGGTAAAACTGAGAAAAACTCAAATTAGAATTTCAAATTAGAGTTCCAATTTTGCGCCATGTGTTCTAAATTATTTATTCTTAAAGAGTTTTATTTTTTAATTTTAGAATCAAATGTGGGACCACATCATAAATATTCATCCAAGTGACTTATTAAGTACAAAAACCAAAGAATCTAAAATAAATGAATCATAAAAAAAAATGCTTCACAATAATAATAAAAATGACAATTTACATTTTATATCTAATAATATTCTTATAAATTTTTTGAAAGAGTTAACAAAATATAAAAATGACTATCAATAGTATTTAAATTATATATGTATATAGGAATTATATTATGTATCTTATTGTATTTGAAAATAATACAAAAGGCTCTAGTGAAACCGACCTTGGATTGTGTTTAATGCATTTTGGTATTGCATCTCTGAGTGTGTTTGTATAAGCAAAAACTATCCTTTGAGTTTAAAATGAGAATTTGTGAAAAAACTATGAAAATTGTGATTTGCAAAATAAAGTTTTAAGTTTTAAAAACCATCTTTTAAACTTTCAAAATACCTAACAAAATGGACCCTGAAAGTCCAATACGAACACGCAAAAAAAACGCATTTGCATTTTACAAGCCCCAAAAAACGCTTTTTTACTAGCCCAAAAGTTGAACCAAACGGGCATTGTAACCTATCATTTTCCTGACAAAAAAGTCAATATCTGCCATATTCACAATCCTATCATATTCCAACACCATTGTTTCAATTCCAACCAACCATTTACATTATCAACCAAAATCCATCCAACGGCGTAGCTTTTGTTTTTCCTCATTAATTAAAAGTTGAATGAGAGGAGCCGAAAAATTTGTTTGTAAGTGCGAACTTCAAGTTTGCTTCAAAAGTGTTACTTTCTAGTTTCTACTACATAAGACATTAATTATAAAAGCCAACAGTGTACTTCTAACCATACCATATCCAGAATTACTATCTAATATGTATAGAGTAGTTTCTCTTACACCTACTCTGTCACACATAGTTTTAAGAATAACTTGAAGATGTGGGTGTAATAGAACGTGTGTAATAGCTTTTATCCATGTTTATAACTCCAAATATGTGCTATAAATGCAATACTAAACTATAACTTACCGTGAAAATGAAGCTGTAGCCACGCTTAAGAACCTCGATTAGAAACTGAGTTCTTCTCCACATCATCTTGATGAAATCCTCGGACATGTAAACTTTTTCTCCCTCAAAATCCACACCGTCCGTTTTCAATCTGTAGCAGTTCAACCGTCGAAACAGGCAGCGATCGTAGGCCGTCTGATCTATTGCCACGATCAAAAGGTTGTCAAGCAGTGGCCTAGTGTTCTCCCCAAGCCAAAAGCTCTCAAGAAAAAGGTCAAGCATGGTGGTGTCAGCTTGGATGTCTTGGACAGCATAGGCCTTGTTTATGATGGTGATTATGACCGTTTTGTTTGCCATTGAAGCTTTGGATAAAGCTTCTTCAAGCTCATCTTGAGGAACACGTATGTTGGTCTGTAAGAATTAAAAGATTTTTTGAGTTTTTGGTACAAAATTAAGATAACCCATATTCATGTTTGTGAAATAAATGAAGGAATAAGCTTGAAAGTTGAAACTTACTGTGTTTGATTGTGAAGAAAGAGATTCCTTTCGGAACACACTGAATGGATTTGTGATATAGGAGGAGGACCAAACAGCAAGACACAAGAACCCCACGAAGAATAATAAAAGTATTGCAGGGTTTCTAAATGAGTGTTTTACATGATCCATGTGTGTCTTTTGGGGTTTTTGGATGATCAAGATGTCTCACTTCTGGAAAAAAAAATTGATAGAGAAGGAACTTATAGATAAAGAGGGAGAGAGGGATTGAAAAGGTCATGCTAGGTAGAAAGGTCATCATCATTTACCAAATTACCACCAAAAAAGAAAAAAAAGGTAGGAAGGTCATGCAATCTGCCTAAAGTCTTAGAAACATCATATTAATTCCAATCACTTCAGGATATATTGTACTTGTGGTAGACTGGTAGTTATATTTTTCATTTTCTTGTCCAAATTCTTGGTTACCGCATGCTGCATGCATATTCCAGCCCACCAAATATGGAAATTATATGTTAGAGAAATACTTATATTTTTATGAATTTTAAAATAAAGATAGACATGAAGTACATATATAAGAGCATTCACATAGCTCATGCAAAATTTTATTTTTATTTTAGCATAAGAATCTACTTTTTTTTTTTCCTTCTATTTTACATACTTACATTTCAAAACACCAAACATTAAATTATCTATTTTATATTACATTTCATTAAAATATTAAATTTTCTTGATTTTTTAAAAAATTGTTTCTCTTTCTTCACACACAACAATCACCATCCACTTTCTTCCTTCATCTTTAAGATATATAAAGAAAGAATAAAAAACAAAATGCAAAATAAATAGTGTCAATGTAAATCTACACGATTACTATAGCAACAATGTATTTTTACATAATTTTACATAATCTGATGTGGGTGAATTTTCAACTTGATAAACTAAAATGTGGTATATTTTCTATTATATAAACATTGATTCAAGTGCTTTTCGGAGCTATGTGCATAATGATAAATAACACTAAAATAGTCACATATGGAATTTTAAATTATACATAGACATTACTAATACAAGCCAAGCATAATTGTAGAGGGTGCAGAGAATTTCAACAAATTGGTAAAACTCTGACATGAATATAAAACCACCAAAAATTGTAACACTTCAGAACAAAATTGTATGAGAATTTTATTTTACAGTGTTGGTGTTAGATATTGAATTAATACTGATAGGTCAAGAATGTGTTGACCCCTTATGATAAATTAACCAATTAATTTAGCCAAGAAAAATTAATTAGATTCAATTACATGTAATAAGCGTGGTAGCACAAACAAATCACTAACTAAGTTAAATGCAGCGGAAAATAAATTTGATATAGGTGATTTGTTTATGAATGGGGAAAACCACCGAGGCAAAACTCCACCGAGTGAATTTAAGGTCACCACTTCTGAGAATTCACTATTATCAAAACAAACGGTTACAAGTAAAAGAATCTCAGTACTTTATACCAACTTACAGTTGAACCCTTACCCCAATACCTAATTGGACTTGTTTTGTAGTGACAATCTCTCATTTTCAATGCAAGACTCCCAGTACGTGACTAACCAATCAATGCACGGATTCAAGTACGTGACTAACACACCAACTTGAGAAGGATGTTGGCTGTAAAATTCTTCAGTTCATCCACATGATGAAGATCAAGAAGTTTCTTGGTTACAAAGCCTTATAGCGTACAAATGCAACAACTTCTTCAAGAGAAAGATAAACTAGGGCATATGTCTCCGGTCTTAATATGCTTGCAACAACAAGTGCAACAACCTTTTCGTCTACTTGCATCAAGTGAGACGGCCCTTAAAATAATCTTTATATATGTTTGGGGTTCTGAAAAAAGAAAACCTAAACACATACACATGGATATTCAGTTCATCCACATGATGAAGATCAAGAAACTTCTTGGTTACAAAACCTTATAGCGTACAAATGCAACAGCTTCTTCAAGAGAAAGATGAACTAGGGCATATGTCTCCGGTCTTAATATGCTTGCAACAACAAGTGCAACAACCTTTTTGTCTACTTGCATCAAGTGAGACGACCCTTAAAATAATATTTATATATGTTTGGGGTTGTGAAAAAAGAAAACCTAAACACATACACATAGATATGCGTGAAATTAGATTTGAAAAAACTGATTTTCGTAATTCAAGATAGATACAGCTGTCAAGTTTATCTGTTGAGTATCACATTTTAAATCTTGATAGATACATCTGTCAAACTATCTGTCGAGTTTTAAAATACAGCACTTCTTCACTTGATTCTTAAACAGATTTGCATGACTTCAATACTTGAACTTGAACTCGAACTCTAGTTTTTGAAGTATTAAACACATCATAGATTTACCTAATTACAAGTAAAATGCGTTTTGTCAAAAGATTAGCTAATTCTAAATAACATATATTCTTAACATGATCTACATATGTCCTAATAGATACCATTAATTTCTATTAGAAAATAGAAATGACTATGGGTGCGTTTGTTTCGACTTCAAATGAATTCCGGAAATCAATTTCCGGAAAATGGAGCGTTTGGCTGTGACGGAAAATATTATTTTCCGGAAATGAATTTCCTGTTGACCGAAATTTGAAGCCTTGACCACGGAAATGAAAATCTGCCTTCATTTTCACTTCAATTGATTTCCGTGGCTTGCAAAACGCAGAGAGAGGGAGAGAAAAAACAGAAAACACAACACGAGAGCGAGAGAGAAAGAACAGAAAAAAACAATCGAAGAACACAACAGCCCACGAGCGAAATCAAGTGCGGAATAGATCAAGCCAACGAACGAGATCGAAGCCAACGAGTGAGATCAAGTGCGAGAGCTCCGATCGATCCAGCCACCCAGAGCTCCGATCGCGATCTCCGCTTCGATCTTCGCGCGATCGCGATGCGTCGATCGTGATCGACGCATCGCGCTGCCAATCGCAATGCGTCGATCGCGATCGGCAGCGCGATGCGTCGATCGGAGAGATCGCGATCGCGCGAACGCGTTGATCGCGATCGTGATCGACGCATCGCGCCGCCGATCGCAATGCGTCGATCGGAGAGATCGCGATCGCGCGAACGCGTTGATCGCGATCGCGATCGACGCATCGCGCCGCCGATCGCGATGCACCGACCGCTCCGATCACGATCGCGATCTCGCCTTCGTTTGTCCGGATTTGATGATTTTTTTCTGGGTTTTGTTTATGTTTTGATGAATAAATGATATTATATAATCGTTTGGTAACCAAGAAAATGTGAGAAAATGTGAAAATGTGTTTTCTATGCTATTTTCAAGAACACAACCAAACATCAGAAAATATTTTCCGAAACATTTTTTGAAATGCAACCAAACACATGAAAACATTTTCCTTTCCGGAAAATAGCATTTCCGGAAAATAGAATATTTTCCGGAAATACTTTTACACGAACCAAACACAGCCTATTCTATTTTCCGGAAATACTTTTACACGAACCAAACACAGCCTATATATATGTCTAATTCTGATTTTCGTAGTCATTAGATTACGTGAATTAATTTACATGTGACAAGTCATGTTCTAGAAGTTCAGTTGTAGAGACTTGTTGTAGTCACAGAAGTGTTAGGACTTGGGAGTCACGAGTGGCTCATATCTCGCCAGCAATGTATAAAGAATCATAAATTCTTTGGTCATAAAATGGAGATGTCAAAACGTATTTCCACGTTTTTAACTACTAGTCAAAGTTTTAACTTTTAAGTTTTAAAATGGTTGAAAACGTTTATAATGCTATCAAAGTTTAATAATTCCTTCATCAAAAAAAAAAAAAGTTTAATAATTCCATCTTAATTAAATTCATCTCATTTGAAATAATGAAATCCATTCATTAATATGAATTACCAGAAGTTGAGTCAAATAAATAATTAAGAGTCTACAGTAGTGGTTCTAGGAATTTTTTCCAAGATGTTCCTTAAGAATTTCTAAGTTAAAGACTTAAAGTCAACATGAATTCGTTTAGAAGATAAAGATGAATTTTGCACAAGAGATAAATTTTGGGTACGTGGTTTTCTTATCAAATACTTGTCCATATTTCTAGCAAAATAATAAACAATAAACTATAAGTTCATTTGAAATATTAATAAAATTATTAATTATTGTTGTTTAGTTGTTTCATTAATTTGTTTGTTTTTTATAAACTACTATAATTTGTTATATTGTTGTTTCATTAATTATAAAATTATTAATTATTGTTTAGCCTAATATAGTAACATTATTTAATTTGTTTGTCTTTTATAATGTATTGGTTAATGAAATTATTAATTATTGTTTATTAGTTGCTTTCCCCAATTAATTATTGGTTAATTAAATGATTGTTTATTAGCTGCACTGCTGCACTAGCACACAGCCACACACCCATGTGCATTTACCCCGGCCTCATGCCCCCATCCACCCCCCAATTCAACAGACAAGCCCCAATGCCCCATGGCCCCCAATCACAAGACTAGAGCCAATCAAATAAAGCCAATTAATTGTATCTCACCAAAAACACAACACCAACACTAAAAGACAATTAATTTATCTCACCAACACCAATACCAACGGATAACTCCAAAAACAGGGCAAATATTAATAAAAATTTATAAAGTAAACTAAGCAAAAGGCAAAACAACAGACAAATGACAATCATAGTTCAAAGTCTGTGAGAGAGAGAGAGAGAGAGAGAGAGAGAGAGAGAGAGAGAGAGAGAGAGAGTCTGAGTCACATCGGTGTACAACTCTTCAAACTCCTCCTCTGATAGATCAAAGAAAGTAGTGACTCTGTGGACCGCCGTGGGGTCGAGCACTTGGTGCTTGGCCGCCCTTATCACATTCTTTACGTTTGAATGGGAGATCGAGTTCGAGGCCCGATCTAGCAATCTCCTTCTCCGTCCGTTCCGTTGGTCGTCTCAAGGGAAAAAGCAAGTGACCCAAGGCAAGGAAAGCGAACATTCCCTCATATTTAGGGCCAGCCGCAACGTATCCCAATCATCCATTGTCATCCACGCCAAGTACGCCGCCTCCGAAGTCGTTGTCGTGTCCAAGAAGCTCCTTCGTAGCACTAGCAAGGCGGCGTGGATCATCGGCACCACCTTCCTGATCCTAGTTGTGCCACTTATCATCGAGATGGACTGTGACCAATAACTCACCGAAATCGAGCTCCGAAATGCTAGCCTTCTTGGCACCACTCCCACTCCTAAATGAGTGTGATAGAGAGAGAGAGCCTTTTGCTTCTTTCTTTTTCAATTAGGGTTTTTGAAAAGTTTCAGACTTTTTTTAGAGAGAGAGAGAGAGAGAGAAAGAGAGAGAGATTTTTAATTTTGGTTCTGTTTGAGGCTGGATCTGATTTCAGTATATTAGGTTAGTTTTTTTTTTTTTTAATTTATTTATTTTGAGAGTCCGTGGATTACTAGGTTTGCTACCATCTGTTGGGCTTGCCGTGGGCTTGACGTTGGGTGTGCCGTGGGCTTGCCGCTTGCTTTGTTATAATTTTTTTTTTTTACTTGAAAGTAGAACAAATAAATTTTTTTTTTTAGGGTGTTCCTAATTTTGATTGAGGGTGTTCCTAATTTTTTTTTTAAAGGGTAAACAAATAAAAAAAAAATTAATTACTATATATATATATTTTTTTTTTTTTTCAGTTCAGGGTGTTCTTGGGAACACCCTGAGCATAATGTGGCGCCACCACTGAGAGTTTGTTTGGCAAAGATTATTTTTGCCAACTTATTTTTGCTACTATTCATGAGTTCCACTGCACTTTTTGGTATTATTTATGGATCCCATTGTACTATTTCAGCTAACTTTTACTTTTATTTATAGTACTTTCAGCAAAAAGTTTTCAATTTCAACAAAATAAACAGATCCCAAACAAACCCTAAATATCATAAATGGTGGTATAGAAATACACACACACACACACACACATATATATATATATATTTTTTTTTTTTTTTTCCTTTTTAAGAAAGGTTTTTTAAGAGCTAGAGAAAGATAGGTACATATTTACCTTTGTTAAAGAGAGTATAGGATTTTTGGCTCTTTGTTGTTTTTCCCTAGAGTGGACTAACAAAATACCAAAGTTTTTTAATATAAATAAAATTGTTAGAAATAAAGGTATTTTAGTAAGGATAAAGTTTGGTCACAAATTTAGTTAAATTGGCTACAATTCCCATTAAAAAAAATTAACATAGTTATGTATTTTGAAAATTTAATTGTTGGATTACATATTCTTTATATTCTTAACACGCATATCAATTGGATGTTATTTACTATTTGCTTCATAAATTTATTTTTTATACATAATTTTAAACTACAAAAGTTGAAATTTAAACATTTGATTGATAATATAACTATTAATCTTTGGTTTTCTCGAAAATTTGCAAGCATGAATGATATATGAAAAAAATGTTATCCAATTGTGGATTTCTCAAAATTTACATCCAATAAAAAGATATTAAGTAAAGTTGTAACCATTGGCTTGTCTTTTTATAGCAATGTAAATTCATAATCAACTAGGAATAGGATTCGTATGTGCCTAAGGTAAAATTTAAATATTTCCCAAACCTTAATGGCCTCAAAAATTGGAAGTCAATTTCATTTAAAAAGTTCCAAACTTTTACTACTAGAATCAGGTTGGACCGAAAAGCCCATTAAACCCGATCTATTATCATTCATTAAAGACCGTGATTCTCAATTAATGTTTAGCATATACAATTCATTAAAAGAGACCCGACCATGCAATTGAGGTAGAATGTTTTTTAGTTTAACTTTGCATACCTCTCTTTCATTAAAAGAGACCCGACCATGCAATTGAGGTAGAATGTTTTTTAGTTTAACTTTGCATACCCCAAGAGAGATCACATTAGGCAAGAGAGATGTAATTAGGGCAAGGTACAAGGCTCTTGGTGTTTGTGGTGGTCCCTTCCCAATAATCTTGGACTTTTGGGCCTAAACCCCCAATTTATTTGTATTTTGGGTTGAGCTTATTCCACAATCGGAGATCCAAGAAATGTTTCTTCAGATCACTAATGGAGATTGAAAGTTGCTCTAGCACCTAACTCTTTGGTTTCTAGCTCAGCTAAGGTGGATACTAGGCAATCGAGCTTCTACCTTGAAATTCAAGTAGGCTTTCCTTCTTCCAAAGATATGCTTTTCCTCACTACTCTCGTGTTTCTCTCTTCCCAAAAATTTCCAACCCCTGATTCTTACCTCTCCTCTCCAATTTATATCCCCCCTTTAGTGGAGTTATCATGATGAAGAGATCTCCTCATGTTAGTGGGTCCCTCCGTATCATATTATTGACCAAAGGGGACTCACCTCCTACTGTTGATATGACTTCCTAGTAACTTATGCCTGATGTCGATTATTGCTCAGCGGGCAGATTCACCCCAAGACATTATCTCTTGTTCATGGCATATCTTGGGTTAGTTCGAATGTTCGGCCAAGCCCATCTCAGCTTAGCTAAGTGGGCCAAGAACATTCAATGAGTGGGCCTGCAATTTGGGGCTGGGCTGCTATTCTTGGTCCGTGCAATGTTTATTTAGTATATAAAGTTATGATGCTTCTCATGATAAATTGTGTTATTTAGATGTGCTGCATATCTTATCATATAATATATAATTTTGCTTAAAACCCCACTCTACTACTACAAAAGTTAGCCCCTTTTGTAGTGCTACTTTGAGTTAAATAATGTGTTTGAGCTTAGAGAGAGAGAGAGAGAGAGAGAGAGAGAGAGAGAGAGAGAGAGAGAGAGAGAGAGAGTGTGTGTGTGTGTGTGTGTGTGTGTGTGTGTGTGTGTTTAACATTTAGTTTTTTTCTAAAAAATAATATACTATATACTAAAAGTTAGGCTTAGAAACCGCACTAAGTGGCTTTACCAAAATACAACAATATTTTGGATAAAAGTATTTTTTAGATAGAGACAACAACATCTTTGTTCTTATCAATTTCTTTAAATAAAAGTCAGGCTTAGAAACTATGATTGTGCTAAGTGACTTCACCAAATTACAGCAATATTTTGGATAAAAATATTTTTTAGATAGAAACAACATATTTGTTCTTATCAATTTCTTTATATAAAGTAATAATAAGTATTTTATCAAAATATGCAAAATGCATCTATGTTTCAGTCGATAGAATAACAAAATATTTCCACATTTTTAACTACTTGTCAAAGTTTTAACGTTTAAAATGGTAATCACGGGGTTGAAAACGTTTATAATGCTATCAAAGTTTAGTAATTCCATCTTTAACTCATCTCATTTGAATAGTCAAAATATGACAAGTAGTTTAGTAATTCCATATTTTATCAAAATATGAAAAATGCATCTAAGTTTCAGTTGAAAGAATAACAAAATATTTCCACGTTTTTAACTACTTGTCAAAGTTTTAACGTTTAAAATGGTAATCACGGGGTTGAAAACGTTTATAATGCTATCAAAGTTTAGTAATTCCATCTTTAACTCATCTCATTTGAATAGTCAAATCCATTCATATGAATTACCAGCAGTTAAGTGTAATAAATAAATAATTAAATATCATAAATAGTGGTACAGAAACATTTTTTAAAGATTTTTTTTATACAAAGATAAAAATTCTACTCTAACTTAATTTAAATGTACATGTGTGTAAAACTTCAAATTAGAGACTTGAACCCAGGTCTTGCCCTCGACACCCCACAAGCACTTATACTTGTGGAGTGATCATTGCACCAAGGACGTGTGGTGGTTTTTAAAAGAATTTTTAAGAGAGAAAGATAGGTACACATTTACTTTTGTTATAGAAAAAATCATTGGATTTTTTGCTCTTTGTTGTTTTTCCCTAGTGTGGAATAACAAAAAATCATAGTTTTTTTTTATTATTATTATAAATAAAATTGTTAGAAGTGAAAGTATTTTAGTAAGGACAAAGTTTGGCTACAAACTTTATAGAATTAGTTATAATTGTCACTAAAAAAAATTAACATGAATACATATTTTGAAAATCTAACCATTGGATTACATGTTCTTTATATTCTTAATACGCATATTAAACTTCATGCCAATTAGATATTATTTATTATTCGGTCCATAATTTTTTTTTTTTATGCATAATTTTAGATTACAGAACTTGAAATTTAAACATTTGATTGATGTCATAGCTATTAATATTTTATTTTCTGAAAATTTTGCAAGAATGGATAATATAAAAAGAAAATATTATCCAATTATGAATTTCTTAAAATTCACATCAAATAAAAAAATATTATATGAAATTGTAGTCCTTTTAGCGATATAAATTCATACGTACCTTAAGGTCAAATTCAAAAGCTTTGAAGTCAGATTCATTTAAAAAGTTTCAAACCTTTATTATTAGAATCATGTTTTTTCATAAAGCCCATTAAACTTGGCACATTATCATTTCATTAAAGAGCATGATTCTTAATTAATGTTTTGTTACCATTTCTTTTATGGGTGTGGGTTCTATCCAGTATCCTGTGATATTGAACTCATTGCGATCATAATACGTGTTCGAAAATGAACACATGTCATGATCATAACGGGTCCGGTACATTGGAGGCACTAGACAGAAGTTGCACCTTTCTTTTATATTATTTGTTCCAACAAGGTGGGTGGAGAGAGAGGAATTCCAACCTTGTCATAAAAGAGACCAGACCATGCAATTTAGCTGCAAGACCTTTTTTTTTTTTTTTTTTTTTTTTTTTTTTTTTTAAAAAACCTTGCTCACCCATAGATACTTAGTACCAAGGGAGGTGTCACTAGACCATTAAAGTCATTGGTGTGGTACAAGGCTCTTGGTGTTTATTTAGTATATATAGTGTGATACTTCTCATGACAAATTGCCCTACTTCAATTATATATTTTTCAATTATATTATATTATATTTAATTTGAATAATTTGAAAATGTTATATATATCTTATAGTTGAGTTTAACTCTGGGAGTAATTTTAGAAACTGGTAATATTTTATTTCATCCTAAGAAAATTGAAATTTTTTGTGGTAGTCATGATTAATATGCAAATGCAAAGATGCAATATATCATGTCGAATTCAACACACCATCTACTTTCGGGGAAATAAAAATAAATTCAACACAATATCATACTATTACAGTCGCAGCTCACACCATCTACCAAATATTATGGCCCAAACGCGCACACTCTCCCTAGTTTCGGACCAGTCTCTCTTTTTTTTTTTTTTTGGTAGAAAGGAGTTTCGGCCCATAGTCATGACAATGGCTTATACGTTTGTTTTTCTGTAGTGCATTTACATAAGTGAAAAAAAGAGCAATATTTTATTTGAGAAACAAAAAAAAAGAAGGTGAGTTTGGCAAACTTTTTTGTTGAGAAATTTTTTGGAACAAAACTTATTTGCATAGTATTTATCAAAACTCACCTTCAAAAAAATATAGTTTTTGATAACTTTTATGTTAAATATATGACAAAAAATTTAAAAACTAGCTTTTTATTATTATTATTATTTTTATTTTGATACAAGATAAAAATTCTATTTTATCTTAGTCTAAGTGTATATGTGTGTAAAACTCCTTCTTGGAGATTTGAACCCCAGCTCTTATCCCCCACACCCCACAAGCACTTATACTTATAGGGTGACCATCGCACTAAGAGTGTGCAATGGTAATACTAGCTTATTTTTAAAAAAACTAAAAATTAGATTATTTGAAAAAAAATAAAATAAAACTTGAAACAAAAAGGAAAAAAACTTTTCTCAAATACACTAAGGAATATTACTAGCTTGCTTGTAATGGGCTTGTACATAACATCCCTCTGTAACCTTTCCAATCTAATCATCTACTTTATCAGACGACACAAATATTTAAATGAAACAAAAAAGAAAGGAAAAAAAAAACCCAACACATTGCCATGAAATATTATTAAAGAGCTAATATTGATACATTTTCATAAACAATGATATCTAAGCTTATCTAAAAATAAAAAAAGAGAGATTATAATTTTAAATATTCTTAATAAATTGTTATTCTTATTTTATCCAATAAACATAAAAATTCATAAATAACTATATTATATGTATATATATAATTATTAGCGATAAATCTTAAATAGTACACTAGTATTAATTGATATCAAAATATTTCGATTCTCAAACTAACCAAAACGACTTTTGGTACGGTATTTACTTCCTTTGTCAAACGGTATACAAGACAATTTACCAACACTAAACACCAATTTACTAAGTGCAAAAATCATCGTAACAGAATAAGGGATAAGAGATATCATATGAGGCGAAAATGTGGATCAAAATAGTGCCAAAGTAAATATAACACTCCACGGTCAAATCATGTATCAATCTATGTATATCAAATAGATTATATTCCCTTTTGAGTTTGAAAAATTGAAGCCACAAATAAAACAAACTATACATTAATTAACCCATAGTCGTACTAGCTACTTTCCATGATTTGTAACATCCCCAGTGTAATGACCACCTTAAATTTGCTGTTACATTAGCCAATCGTTTATAAGAAGCATACTTCTTGAATCGCTTCCAATCACGAAGGACGGCCTTTAGATCATTCACCTTGGCACTAATACTTCTACAACAATTGGCGTGTACTGTAGCCACTGCCCTCAAATCCTCGCTATCTTGGCAAAACCCACTAAAATAACGGGTGTCTAAGAACCTTACACTAAGATTTAATTCTCTAATTATCCCCCCTCCTATCAGGTTTAATAACACATCTTGCTCTTTCTGTCCTGTTGCGTTGTCTTTCATGGCATACCATTTTTCTAATAATTTGATGGTCTTATTATTTGATCGGATGTAGTAGAAGCCAGTATTGATAAGATGCTTTTCAGATTGCGAATCACCTAAAAAATTGTCAGTACTAATTTGAAGATCCTTGGTTTCATTTGTACTTAGCCTAACAAGGGGATTCCTTAGCCACATCACATCTGTATCCTGTTACAAAAAGTTCAACCATATAAGAATAGTATAATGTTTAAGAACATAAAAATAAAGAGGGAAAAGAAAAAATAGAGAAAAAAGAAAAGAGCATTATGTTTATGGGCCTATGGCCTAGCAAAAGACTTGATTTGGTTTAGAAAGTTCAATATTTAACCTTTGCTTATCGTCAATTCATCTAAAGAGGTTAGATATGAAAAAAAGTATCATATAAGACAGTCTCTTAAGACCTCTCTTGCACAAGATGTGTGGGTTCCACATCTGTGAATCTCACGAGCTAGAAATGAGAGGATGGTCTCATAAATACAAATTCATGAGATGTCCTCTTGTTAGATATGGGCCTAAACAGGGAGAGAGTATCATGATATCATCTAATGGAGTACTCCTCTCATATTTGGTAGATCCCATTACCATATATCAGTGGGAGTTGTATATTTCGAGAGAAGCGCTCCATGAGAGTCTCATAAGATAATTTTTCCCATCCAACCTAATGCTAATAAATTGGTGCTCTATGAAATGAATTAAGCGGCATGAACTAAATTGAACATCTAGCTATTTGAACAATCTAATGTTTGGTTTAGAGAATATGAGAATGTAAATACTTTGACTACACAATATGTGATTTATTTATTTTTGCCGAGTCACGTTTTCCCCCTGAATATATAAAAGACTTTCTTTTGTAGAGGAAAAGAGAAAAACTTAGATAGTCCTGGAACTATCTAAGTATCACTCATGGAGTATGAGTTCCCCTCCATCTAAAAGATTACAGGGTACAAACAACAAATCCGCAAAGAGGCAAAAAATAAAAAAAAAAATAGGCCCTAATGTGTTACAAAAGAAAGCCCAATGGGCTTATATAAAAAAAGAAGCCCAATCGGCTAAATTATGTGTTACACATCTTTTTCCTAACATGTTTACAAAAGAAAGCGCAATGGGCTTCTATAGAAAAAGCCCAATCGGCTATGTGTTACACATTTCAACTCTCTTTTTACGAGCCTGTCTTTTTCTAGTGGAGGACAAGAGAAATTATTCCATATATGTTGGTTTATTAATTTTTAACTTGACCAATTTTTTATAAAAATAGAGTGGCGTTATTTCACACACTTTGTTTCGCATGAATTGCACACATGCACAATTTTACATTGAACTCGTCTTGATTTCCAAACTGAAATCGTAACTTCAAGTAATGAGTTGAGTACAAAATTGTGTTTGTGTGTACTTTGTGTAACAATATATGTGCACTGGTTATTATCCTTAAAAATAAGAGAAATACTATATCTACAACAATTTCACAATATTTTCATAATAAATCTTAAATGGAAAGTTGTTATTGACTTTTATGGATGGGTAAAAAAGTAATTTTAAAGTTGTGATTAAATTAAAACCAATAATAACTTACTACTTATAATTTACTGTGAAGTATTCTGAAAATATTGTGAATATAACATCTCTCTAAAAATAATGAACACAAACAAGTTGATTAGATAATCATTCAAGTGTTTGTTTGTTTTTGTTTTTGTTTTGTTTTTTTGTTTTTTGTTTTGTGTGGCTAATGTCACATGTGAATGATTATTATTATGAATGTTTAAACTAATTACATTTTTTTTCCTTCTCTGTTTTTGTTTTCTTCTCTTCTCTTATTCTCCTCATCCTCCTTGATTTATCTTTAAAAGAGTTTTATATGTGAAAAATTGAAAAATCATGGATTTATATGAGAATGGAAAATAATATTGTCATACAAAAAGATGTAACGATGATTTCCCTTTGGAGTCAGAATGAAATAGAATTGTAGAGGTGGTAGGTATTAGTGTTGGAGTTAGATTTGGAAAATTATAGTTTTTCATCCTAAACTATCACATCGATTACACTTAACCCTTTGAACTATTGAAATACACAATTGCTAGTAATGACAACGATTGCAGAGCCCATGGGAGGAGAGAAAAAATTCAAAAAGAAATGAGAGAAAAATAAAAAACAATGAGAGGGAAAATCGTTTTTTAATGGAGAATGAAAAGAAAAAGGAAAATACAAAAATGAGAATCCTCAAATTTGGAGTACTCATTTTTTGTTTCAGAAAATAAAAAAAATGCAACATAAGTTTTCGTGAAAATGCAAATCAAAACCTGAAAATGTTACCAAACATCATTTATTTATTATTAGATGTATAATATTACTTTATTGAAATATGTAAAATCCATTTTAAATAAAAATGTTAAACAGTCTAAATAACGATAACTTGAACTTGATTAAGTCTAATCAATGTGATGAATGAGCTGATTATTTAGATAATGGGGTTTTTTATTTTTATTTTTTATTTTGAATTTATTATATAAAAGGTTTGGTACAATGATTGAGGGCAACACAAATAATTAGCATAGTATATGATCTCAGCCAAAAACATTACCTTTTGAGCATATGGTCTGAGAATTAAATGTCCCCACTTTACAGTTTCTATGCTCGAATATGGAGACTTGTCTGAGTATGGTCAGTGTCTCATTTCGGCTCATATTTAGATCTAAAATGTGAAAGAAATTATAAAGCTGCATTCCAGCTATAGCTAAATTGTCACTTTCAGTGGTCATCCAGAAAGTTTCAAACTAAAATCAAGTGAAGCTGTAGGTCATAAAAATCCTTGAAAGCTTTGGTCACTGTCACTCACGATTTCAGTTCCTATTTACATGTGCACGGATGTGTGCACAAAATGATGTGTGTCAGAATTTGACCAATAATGCATAATCCAAATTCCAAAGTTCTTAGTATTGATTAATTTGATTAATTTCTCATATGTTATTCTAGTAACACAGCTTTTATAGTACACCTAATTATAACTATCTTATATGGTAAATTATGACTGACTGCCTACTAATTACATATAAACCCATCACTATTTTTACACTACTCACAATCAGCCATATATAATAGTCGTATATAGTCGTAGAAAATGGTATCGTATAGGCAGGGGTGTAGACTTCTTGACTTGTCACATAATTCTCAATAGCAATGGCCCTCCAAAATTTTAATTTTCTACTACTATTTTGGTAATTTTAGGCTACAGGTCTGGTTCAACAAAGAAGTAATAGGCAATGGGCCCCTCAAAAAATATGACAACCCCACAATTATCCTTAAGATCTCAACATAGTCCAATAAATATATGACTTAAAGTCCACATATCTTTCTTATAAAAAAAAAAAAGTCCACAAATCCTCGAATAATATACTAGCTGGCCCCCTTGATTTGTTGCGTACCCAATGGATAATAACAACTGTTTCAAAAGAGCATCATTTAGTCACTTCTTCAAATAAAAAACTAACCTTTTTCCATTTATCTCAATCTCAAGAAGCTATCTTTAGTACTTATCCCTATTGCTGCTAGCCTACACTGCCCTCTCTCAAATCAATACGTTAACTCACTTCTCAACACAACCAAATAAACTCAAGCATATAGGCATTTAGATTTAAGTTTTGTTATACATATGATAATGGACATATGGTTTTTTTTTTTTTTTTAATTATGATATGAATCTGACCATATGAGTCTTTGCCTTTCTAATTAGTTTAATGAATATGTTTTGTTTATCAAGATTTTGTTCTTCAATTTTTGTATTGCTTGCTATATTATAATATATTTTATCTTTGTATGTCATCATTTTTTTTTAAGTTGATTTTTTTTTTTGGTTTGAAATTTGGTGCTAAATAATTCATTAAAAAAATTAAAAAATATAGGAAATTTTCAATATTACAAATAATAATGGGTTTATAGTTTTTAAAATAATAGTGAATTTTTTTGTATATATCTATAGTGAACTAAATAATTGTTGAGAATATGATAATATATCAAAGTTGATAATTCTGTATTTAATAAATTTTTGAATTATGATTATTGTATTAATACTACAATTTTTGTTGTGGAGATTTTAAAAAAAATTACACCAAACCGGCCCCCTAGCTACGCCCTTTGTAGACTTGTCACATGGTAAAAGTTGTCACCTTTTTTTTTTTTTTTTTTTTTAATTATATATATATATATATATATTTATGACTTCTATTAACTTTATAGCATTTCTTTATTATCACAATTATCTCCACCACCGACAATTCCTTCAGAACACAAACCAAACATTTTGTCTTATATAGTTATATATACATGCCTTTGCTCTCCTAGATGACTCTGAAATTTCTAAGCTTTCTTCCCAAAATAATCCATCTTGTTAAAAGTAAAGCCCTAGAGAATACTAAACTTAGACACTCAATAAGAACATTCACATAAACCTAAATTATTATTATTTAATTTTTTCTGAACATATAAACCTAAATTTAGACATTCCAACAAGAACATTCATATAAACCTCTTTATAAGTTTAAGCTAAAAAAAAAAAAAAACTCATTTTTTTTACCATTTTGTTAGTCTATTTTCACTTTACTTTCTACTTTTGTAGTATTCTATTTAGATACTATTTATTTATTCTATTTTAATCACAAACAGATATAATGACCAAAATCGACTACCGACAATCAAGATTGAATACCCACAACATAAACCAGCCACTTAATAACTAAAATCAAACATCTTACAGCCAAACCGACCCCCCAAAGGCCATATTAGCCACTCTGTCGAGCACTTAACCGATCCAATGTCAAAGACAGGTTGTTTTGGCTAAAAGCTAATCCAATACTAAGCCTTTTTGAGGTGGGCTAATCAAATTTTAATTGAATTATATTGGAATATAGTTAGTCTATTGCTAATTCTTGACATACCAAAAAATTACACCGGAAAAATCCAAATGGCATGACCGCAATTTAAAATTATTTTCACATGACAACAGGGCTTCATGAAATGCTTAAACTTAGAGGCCCACGTTCACATCACAAACTATTGGCATAAATGACACATGTTACATCGATGTACTACTTTTTTTTTTTTTTTTTTTTTTTAATATATGAAATATTGCCATAGAATCATATCCTAATATTTTCATTTCTTATAAAATATATCTCTTTCTTAGAAAGAAACAAATAATAATAATAAATTCGAGATACGTATCCTACATTAATATTCCTAACCAAAAGTCAATCACAGTTGTATTCACATTCCTATATCATATTCCAATCATTATTTTTTAAATGCAACCAACCATTGGCATTATCAACCAAAAACTATATAATTAATGGTGTAACTTTTGTTTTTCCTTATTAATTAAGTAGAATGAGAGGAATCGATAAATTTTATTACAAGTGCAAACTTTAAGTTCACTTCAAAAGTATTACTTTCTAGCTTCTACTCTAAGAGACTAAAACATCTTAGCTAATTATAAAGCCAACGTTACATTTTCAACCATAGTTTTAATAGCGTCTTTAAGTCATAGTTTTAATTTTTTAATTTTATTATTATTATTTTTTAATTTTATGATTGATTGCATAAATGTATTGTGTAACGTTACATGTGTTATACTTTTTTGCTTTGGCTTATTTTCACTATATTTTTAATTGAAATTTATTTTTTTTTATGAAAAATTGTTACACCATTCATTAACTAAATAAAAAGAAAAAATTAAATCCCATGCAAGCAAACATTTTTTTTTTTAATCCGTGTTTATAACTCTAAATACTAAACTATTAAAAAAAAAAAAAAATAGTAACGTACCGTGAAAATGAAGTTGTAGCCACGCTTAAGAACTTCAATGAGAAACTGAGTTCTTCTCCACATCATCTTGATGAAATCCTCGGACATGTAAACTTTTTCTCCCCCAAAATCCAAACCGTCCGTTTTCAACATGTAGCAGTTCAACCGTCGAAAAAGGCAGCGATCGTAGGCCGTCTGATCCATTGCCACGATCAAAAGGTTGTCAAGCAGTGGCCTAGTGTTTTCCCCTAGCCAAAAGCTCTCAAGAAAAAGGTCAAGCATGGTGATGTCAGCTTTGATATCTTGTTCTGCATAGGCCTTGTTTATGATAGTGATAATGACCGTTTTGTCTGCCATTGAAGCTTTGGATAAAGCTTCTTCGAGGTCATCTTGAGCGACATGAATGTTTGACTGTAAGAATTAAAAGAATTTTGAGTGCTTTTTTGTACAAAATTAAGACAACCCATATGCATGCTTGTGAAATCAATGAAGGAATAAGCTTTGAAAGTTGAAACTTACTGTGTTTGATAGTGCAGAAAGAGACTCCTTTTGGAACACACTGAATGAATTTGTGATAGAGGAGGACCAAATACAGAGATAAAAGAACCCAAAGAGGAAGAATAAGAGTAGAGCAGGGTTTCCAATTGAGTGCTTTACATAATCCATGCGTGTGTTTTGGTGTTTTTGGATCATCGCGATGTCTCACTTCTTGAAAAAATTTGATATATAGCTAGCTTTGTATGTATGTATGTAAATGGAAAGTTTTGGAAGGGAATTTTTTTTTTTTTTTGGAGAACCAATTTGGAAGGGAACATTGATAAGGAGGAAGAGAGGGATAGAAAGGTCAAGCAATCTGCTGGAGGTCTAAGAAACATTAATTTAATTTCCTGTGGTTGAAAATGGTGCCGACGACATTGAAACCAAGTAGCTAGAAAGTTCGTACTTTGCTACCTACACGTCTATTCTTATTATAGTTTATAGTCTTTTTTTTTTTTTGATGGGATATAGTTTATAGTCTTATTATACCAAAACTGCAAATATCAAATCTTATATATTAATTTCAGCCACTTTAAGATATTGTACTTGTGGTAGTAGTTATAATTTCATTTTACTGGGAACTGCATGGATATTCCACCCCACCAAATATTGGAATTATATGTGTTAGAGAAATATATAAATTTTTATGAATTTCAGAATATAAATATGGACCTATGTGTGCATAATGATAAATAAGTATAAATAACACTAAAATATGTACATATGGAATTTTAAACTATACATAGACATTACTAATACAAGCTTAATTAGCATAATTGTAGATGCTGCAGAGAATTTCAACAAATTGGTAAAACTCAGAGACATTAATATAAAACCACCAAAAACTGTACACTAAACAGAACAAAATTATGTGGGAATTTTATTTTAACTTTTAACTTTTAACTTTCAATTTACAATTTACAATTTCCCTTTTTTTTTAATAAAAGAAAACTTTTATTTTACAATATTGAATTGAATCATCAATGATTCCTATTACAAATGACTTATAAAAGATTCCGTGTGGTAATTTACATGTGAAACAAGTCATGTTCTAGAATTGTGGTTGTAGAGACTTGTTGTACTAGTCCCTTGATATAAATGGAAGTATGAATACGCTAAAAAGTCGTACAACACCGACATGAGTACCACAGTGCATACTGTTAAGACAAGACGCGAGTGATGCATATCTCACCTGCAAAAGTATAAACAGAGTCATAAATTCTTTGGTCAGATCGTATTGATTTCCACGTTCTCAACTACTTGTCAAAGTTTTGAAGTTTATAATTTAGTAATTCCATCTTAATTAAATTCATCTCATTTGAAATAATCAAAATCTATTTCATTAATATGAATTACCAGCTTTTCTCAACAACAAAAAAAAAAAAAAAAAGAATTACCAGCAGTTTTAGTCAAATAAATAATTAAATATCATAAATGGTGGTATAGAAATTAACTTTTTATTTTTTTAAAAATATTTTTGGCTTTTTTTTTTTTTTTTTGGTTTCCCTATAGCAGAATAACAAAAAATCATAGTTTTTGAATATAAATAAAATTGTTAGAAATAAAGGTATTTTAATAAGGACAAAGTTTTGCTATTAATTTGACTACAATTCTCATTAAAAAAATGAACATGGTTAAGTATTTTGAATATCTAACCGTTTGATTGTATGTTTTTTATATTCTTAACACGAATGTCAAACTTCATGCTAATTGAATGTTATTTATTATTCGATTCATAAACTTATTTTTTATGCACAATTCTAAACTACAAAAGTTGAAATTTAGATATTTTATTAATAGCATAATTATTAATTTTTTATCTTTTGAAAATTTTGTAAATATGAATGATATAAGAAGAAAATTAGCCTGTAGCCATAATTTTTCATTTTAGTAATATAAATTCACAATCAAGTAGGAATAGGAATAGCTCAACTAGTAAAATCTTTGATGGTTGTATAAAAGATCTGGGGTTCAATCCCCCCTGCTTACACCAAAAAACTGATTGGTGTCTTGGTCTAATGATAAAAAGTTATCATCAGGAACGGATGTCATAGATTGAAACTCTCTCTCTCAACAAAAAAAAAAAAAAAAAAAAAAAAAAAAAAAGGTAGGAATAGGATTCATATGTACCTTAAGGTAAAATTCAAAAAAAAAAATTCCCAAACCTTAATGGGTTTAAAAATTTGAAGTCAAATTCATTTAAAAAGTTTCAAACCGTATTAGAATCAGGTTGGATTGAAAAGCCCATTAAACCCGATCCATTGTCATTCATTAAAGGGCATGATTCTCAATTAATGTTCAGTACCTACAGCTTTTTTTGTTTTTATATGACATGACAAGGTTTTGGGGCCTCACCTCGACGCCGTGTGCCCGCTTGGGGGGCCGGGGGCATATCACCCATGCATGTTTGGAAAACATTAATATTTATGGTATAACAAATTCCTTATTTGATTGAGGTACAACACTTTTTCTTTTTTTTATTTATTATATTTTAAAATTTTTTTTATTTGAAAAGTTAATAATATATATATATATTATATACTATATAATAAAATTTGAGTTTAAAAACCTTGATTACGTCAAATGACTACTCTCACTAATACATAAATTAATTATATATTAATTGTTAGGTTATATTTTCTCAAATTAAGAGATAATAATTAAAAATTATTTAATTTAGGTAAAATTTATCATTTTAAACTTCTAGAAATTTAAAATATATTCAAACTAAAAGTTTATTATAAAAAGTTTTAAACTTTAGTTCCAAACAAAAGCCCACATTTTCTTTCTAAAAAAAAGTCATGTTTTGACTTCTACCGTAACTAAAAGTCTATTATTAATATTTTAAGAACAAATAATTAACAAATTATTTTTATGATATAATTCTTCAAATTAAGGGATAATATTTAGCAATTGTTTAATTTAGATCAAACATGTCATTTAAACTTCAAAAAATTTAAATTATATTCAAACTAAAAGTCTATCCTCAAAAATTTTAAACTTAAAATGATTTAATTTAAATAAAACTAAAAATCCATCATTTAAATTTTCTAAAGTTAAATACCACATAACTCACGAATCATACTGTAAGGGTGCAATTTGGTTCCTATGCCCAAAAGGTAATAGGATCTAGACTCAAAGAATCCAATACAATGAATTTTGTAGAGAGTGAGTTAGAAAACTAGCCTCTAATGAATTAAATAACAATTATAGTGATCCAAACTACAAAAAAACAAAGATAAACTGGTTTTATCCAAAGAAAATCGTCATCAACTCAATCTGAGAAGGTTAGTTCTTATATATGATTCTTTTAAATTTGATTATAAGTCCAGTTCTTGTTGCTACAATATTTTTCTCTTGATTTTTCGATCCTCCCTCCTCAGGGTATTCTTTCTCTTTTATATTACCTTCCTTCTTTCATCTCCACCCTCCACGTGTAAATCATGTTTCTGATGTCGATCCTTGTCCCATAAGCATCTTCCTGAAGTTTCTGGAAGTAGCTGTAAGATTGAAAATTACTGTTCGGGTATCACTTCCACATTAATGCAGTCAGAGAGTTAGCTACAGAGCATTCAATACGATGATAGCAGCTTTCTCTTAGATATTTCATATTTCCCTTTTGTCTTGTGCCTTCATAATGTGTACCCTTATCAATAGAATCTCCCAGAATGTTGTTCTGGGTGGCAGACCACACCTTCAGACCTCTTCTTGGCTCAGCCAAGGAGGCATTCTTCCTCGGACTACCTTCTTGGACCCTTATGACCAAATCTCATTTCTTCATTCACTAATGCAGACTTCCATGACAACGTTTACCCGTCCTCGGACTACTAGATGTTCTCGAATTGGGCCCCTGGCCCAACATATATATATATATATATATAGATATATACTACTGGGCTTATCATACCTACACATTCCATAATATATCATATACTATACAACAAGCTATTTAGTATTTAAATTTTAGTCATTATGTGAGCTCACCCCCACAAAAAAAGAAAAAAGAAAAAAAAAGTTGATTAAGGTCGCCCAATGCAATGCCTCAAAACAGTAATCAATTCGAAGAACAAGAATAAGAAGACAAAGAATAGTGGTGGTGGGATTATAAGCACTGAAACCTTTGAATCTTTGATTCTCCAAACCAACTTTCAAAGCTAACAAGGATATAGGATTTCACCATATGAGTCAGGTATACCCACCCTTATTTTGTTTTGTTTTATTTACTTTACTCTTTTTTCTTTCTTTTTTTGTTTTGTTTTGTTGTGTTTTTTTTCTTTTTTTTTTCTTTTCTTTTTTGTTGGTGTGAGGATGAGGTAAAGAAAAAAAAAAAGAATATTTGAAGTTGAAAAAAGAGTTAAAATAAGCTGAGTTTGATTTTTTTTTTTTTAAAAAAAATTTATGAAACCAAGTAGTTCCCAATATAAACCATGCAACACAATCACCACAAGCTTGATCCAATGATTAGGAGGAAGAACAAGACAAGAAAGAGGACCACAGTAGCATCAAGGTATTAATCATTACCAATTTGTTTTTTCAAGTATAAATGAAATAATGATCTAAAAAAAAAAAAACGAATGAAATAATGATCTTAAAATATATAAAATTATATAATTCCCTTAGACTATATCTGATTATATATGTGATTTAATCAAGTAAATAAATCTATTTGTTTACTATTTCTTAAGTTTAAATATTACTAAAAAAATACTAATTGATGTAAGCGGAAACATTTTAATTCTATAATTCAATGAAATTAATTATGTTAAATTGGTGGGTTTCATTTAGATCAACTGGTAAAATTTCTAATAGTTGAAACTCTATCAAAAAAAAAAAAAAAATGTTTCGCTCTTTGGGACCATATAAAATATTTAAATGAAATAAGATTTTTCGATGTTTAGATTTATAGATAAACATTTTATTTTAATTTTTTTAACTGAAGCTTTTACTAAACTATGTTTTAAATTATTTTACGAATTGCATTTATATATTCAATCTAGGGCATTTTATTTACATCTATGTGTATATTGTGGTGCTTTATGTTTTCAATTTTAATTATTTTTAATATATATAAATTTGGAGCTACAAATATAATTTTTTTTATCATCCCACACAACATATATTCATTATATAACTTAAAGTAAAAGATTACTTCACTTCCAAATATATATATATAATTTTATTTTTATTATCTATTTTATTATTTAATTTTAATGAAATTAAGAAACATTTTTTTTTTTTTTTTAGTTTACATGTGATTCTTGATAAAGCCGTGCATTGCACAAGCATAATACTAGTAATAATAATAATAAAATTTGAGCTTAGAAACCATGGTTATGCCAAAATGATTACTCTCACTAATTAGTAAATTAATTTTATATTATTTATTAGGATATATTTCCTCAAATTGAGGGATAATATTTAACAACTATTTAATTTAGGTAAAATTATATCTTTTAAATTTCAACAAATTTAAATTATATTTAAACTAAAAGTCTGTAAGGACTAAAATTGACCCTCAGCCCAAGAGAAGTGAGTGATGGCCCAACAAGCTCACAACAATAAATTTGTTAGAGAGTGGAGTTTACAGGTGAAGACTTAACGAATCAAGTGTTGGACATAGTAGATTGGTTTAGTGTCAGAATGATTAAGAAGTATACTTTGAAGAGAAAAACACTCTTCGATCAAATCCGAGGAAGATAAGTTCTTATCTTTTTTCCAACTTTTTCTAAGTACAAAGAGTTCTTTTTTTTATTTTCTGTAGACCAAATGCCCCTTCTTTCATGGAGGCCCTCTCCTTATAGTCTTCCCCTCTACCTTCATCCTAACCTTCCACTTGTTGATTATGTAGATGATCTCTTGGATGCTTGTCCCATTAGAACTCTGCTAGAATCTTTGGGTGTAGTTGTAAGACTAAATATCCCTGTTTTGGCGTTATTTCCACATAAATGTGGTCAGGGGATTAGGTGCAAAACATTTAATGTGGTGGTAGCAACATTCTTCTCAGATATTTCTTAGTTCACTGTTGAATCCTTTCTCTGAAGTTTATCCTCAAAAACATGGTTACCTCTTGCACAATATTCTCTAGGTGGCCAAACTCCACCCCTCCACAATGCATACCGAGGAGGTTTGGATCCTCGGGAGACACCACTTGTTTGTCACTATTTGTCCTCGTCCTTGGCCCATTGACTCACATGCTTATCCTGCTGTCTGATTATCCTCGGGTTCCTTGGCATTCTCGGGTATGACCCACGGCTCAATACTCCTACTTAGTTCTTTTATTCCCACAAAGTCTATTATAAAAAATTATAAATTTAATCCCAAACAACTACCTACATTTTTTTTTCTTAAAAAAAACTCCATGTTTTGACTTCTACTCTAACTAAAACTCTATTATCAATATTTTTAAGAACAACCAATTAATAAATTAATTTTATATTATTTTTTATCATATAATTCCTCAAATCAAGAAATAATATTTAGCAATTGTTTAATTTAGATAAAACTTATCTTTAAACTTCAACAAATTTAAATTCTATTCAAACTAAAAGTCTATTATAAAAAATTCTAAATTTGAATCCCAAACAACAATCTACATTTTCTTTTTCAAAAAAAAAAAAAAACCTTTTGACATCTACTCCAACTAAAAGTCTATTGTCAACATTTAAGAATAATTAATTAGTAAATTAATTTTTATAATTTTTTATGATATATTTCTTCAAATTATGGGATAATATTTAACAACTGTTTAATTTAAATGAAACTAAAAGTTTATCATCAAAATTTTCTAAAGTTAAATACCACACAACTCACATTTTTATTTTTGTTTTTTTTTTTTCCTCAAGTTGCATCTTATTAAATTAATATTTTATTAGGATATTAAGCTAAAAGACTTTTGACTAAGGGATAAGATTTACAACAATTTAATTTAGATAAAACTTTATCATCTAAGTTTTAGAAATTTAAATTCTAGTCTAACTAATAGTCTATTATCAAAATTTGTAGAATATATATATATATATATATGTATGTATGTATGTATGTAGGGAAATAAAATAAGTTATCTAATAGTACATCTACATGAAAAAACTTGAAAAGATGCTAGCTTTGACATGACACTTGAAAAAGAAGAAGAAAGTGGTAGTAAGAACATAAAAGGACACGAGATGTACGTGGAAAACCCTAGATAAGGGATAAATAACCACGGTTTGCGCAAGAATGAAATGTTCTTGCTCTGCTCAAATTGTATTATGTATGAAAAGAGGTCACTCTTAGACAATAAAGGTGTTCTTGCTTTCCACCATCTCAACTTTCTACTCTCTTCTCTAAAATACCTATTTGGGTTCTTGCTTAAAACTACAGCTGCATGTCCCTCTTATAATTTGAGGAATATGGCTGAGTACAGAGACATGTGTCAAGTTATCATTTCTTTATTTTGGACATTTTCACAACTGCGATGTTATCTACTGACTAGAGGATAGGAATTGCGCCAATGTGGCATTGGGACCTGTGGGTAGGTAACTTTGTCACTGCTAGGGAAACAAATCCTAGACATTAAGAGGGACATCAAGAGTACTGTGATTGATACATGTGTTTCTAAGGTGATCCAACATGCATTCAACCAATAAGGGGTGTCCTCATAGCTTCTGACCTTAGAAAGTCACTATCTCCCTTTTTGTGATTGCTTGAGTACCATATTAGGTGCATATCTTACTTCCTTCCTAAGGCAGTCACGCCTTTAGCACAGACCAAGAACAAGATCCCTTAGCCCATGCTTCCTCTTCTTTTGCTCACCGCTATTCCACGTGTAAGGTCCAAATTCAACCACGTATACATTCTCCCATGCCTTAGTGGTGTTATGTATAAGAAGTTTACTATAAAGAAGCAAAACAATGGACAACTATTTAAGTTCTTGATTTCTCTTATGTAAATTTTTTATTTTTTATTTTTATATTCTCAAATTTTGAACTCTTTAGTGTATATTTTGATTTAGGTTTTGATTATTATATTTAATTTTTGAGTGTGTTAATTTTTTAAATTAGACTATCACTAGGAAAAAAATGTATTGAGGAACTATTTTGTTTATTATTATTTGTGTTGGTTATGGCATAACCCAAATAGGAATGATCAAAGAGAAATTAACACAAAACACAAAGAGAATTTTAAAATATAAAAATAGATAAACACTAATAATGTCCAAACTCTACACAATTAGAACTTAAAAGTAATTTTTTATATTAAAATTAATTACTTATTTTAGAATTTATTATTACTTTTTATTTAATATATATATATATTTTTAAATTTAGCTTACATATGAATCTTCATCAAACTATGCATCACATGAGAATAATATATATATATATATATATATAGTTGAGTTTAACTCAAGGTGGTAATTTTAGAATCTACTAATATTTTTACTTCATCCTAAAAAAAATTGAAAATTTTGAGTTATAATGATTAATATGCTAATGCAATACATCATGTCTAATCCAACACACTATCTACTTTTTGTGTTGGGGGGGGGATGTGGGTGGGGGGGCGGGGGCGGGCGCGGGAATTCAACACAATATTCCGAATCCTATGGCCCAAAAGCGCGCAGACTCTCCCGAGTTTCGGCCCATAGTCATAAACAATGGCTTATTCGCTTATTTATTTAGTGCATTTACTTAAGTGAAAAAAAGAGTAATATTTTATTTGAGGAAAAACAAAAGTGCTTTTAGGAACAACTTATTAGTTATTAGCATAGTTTTTTTTTTTTTTTTTTTTTTTCAAAAGATATAATTTTTGATAATTTTTATGTTAAATTAATATGTGACAAAAACTTAAAACTAGCTTATTTCTTAAAAAACAAAAAGTAAGATTATTTGAAAAAAAAAAAAAAAAACTGAAACAAAAATCAAAAAAACTTTTCTCATATGTAATGGGCTTGTACATCACTCTGCAATCTATCAAATCCAATCATCTACTTTTTCAGACAACACAAATATACTTTTAATCCAAACATGTTTTGAGTTCCAAAGCCACAACCTCTGTAACGTGCTTTTTTGTTTTTCTTTCCCAACTTGGAATAATATAAATAGAGCATATACTAGTTTATAGAAATGCCAAACTCATACAAATCAATGAAATGACCAGCGTGAAATTCAATGATTTTCTCTCAGAACAAAGAATAAAAAGACAAGAATGGACTACTGTTAGAGAGATGGGAGTCATCATCATCATCATCATCATCATAGGCATATATAAGATCAGGAGCACTAGAAGATTATCAAAGAATCCCGCATGTCCTCAGCTTTCTCTTTGCCTTTTTGGGCTTTGGAGGTTCCAGCACCAACTTTATAGATGTATCAAACACACCCTTAACATTCTGCAATTTTCAGTAACAAAGTTTCAATTTACAGTTCTTGAAACCAACTTGGAACAATTCTTACAATGTCTAAATTATGTTAAAAGAACACATTTGGATGCCAATTAGTACTATTTCATTACTTTCTTCTGTATCTACAATTCTGCATATGTTGCTTTGCTTAGAACAATGATTTGATTCCTTGTTTTATTTTACTAATGAAGTGATTACCGTACTGGGACAATGATGTCTCCAAATGGCTTGTGTTAGAGTTTAGAGGAGCTTTTTACAGACACACATACCTATATTTTTCCCTTTATAATGATGTCTGAAATATATGTCACTAAACTAACATTCAGGTGGCAACCAGAAGAATTTTTTTTTTCCATGATGATGGGCTACCATCACAGAGACCCTACTGGGAACAATCTTTAATAAATTGGCTGCACAACGAGGTTGACCTGAAATCTCATGTCCTTTATGAATTACCAATCAATCAATATGTTCCCATTTTGTTCCTGTTTTCACTTCACTAATATATCTAGTAGACCAAGTACTGAAGTTTGATATGATATCTTCTTCATGTTAAATGATGGAGTATTTCATAAATTTTATGAGAAAATATATAAAAAATGAGAAACATACCTGCTGTGTCTTTGAGCTGCATTCTATGTATGCTACTGCTCCAATTTGGTTTTTCAGTTCTTCACCCTGGTATTAAAAGATGTACTATATAAATACATATAATTGAAAAGGAAAACAACTCCACACAAGATGGTTTTTCACTGATTTGTCTGTGTCTCAGCAGAGGGGTGCATCAACATCAAACTAGGCCATACGCACAATGTGACATGGCCTGGAAAGCTAATTATTTCCACCAAAAAGAGAGATGGGTGCACTATTCAAATTGACTGTGCTTTGTTGAAACAATCAGTGTGTGCCCCATGTTCAGTTGGTGTTGCAAATAGACCCATGTTCAGTTGGTGTTGAAAATAGACCCATGTACACGCGTGTAACATGCGACTAACATTAATAAGTCTAAAGACCAACAAATTTTACAATTGTTGAGGTGGCAGATTAATATTGGTATACCTTGTGCAATAAAGGTGATGTTAATGGTGCTTCCAACGAATGTGACGTTACATTAATAACAATCTACCACCTCTATTAGTTGTGAAAAGAAAAATTTGTCGATTGATTGTCTCTGTAGCATTGCTATACGATTTATTGTATTGCTACAAATGCAAAATGCTTATGTGATTGTGGGGAAAAAAAAAGTTGCAGGTTGCCTGCCTACCTGTTTTGTGGCAATGGTACATGCCCCAGGATAATTCAAGTGAAACTCTTCATCTTCTCTCAAATCTGCGATCCCAAATAACAATGTTTAATAGAAAATAGTAACAAACAAATGTACAAGCAGAAAAAATCTGGGTTTTCTTTTTTTGTGGGGGAGGGTACCAAGATTTTAATCTTCATGAATAATTAAGAATGTCCCAAACAACTGTGAATATACCAAACCATATATACTAAATATTGATGCAAAACTAATAAGAACATATACAGATATTTCTAGCTACATTTATGTACTTGAAATGTATATATGTATGTATTCAAATATCATTAATTGTAGGAGTGGATGACCATGTTGCACTTTTGATTTCAACAATATACTTTAATTTGATTGTACATTCCTGTATAATAGATTTTGAAGATTCAGAAGAAAAAGAAGGACAAAAAAAGGAACTTTTCATTCTTCACTTTATATCTTCCACCGAGCATACTTGATTATCTAGAGAATTGGGACACTTCATGGAAAAGCAAGGCCATAGTTCTGGCAATAATCATTAACAGACGTAAAAAATTAATGAAGGAAAGAATCTATCACCTAGTTTGGTCCCCACAAGAACAATGGGCACTGATGGGGCATAATGTCTCAGCTCCGGAACCCACTACCCCAACATAAGAAGAGGCAGGAGGAAAAAGAAACAAGCACAAAGAACCTGATAAGTATATACATTTGGTTGAAACATTTTGTAAATGAAAGAAGATCAAAAGAAGGATTTTATCAAAAGAAAAGAGAATCCTACTTTCTTTGATATGTTTTCAAAGCTAGGCCTACTTATTAAAGAAAAGCAAAGTAGGAAAACATCAGCTCCTCTGTAACTCAAGGGCCTCAGCCTGTTATAATCTTCTTGACCTGCAAAAATTGCAGACATTGTAAGCTTTCATTCCATTGACTTTTAAAAGCCAAAGAGCTATCCTAATTTTGTTTTAGGAGCCACTTTTGCATTTTCATATGAGTTCCCGCAATATTAACTTGGAAAGTTACTATTTATTTCAAGATTAATCAAGGTGCTTTGCAATAATTGGTTTTCAAAAACAAAGCTTAATGGGCTTGTTTTTTTCATGTCACATGGAAGTGCTGATGTGTTTCTAAGATATATGGAACATATTAATAAATATTAAAATTTTTAGTAAGCCTAATTGCCACACGAGTTGGATGATTTCATGTAATCAAATGCTTTAGGAAATACAGAACTCTGTCTTTTTCACTGTCATTCAGCCAAATCATTAAAATGAGATCTCAATATTTTTTATTATCTACAAGACTACAATATTAAGTAGCTCTAATTAATTAGCCTTAGTCAAATACATAAACACGCACATGCTTTTTTCATATATGAATAAAAATGATACCAATGCTTCATTTGATACAGTCTATTCGATTTTCCTATGAATTGTAGATCACCACTACTGTTCGATTAGAATGTATTTTTTTTTCCTTGCCATGATCCTTGTAACTCAATGACATTATCAAGTTCTCTTAATAGGGAGAACCTAGGTTTAAATTTCCTATCCCCAATTGTTGTATAAGTCAGGAAAAAAAAAAAGATGTGTTTTTCCTTTGGAAATTATCATTTATGCTATATATGTCTAAAATTCCTTTATGCTTGCTCACAGTTAAGATTGAAAAATAATGAAAACTGAATCTTTGGTAGTAATGGTGATCAATTATAGCCATTAAAAAAGTTTTTTTCATCATAGAACTAGAAAAACATACGAGTAGAAGTTTAGACAAAAGCCATTTCATCAAAAGAAATTAATTGCATACAAGTACAATTTGCCTGATCCCTTTGATCATAAACAATAGCTTCAAATCAGAGGCCAAAATTTCTTCCCCCTAAGGGAGGTCATGATTCTTGAACCATAACAAAGTTAACAATCATTGAAGGAAAACTAAAAATTGAAAGATAAAAAAAAAAAACCATGCATCAAACAAATCGACCATTATAGAGGGAAAGATTGAGTATACCAGCAGTATCCCAGAGACCCAAATTCACAGTCTTCCCATCAACCATAACATTGGCACTGAAGTTATCAAAAACAGTGGGGACATAATCCTGTCATACAATACATAAACCCACATTGGAAATCAAATGCACATTAACAGAAACAACTAAAAAATGAAAAAATAAAAAAATAAAAAAAGTAAAAACAAATAAAGAACATATATGAAAGTTAAAAAGAGTTTTATACAGCTGGGAAAGTGTTGGTGGTGTAGGAGATTAAAAGGCTTGTCTTCCCAACAGCACCATCTCCAACAGTGACACATTTGATAAACCTTGTTGTTGTTGTGCTAGGAGTAACTGCAGCATTCATTCTGTTATTCATCAAACAAACAAAGAAACGAAAGTAGAACAAAACTCTTTTTTTTCTCTCTCTCTCAGACAAACAAGAACTTGTAGTGCCTGTTTAAGATTCTCCCTCAAAGTCTGGTTAAGTTTATATATATCATGTAAGAGTAAGAGAGAGAGAGAGAGAGAGAGAGAGAGTTTGTGAAAGATGACTTGAAAAGGTGCCAAAATTTTCTATAGGCTTATGAAGGGTGGCAAAGACCTGTGAGTGTGAGTTCACTTTAATTTGAGCTGTCAGGGAGGCAAAAAGTTGAAACAAAAAGCAGCCCACGTAGGAAATTAATCATTTCAAATCAAAATATTGAAAAGTAAAAAAAAAAAAAAAAAAAAAAAAAGAAAAATGGAAAGAAATTATTGATTATTACGCGCTTGGGGAAGCATTTGAGTACAAGCTCCAATGATTTTAGCTGTGTACTTGGTGTTGGTTTGTGCTTCTTTTTGGCAAATCAGAGATTTGGATTGCAGTCATGAACATTTGGTTTTTATTTTTTATTTTTTATTTTTTTTTATTATTATTTTTTTTTAATAATCAGTAACCTTTGGTTTAGTAGAATATGAAACATTTTTTTTTAAAATTTTTTTATTTGTTTTTGTTTTCTGTTTGGACAGTGGAGATTGGTAGATAGTGAAAAGGTTTCTTATAAATTGTTCTTATAATATTTATCATTTTAATTTAGCATAAAAAAATTAAGTTCAAACCACATATAGAGACACAATTAATTTGGCACGCAACCAATGCATGAAGTTAACAAGTTACGTAGACATGTGGTTTTTTTTTTCTCTAATGATTTGATAAAAATATTAAAAGCCTTTACGCAATTACAATGCGTGCAAATCCTCACCACCCTCTTGCGGCATTTCCTTTCGAACCTCCAAAAGCCAATGCAAAATAACATATTAGTATTTTCCCTCGTGTGTGTTTATATAATAACATATTAATGAAATTTTCACACCATATTCTAATGGCATATATGATATCTATGTATAATTTTTATACTAAATGATAGATAATTCGAATTTGTGAAATTCGCTTCATAATTATTTTTCCATAAACAAGTTAACTAAGACATTTCTTCTCAAAATGTTAAGACACTAAGGCTATCTCATAAAAAAAAAAAAGAAGGTAAGATTCTAATTAGTTTTGTTGTACAATAGACAGAATTTGAACCTAAGTCTCTTATGAGATTTTACAAGTTGAACTCCCATATTATATCATAATTAAGTATTAGAACTTTTAGGAGACTCTTTTTTTTTTTTGGGGAAAGATTTTAAATGATAATGACTTTATTCGTAGTCGAAAACTGAAATCGCATCAACTTGTGTGATAGAGTTTGCAAATTGATCATTTAAAAAAAAAAAAATGATTCCACACCTATTGAATATTAATTATCTCCTCTAAGAACCTCTTTAATCCCACAAATTTCACACCTATAGTGGACGTGAACCTTAACAACTACATTTATTAGCAAGATAAGTAAGTATACTACAAAGTCATGGATCCTCTCAATGAGCTTGAAATCCAACAAAATCTCTAAATTTTAATGAATTCAAAATACATAATTTGTTGGAAAATTTATTTAGAATTTTTTTGGTGTTAATAAAAGTCTATTTCTTGTTAAAAAGTAATTGGTATTTATCTATATGGATTTGATAACTTTGCCTTAAGAACCCTTCTATAAATGGGAGAGGAGGAGATTAGAATTAAGCATAAAACAAAGATAGGAAAAACATGAATTTCTGCTTGGGATATGAACTTATAGTGCATGAAAAGGAGTGCAGCATGTGCATGAGAGAGGGCAAAGAAAAGTGAGAAATTTTATTTAATGGTGATATTGTTGTACTTGCTGTAAAATCAAATTTTAGACATAAACTTGAGAGGAATTTGATATTGGTTTAATTATCTAGGATTTGTTTGTAGTTAGTCAGTGGTGGCTCAAAGATATATTTTTAGCGGAGGTAAGTAAGAAGATGCATTTTGGGTAAAAAATGAATCTTGCAGTTTATGTGATTTCTTTATTACAAAGTGCTATATTTACAAAGTTTTTACAACATTTTTCTAATAATTTTAGGTGAAAAGTTGTTATTAGTTCTAATTTAAATTCACTACTGAAATTACCTCTTTTTTTTTTTTTTTTTCATCAGTAACAACCAGTAACAATCCGTCACTTAAGATTTGTTGTGAAAGTATTATGAACATAACATTTCTCATATAAGATAAATTATAAGTTCAATGCATATTGTTTATTAATATGATTTTTTTTTTTATAATAGTTTATTAATACAATGAGGATACTAATTATTGTTGCTAAGATTAAATGTTGGAAATCATCTATTGTTTTTAAATACAATAAACATATGAATTATTGTTATTAAGTAAACTCCAAGCGAGATTTAAAAACAATAAACTTTTATGTATTAGTTTATTTCAAATTCGTTAAGATCTAAATGATTTTTTTTTTAGATTTAAGAAGAACAAATTTATACTTTTGTTGTTAGGCTTACTGTTTCCCCCATATATTAGATAAAATTGGTTTGATATTGAGTTTTTTTTTTTTTTAATTTTATTTTATATATATTTTTAATTTTTAAAGACCAAGATATTGTCAAGACAATCATAATCAAGTTCATTTTAGCTAGGCTTTAAAAAAAGAAAAGGTCTAGGAGGTTCAAAATTTTATTTTAGGAGGGTCATATAAAATATATATATATATATATATATATTTTATATAAAATTGGCTAGCTCAAGAGTAGGGGGGGGGGGGGGGTTCATTTGAAGCCCTGAACTGTTCCTAGAGCCGCCCATGTAGCTAGTCTCCTAGTTTTCTTTCAGTTTGAAATGTGTTTTAACCTCATCATAAGGAGCAACTATTATGAAGCGTACGTAATCTGTTTAAATTTTATGAGATGTTAATGAGGTTGGTCCAACTTAATTAGCATCATAAGATTAAAATTGATTTTGGTCAAACCTGTCCCATAGTGTAAGATAGCTAACCTGTCCCATAATGTGGAACATATATAATGTCTAACTCAAATAAAGATTGATATTAATTATTAAAAAATATAATAATAAAGATTGATATTAGTTGCCCTTGATCGTAAAGATTTATATTAGCTGTGTCTGAATTGCGTACAAATGTCTCTTTGCCTACAGATGCTTTAGAGGATTAGAATTGATATTGCTTCAATTATTATGGAAGCCACGGAAGTTACAGCAAATGTCTATTTGCCTACAAATGCTTTAGAGGATTAGAATTGATATTGTTTCAATTGTTATGGAAGCCATGAAAATTACAGCAAATGTCCATATTTTTCTAAGGTACGGTCATCAACTTTTTGGAACAGGGTTCAAGAGCCCTAACTGGACAAAACGAAATTAAGGAAAGCCTAATGACCTACAGCAGTTTGGGAGACATCCATGAATATATATATATATATATATTTTTTTTTTTGGAAAGAAAAGTATTTTAATTGAATTGAATAGATATGAGGAGTTTGTGATGTGCCTTATGTTAGAACCTCATTCTCTTTTCTTTGTGTTTGATTCTTAAAAAAGAAAAAGAAGAGATGAATGGGCACAAGGAGTTAAGGACAGCTAACTGAAGGTCATGATGGGAAAATTTTTATGGTACCAGATTGGAAAAAAAAATATAAAAAACTAAAATAGATGCACAAAAAAAGTCTCCTTAATGTTGATGGCGCAACTTTCAAATCCTCTCATTCTTCAAGAGTTGGGGTAGTAAACCGTGATTTTGCTGGAAGAGTCGAGGCAACGCTGAGTAAAAATATACCAGACCTGTTGGGGCCATTGGAGATTGAAGCAAAAGCTTTGGAGGAAGGGGTTCTTTTTGCATGGGATGTGGGGGTTCAAGAGGTTATCTTCGGGGATGGAGTTAGGACTTTGAGTTAAGGGGGCGACTTCGACCTCTAGTTTGGCGGCTTTTTAGCAGTGGAGGGTTTTTTTTTTTTTTTGGATGCGTGCATTTGCTAGGTTAAGACAAAATTATTCTGTTTAAAACTTTTTCAAGGGCCAGTTGTTTGTTTGAGTAAAATTAGTTAATTGGACTTAATTTTTTTTAGCTTTACTATTGGTGATTTTTGTTGTTGCACAAATGTTTTTGGGCTAGTATATGTTGTTTTAGATTTTAGATCTATAAATTTTTTTAATGGCCTTTAAAATGAGGAAAGTGTTAGAGGTATATTGCTGATATAATGAGTAATTATTGGTAAGTAAAAAAGTGATGTAAGTGATAGGCCTAGATGCGAACTAATAAGAATTTGTACCTCAATAGTTTATAAAAATATTGTAAATAAGTTTGTAACTGTAACATTATTCTAAAAAGAATCAATGATATTGTTAAGGGGGCAAAATGTAATTTTATAGAACAAAAATTCCTAAAATTAATGCATATATATATTAATATATATTTTTTAAAAAATTATGGGGGACCATTGCCGGTCAATTAATGCCTCTGTCCCAGGTTATCTTTGAGTGTGACTTACAAATTGTTGTTGAGGCTATGAATGGATCGTGTGAACCACCAATAACTATTCGCAATATAGTTGAGGGAATACAGCTTAAGTTAAAGGATTTTAGGGGAGTGCAAGTCTCTCATATTCGAAGGCAAGGCAATCGCCCTGCACATATCTTAGTTCAATTTGCTAGGAATTTAGTTAGTTTTGTAACTTGGATAGAAAAAAAATCCTATTATAATTGAGTCAGTTTTGGCTCAAGATATAATGTGTTTATCTTCATCTTAATAAAGTTACAATCTTCTTATCAAAAAAAAAAAGTCTCCTATTGTCGGTAAGAGATCTAAAGTTTAATTCCTACTTACAAAAAAAAAATCAATGATAATGAAAAATCATTATAGAGTGAATCCCATAAAAGTGAAATAGAGGGTAGGATGCATGTTTTATTCCGTCAAAAGAAAAAAAAAAAAAAGAAAAGAAAATAATTTAGGATGCATGTTTTACACGCCACTAAGAGCATGTGGGTTTACAGATTGAAATTTGATACTCCCCGATGGTCACGGTATGGGAACATTTTTGGTCCACCATTGGTCCTTAAGAAAAAAAAGATCACACTAGAATCACGCTTGCGGTCTACTAGGGTTTTTATAAAACAATATGCATTTTTTCTCTTTTATTTTTATAAAAAAAAATTCAAGAAAAAAAATCTTATTTATAAATATAAGGCAAAAATGTAAATTGCACTATTTAAGTTGGACCAAAATTCATTTCATGTCTTTAACTTTATTTTCGTTCAATTCAGTCTTCTAAGTTTTAATTGTTTCAATTAAGGCCTTACATCTACTTTCGTTAGAATATTTTGTTAAGTATTTAACTCATTAATAAAAAAATAATGAAATTTTTTTGCATATTAACAAAATATATAAAATTGAAAAAAAAATTTTTGAAAAAAAAAAAAATCAACAAACTCTCCCTAGCACTTTTCCAATAACCAAACAAAAAATAGAGAGAAGAAAAAAAAAAAAAAAACTTTTCCAAATCTCGTCATTAAAACAGAAGTTTGGGAACCCTTGACTTCCACCTGCCTCTCCCCCCCCCCCCCCCCCTCCCTCCCCAAAAAGTATATATATAATATTAATTTTTTTTTTTTATCCTTATAATAAAAATATGAACACCTTGATCCTAATTTTTTTTTTTTCAAGCCCAGCTACAATAAGTTTAAATATGATCCTCTTAATACTACTTTCACAATATTTTTACAATAAATGTTAAGTGACAAGCTATAATTGGTTTTTATCTAAATTCACAACTGACATTACTCTTTTACCTACTATTAATAACTTGTCACTTAAGTTTTGTTGTGAATTTTTTGTAAAATTATTGTGTTAGTAGCACTACCCTTAAAATATTTAATTTTATAAGAAAGAAAAAAAAAAGTTTCATACTTTTGTTCATTCGTTAAAAAAAAAAAAAAAAAAAAACTTTTTGGAACTCTAGGCATTGACAACAAAAGGTACCCATGTGTCTCTCCTCATTCTCCTCATTCTCCCTTTCTCCCTTTTATGTTATTTAAAAAGGTGACTTTTGATTAACGCATATTGTAAAAAAGATTAACCTCATTTCCCTCAAAAACTTCACATGCCCCATAATAAACTTCCCTTCTAACAGTATTCTACCAAATGACTCAAGGGCATTTGATTCGCTGTAATGTGTCTTTGATGTGATGCACATTACGATGATGTAACATTAAGGTTTTTGATTTTTTTTTTTAACATTACCATAATTTAAAATTACAAAATATATCATATCATCTTAATTTCATTATTTTCCTAAACAAAGTAATGTTGTATTTTTGTATTAAGATTATATTAATATAAGATTACAATAATACAATATTATAGTGTAATATAACATTGCGGCGAACCAAACTCTCCCTAAGAATTCATCATGATTTGGGTCTGGGTCTGGGTCTGGGATGTATTTGTTCATTAAAAATAGATTAACATTAATTAGTGTATAATTATCATAAAAAATGTATAATTTACTTAAGACCATGCCCAAACACATTCTATTGCAAGTCTCGAGTGGGTTTTGCAATCTATGATCGCCAACTTAATTGCTTAATAACTTTGCCTTGGCCCGTGGTTCTTTTTGAAAGTGGAATAAGCCCAGTCCCATATTATAGGATCAGGAGGGAAGCCCAGTCTAGTGTTCAATGCCCACAAACAAGCCCAATTTATAAATTGCTACAGTGGCCCAGTACACATCAGCTAAAAAAAATGAGTTGGACTAAATGTTTAGATTTTAATTTTAAAAATTCATTATAATTTTTGGACAGTCACCAGCAAGCTGCCCAAAGGTAAATTCAGGGAGGAGATGAAAATTACCAAAACGATGCCATTTTGGGCGTTTAACAGATCGGTTTAATGGAGGCTAATGGGAGGCTTTGATTGAACACTTTTGAAACTTAGAGGATTCAATGGAATAAAAGCAATGTTAGATACTTGAAATGAACTACGGTGAAACTTAAAAAATGAGTTTTGCCTTTTTGCCAAAAATTTATATTAAAATAATGATGTGAAAAATTGTAAGAGCACAAAAGTTTATGTGACATAATATTATGAGTTCAACCAAAAATCAAATGTCTTTGATTTTATGTGTGTGTGCGCGTGCGCGTGTTGAACAATAGGGTATAATTTACTGAGTTTAGATACAATGCAATTCCTTAAAAAAAGTATCACATATTTTCATCCTTATTAATCAGTTTCTTACGATAAAATGAGGAGTCCAAAGAGGACTAGCATTCTTGATAGTTTTAAAAGTAACTCCTCCATCAATTTTCTAAAGTCTTATCCATTTGTTTGAAATGAGTGGTTGGATGTAGCTATATCATCAAAGTTTTAAAGAGATACCAAAATAGTGATGATAAACATTTGTGTAAACATTTTTTTTTTTTGATAGGACAATATTTGTGTAAACATCGATAACATAACAAGTGTAATCTACTTATTTCAAAATGGAAGGATATAAGAATGTTAAGGAACTTCATGGTAGAGTTACCTAAGAATGATATACAATACTAATCCATCCAAGGAGTGGCAACTGGGTACAAATCATTCCCTCGTCTGCAGGTTAATCCCAAAGACTCGGACATGTCAAGTTCTTCTGGATTGATTGTAGAGGGAAGTTTCCAAGTGAAGTGATACAGCAATTGGGAAAGAACAAGTTCAACATTAGCAAGAGCAAATGATATACCTGGACATATCCTCCTACCACTTCCAAATGGAATGAATTCAAAGTTGGTCCCTTTAAAATCAACAGAGGAACCATGAAACCTCTCAGGATGAAAGCAATCTGCATCAATCCAATATGTAGGATCTCTACCAATAGCCCATGCATTAATGATTACTTTTGTGTTGCTTGGTATCTCGTACCCATTAATTTCACATTTTTCTCTTGATTCTCTTGGGATCAAGGCACCAGGAGGGTGTAATCGCAAAGTTTCCTTCACAACTAATTTCAAATAATCTAGTTTTTGAATGTCTATTTCATCAATGTTTCTTGTCCCTTTAAGGATTTTTCGCACTTCGTTTTGTGCTTTCGCCATTACTCTTGGGTTTCTCAATAATTCTGACATTGCCCATTCTATTGTAGATGCTGAAGTCTCACTTGCTGCAGCGAAAACGTCCTGTAAATGAAGGTTGAATCACACTAAGACAATATTAGGAAAAATAGGCTAGTTGCATAATTTGTAAACAAAGTATTCCGTAGTCTCCAGTTACGCTTAATTTTCTTTCGAATTCCAAATTTAGTGACTTCAATTTTGATTTATTATTTGTACATGAAATTAATTTCAAGAGATAAATTGCTTCTAAAACCATCATACTACACAATCCTGTGTATTTGATTAGACAAGCTACCACTCTCAAAGAATATAATGGCAAAATACATATTCATGACCTCCTTTTGCGTATATGTGTATCTCAAATACTTCAAAATTTTATTTTTATTTTTTAAAGATTTTTGTTAACAGATGTCCTTGTGGACGTGTAAATGAGGTTTTTGAAGGGCCCTACTAAAGTATTGAAAGTCTCGACTACTTATACGGAAAACCAATCAATTGTAATAGAAAATTATATCTTAACAATGGCACAAAGACACCAATTAAAGGGAGTAAGGAAGTCAATTTCGCAAAAGAAGCCATTTTGGTTTAAGCAAAGGAACGATATATTTTGGTACTAGTTAATATCGATATACCGCTTCAGAGTTACCGCTATATATATATAATTTTTCTTTTCTTATTTTCCTTTAGTATTTTAAATCCCAAGTCTTTGAGTATATTAGGCCCAATTCATCATCAATTTTATCCTTTTATAATAGCCCAGTCTAGTAGAACAAAACTTATTTACAGTACCTTGGGTGCTTTTTTTAGGTTTCTCTCTTAAAATTTTGCCATGTGACCATTTAACTAAAAAATTCACTTTCATTTCATGAGAAAAAAACACATAACAAAATTTTAAGAGGGAAACCTAAGAAACAGTACCTAAGTATTGTACTTAAGGGTCTGTTTGGTTGGAGGGATGGAAAGTGGGAGGATAGAAAATTGTGAGAGGATGGAAAAGTGGGAGGATAAAAAAGATTTTAATTTCTCTCATTTTTGTTTGGTTGGGAGTGGAAAAATGGAGAGATGAAAAAAACAAGTTTATATAAATTTACGCATCCTTTATTTAAAAATGATACCCAATTAAAACAAAAAATGTGATAAACAACAAAAAAAATCAATCATCTAAATTTATTAAAAAAATAAAAATCATGTCCATAAAAAAATCACATCCAAAAAAAAAAAAAAACACAAAAGGAAGCAAAAGAAAAAAAAAAAAAAAACTGAACAAACCCCCCCCCCCCCCCCCCCCCCCCCCAAAAAAAGGAGGTAGGCAACGCCTGCCCAGTAAATCAAAAGAGAAAAAAAGAAAAAAGAAAAGAAGAAGGGGCAGGGGCAGGCAACGTCTAGGTGAAAAAAGAAAAAAAAGAAGGCAACCAGAAGGAAAAAAAAGAAAATAGAGAAAAAAGAAAAGGTTGTGAAGAAAAGGAACGTATATTGCACATGGGTATTTTTGTCTAGAAATGATGTCTAATTTTTTCCTTCAATTTTTTCTTTATTTTAGAGAGAAAATTTTTTGGTGAACATAAGGAGAAAACATCTAGATTCTACAATTTATTTTTCTTCCTCCCTACCCAATAAAATATACTCAAAAAAATTTTCTTTCATATTTTATCTTCAAAATCTTCTACCGACCATATTTCACTCTAAACCAACACACCATAAGTCTTATCAGTCCATTACATATAAATCAAGATTGTCTAATTATTATATTTAAAAAAATAATAATAAACCTTGGAACAAGTGTAAAAGGCATAGACTCCACCTAACTCGCATGATTTCTGAATAGAATTCAATGCCTAACATTAGTTTTAACTTTTACCAAAGTAACAAAAATATACATTCATTTTATAAGTAAAAAGTTTATAAAATTTTATATGAAAAATTTAAGAAGCAATACTTAGATATTGTACTTAAATTTTGTCAAATTTATTACATTAAAAATCTAAATTGCCTAATATTATATTTGAAAAAATAACAATAAACCTTAGAACAAGTGTAAAAGGCATAGACTCCACCTCAATGGCCGGTACGGCACAATGACAAAGTTCCGGCGAACCCCACCACTGCATCATGCCCTCGTTCTATTAATCTGCCTCTCAATGCAATTTTTGAATCGTGTGGCCGTTAAGCTGTGTTTATTATTATTTTTTGAAGTAACGTGTGATTTGATAAAAGTTAAAACTAGGCATTGAATTCTATTCAGAATTCACGTGAGTAAGGGACCCATATTTGTTAAAACGTTGCTCACTTTCTAATTAAGAAGAAAAGTAAAAGAAATGTTGTTTATAAATTGACAGATCTTATTTGCGTACCTGAGTTACAGCTTTAATCTGGTTGCTTGTGATTTCAAATTCAAGCTCACCCATCTCCTGAAGTTTTAAAAGCACATCAACTAGATCATCATCATCACCACCAGCAGGTTCATGTTTGCTGGCTGAAATGGTAGTACTTCTTTTCATCTTATGCTCATTGATTATTTCTTCAAGAATCTTGTCTAGCTTTTTGTGCAGTTTCTCCAATGCAGGCCTCATCCCAGTAAGGAAGCTAAGGAACTTCAGTGATGGGAACAAATCAGGCACATCAAAACCTCCACTGAGATTAAACGATTCCTTGATTAATGATAACAATTCTTGTTCATATTTGCACTTCTTCCCAATTGCTGCTCTGGAAGTTATACAATATGAGGTGGTGAAGATTTTCTCACTAAGATTGATTGGAAGTCCCTGTGACAAGGAAATGGATTCAACAAGATTCCATACCTCTTCTTCTCTTATTGTCTTAAATGACCGGACTCGCTTGGGACTTAGGAGCTCAAGAACACAAATCTTTCGCATTTGTCTCCAATAATCACCATAGGGAGCAAATACAATACTTGAATTATCATAGCCCACAATTTCAACAGCAAGAACACTTGGCCTATTTGCAAAAGCAGCATCATGTGTCTTCAGAACCTCTTCAGCTACTTTTGGTGATGAAATAATTATAGCCAACACCTCACCCAGCTGAAGTTGCATAATGGGTCCATATTTCTTGGCTAAGTCTCTCAAGGATCGATGTGGTAGAGAGAAAACAAGCTGGTGCAAATTCCCTATAAGAGGTAGTTTCCATGGCCCAGGAGGCAATTTGTGGATTTGGCCTTTGGCTTTAGATCTCTTCCACCAAATAACCAGGATAAACAGGAAGGACAGCCAAGTGAAAAGAGGAAACTGTGGAACTTGGAGCATTGTGGACAAGACAAGTAGAGTCGCTCTTATCTTTGGCCTTTGGTTTTGTAATCATAGAGTCAATTAGGAGTGTACACGGTTTGGTTCAGTTGGTTTTGGAGAGGTTTTTTGCGCTACACTTATAGGGTGCGGTTTTATCCTATGCTTGACCACACCTCACTTTTGGAAGGTAAAAACCGGTCTACATAATGTGCGGTTAATCTTAGCGGCTTGGTGTGGTTTGTTCAATTATATGGGCTGGACTCTTATGTGGTTGAGTGCAAAAGAGAAGAGAAAAATGGTTAGTGGGAGCTTGAAAATCTAAGATTGAGAGGGAAACACTACTAATTGTTCAGCGGGATTAGGGTTTGGAAGAAACATTATGTGATTGAGAGCAAAAAAGAAGAGAAAAATGGTTAGGTGAGAGTATGAGATTCTGAGATTGAGAGGGAAGAATAATGAAGGTGGTTGATGACTGATGAGTGACTGAGTTCTAAGTTTGAGAGGTGAGACTGTGAGAGGAGCAGAAGTCTAAAGACTAAAGAGGAGAAATAAGATTATGAGAGTAGTTGAGTTTGAGTAGGACACAACTTGAGATAAAAGATTTGTGTGGCTGAGATCAAAAGAGAAAAAAAAAATCTTGCACAGTGAATGACTCCATCATTGACTCAAACAGTGACAATATGACATCATTTTTTATTTTTATTTTTTTAATATGTTTTTTTTCAAAAAACGCAAGTGGCAAGACAGTGAGTCAGTGACTAATACATGCAGCATTTAAAATTTTTTTTTTTTCCAAAAAAAGTAAGTGGTAAGACTGTAACCCATAAGGCTATACGACATTATTTTTTTAATATTTTTCTTTTCAAAAAATGCAAGTGGGAAGACATTAGAGTTACTAGACAAGACCACTCACACTCAGTGATGAGACTATTCGGCTATTCCTCCTAACACACGTTTTTTGACTGAGAAAGGTAGCCTCACTCACACACATTAACTTCTTTTTTAATTCAATTTTTTTTTTTTTGATAAGAACGTGAGGCCTGTTCATGGTCATGGATAAGAATTCAAATTTTTTTTGGGACCTGTTCATGGATGAGAACTTTAGGCTTAGGCAACCTCTTCTCTTCAGCTCTTCTTAGAACGGTATGATATTTATACACACACACACACACACACACATAAATATATATATATATATATATATATAACATGCTCGGGTCGGTTCGGTCTTCATCGGTGGGCACATCTCAATGCCGATGGCTGCACTGGTTTTGACCATTGTGCCAGAAACCTTCGGCGGAGCCCTAAGCGTGGTGGGGCGGTGCGGTTAAACTGGTTCTGTCGATGCTGGAATATTCATGAACAGGCCTAGAGTCAATGAACAATATGCTTCACCTCATCTATATATAAAAAAAGCGCAAATGCGTTGATGCATTGTAGCTATAGTGCCCTTTTGGTTTTTTCAATTGGCACTGTAGCTATAGTGCCTAAAGTTTTTTTTTTAAAAAAAAAAAAAATTTATATGACTGGCATATATATTGTTATACTGATACAACAAATTTTGATGCACTGTAATTACAGTGCCCTTTTGGTTTGTTCAATTGGCACTGTAGCTACAGTGCCTAAACTTTTTTTTCTCTAGTAATCGGTTTGTTTGTTTGTTTGTGTTTTTTTTTTTTTTAATATTTATATGAGCTGACATATATATTGTCATACTAACCAAAAAATTTCACAATATTTTCACAATTATTGAGGTGTCAATTTCTTACAAGTTGAAATAAAATAATAAAATATGAGACTGTAACTAACCACAACTGAAAATAAATGTTTTAAGAAAATGTTACAACACTTATTTTTTTACAATATTTTCACAATTGTTGAGATCTCAGTTTCTTATAGATAAAAAAAAAAAAATGCTAAGTCCATAACATTTAACATTAATTTCACAACAAATCATAGGAAAGCTATTATTGATGGATAAAAAAGTGATATTAGTCATGGGTCCATTTTAAAATCAGTAACAACTTGCCATTTAGAATTTGTTATGAAAATATTATGGAGATAACATTTTTATAAAATAAATAATAATATATCAGACCAAATCTTACCACGATTGAAAATAAAGGTATTGTGAAAATATTGTGACATTTTGTTATATTCCTAAACTTCTTTTTTGATTTAGTCAAATTTCATGAGCATAAATTCACTGTTTCACGAACAAATTTCTCCTGTAGGTTTTTTTTTGTTTTTTAATTGTTGTTGTTGTTTATTTATTTATTTTTAATGCATAGTTTAAAGTGCTTGTCCCAATTAAAACCCAATAAAAATTTACCATCTATAATTTGTTGTGAAAATGTTGTGGATGTAACATTACTCTAAAATAAAATTATAAAATATCATACCAAGGCCCACCATAGCTAAAATAAAGGTATTGAGAAAATATTGTAACATTTATTATGTTCCTGACTTTTTTTTTTTTTTGGTTTAGCCAATTTGTTGAGTCAAAATTTATAGTTTTACTGGGCTAACTTTTTTTTTTAACATATTTTTTAAAGTAAAAAATATGTTTTACCAACAGAAAAGAATTATGGAAAAGGGTACTTTCCCCATTTATGTTTGGGGTAGTTTCATCCCTCAACAATAAAGTTGAATAATTTCCACCTTTATATTTTGTAGACAAGTATATAGTTCCTTCTGTTACTCACTTAGTTAAACAATACCAAAATCTTATGATTCCTAGAATATTTTATTGCGCAATATCTAAAATGCCTTACTAAATTTTAATGTCCCAAAAATTTTCTTCGTGTATTTTGAGTTTTATGTGTTAGTCATACTTAAAAAGTAAAAATAATGATGCATTGTATTCTATTTTTTTACCTAGAGAACACTAATATATATTAGTGGTTTAAATCTTCTAAATTTTTAATTTTATCTAATAGAAACTTCAATGACATATATCTTTTGTTATTTTGTTATTTTTTTATTTGTTTTCTTTCTTAAAAATGTGTTCATTAAAAATTAAGTAAGCTAAGTATTGTAGTTAGGCTCATAAAATAAAATGATAAAGAAAGAAGTATGAATAACAAAATATTCATTGCAAATGGTTGTAGGTATTTAATTTAATGAAGAGTTTCAATTGTAGCATATGTAATTATTTATTGCGAAAATTTAAATATTGTGACAATGTTTTATCAAAACTTAGTTGTTTATTGTTGGAAGATGACGATATTTGTTATCATTCTTAATTAGTTGAATTTTTTTGTGAGTAGATACCATCTTTAGTAAATAGTTTCTAAGAAATGAAAAAATATTGTGTATCAAATGATACAACGTCATCCGTATCAAAATCCAATAAACGAGAGATATGTGTGTAAAAATAACTACCTACTAGCACGTGTCTTTCAATTATTAGTGGATTAGTTATTTTTTACTGACATATCTCACACTTATTTGATTTTGATATCGCTGACATGGTATCATTTGATACTAAATACCTTCTCCTAATAAATTATCATATTAAATAGATAGCCATACATTAAATAACTATTCTATATTTAAATACATGGTTTGATACTACTTCAAAAAACAATCCTATCTTAAATTTTCTCACTCAAGGGACAGCATGTGCCATGCACGTGCAACCCTTACTAGTTTTCTTAAAATTTGTGGATGCATTGCTAACTAGTGGCATAGCATTATGATTAATTAACATTGAGCGGAGTGTGAGTCTGTGTCATAGTTTTTAATTGATTGCCATTTGATTTCATTCTAATTAATCAACAATTTGGAATTTAATATATCTTTCTTTAAATTATTGGTTCTAAAAGTCAAAATTAGATTCTTCTCAAAAATAAAAAGTCAAAATTAGACAGCTTTGTATATACTAATTAATGCGTATGTGACATCATATGCTTTCCATTCTTTTTGATTTGTAAGTATTTCACCGCATACTTTTGGTGTGATAGTCACTCCACAAGTATAAGTGCTTGTGGAGTGTGAGGTGTAAGAGCTGAGATTTAAATTTCCAGGAAAGAATTTCATACACATATACACTTAGATTAAGTTAGAATAAAATTTCTATCGTGTATATATAAAAAAAGTATTTTAGTCTGTCTATTGCAAGTCTCCTGTCACATTTTTCAACGTATAAGAATTAGTAACTCTGTCCAATTTTACGCGCTGAATGGGAATGTCAGAGGAATTTTGGCTGTCCAAAATACTTGCCAGTCAAGTGACTAAAACATGACCCACGCCTTACATATGTATCGTCACTACTTTAGCAATTTCATCAATCTATATAATATTTAAAAGTTGAAGTGTAGTATTTTAATACTCCTATTAAGCCATATCAATATAGCATTTCAGTCTATTTAAATCTATTTCAATTCATTCAATCCACTTCAATCTATTTGGTCTACTTGGTCCATACCGGTCCACTATGGTCGATTTGGTCTACTTTGGTCTAATACTCGAATTCAGTCCATTCTATCCACTTCGGTCCATTTTTGGACTATTTGAGTCTTAAATTGATTTTTTTTGCAGGTTGTATTTTTCAATTTTGGGCACAAAAAATCATTTTTTATATCTTAATATTTGGATTAAAATTATGAAATTTTATTTTATTTGTGCCAAACTCTTTAATTTTCGGTTAAAAAAAAATACAAAAAATAGGAATTAGAAATTAGAGATATAAACCCTAAAAAAGAAAAAAAAAATACATATTCACAAGATTACCTTAAAATTCGAGTTTCAATAATATAGACATTATACCTATATTTGGAAAGAAAGAAAAAAAATTGTTACAATTTTAAACTTATATAATAATTTAAACTGAATATAACATGTTACATGTGTTCCATGGAATGGAGGTGTATTTTTATTTTTTATTTTTTAGATATTCTTAGATATGTTCAAATTAGTTAACTAATTATAATATTTAATAACATCTTTTTCATATATATATATATATATATATATATATATTGTAAGGGCTCAAACAAGCTAAGCCTTGTTAGAATAGAGAGTTTGAATGCAACGACCCAATACAATTAATTTGTTATAGAAAGGGTTTGCCAGGTCAACCTTGGTTTACTTGGATGGTTTAGCTGCTATATTAATGAAGAAAAAACAGCAAGTGATTCCTAAAAAAGAAGCAGATTTGGGGAACAACACTTCCATGGGTGAGGCTGAGGAGGAATTGTTCATATAATATTCTATCTCGATTATAGGGTAATGTTGCACAGAGTATGTTTTTTCTTTCCCTTTTTTGTCCCCCCCATATTGGAGGGCTTCCTTTCTTTATATAGCTGATTGAATTGCATCATTGCCTTCCACTTGTATAGTCACAGACCTTCCTTTGGATGGTTGTTCCATCAAGGTTTAGTTGGAGGTGGTAGAATGTGTTGCAAGTTGTGTAGATGGTTACTTTAGCTAGATATTTCACTTCTTCTTTGCTTGCACGTCTTTACTGTCTTCTTCGGTATTTTGTTTTTTGGTGCACGTGGCCTACCTTATGCCTCTTGAGGAGCGCTCACTCCTTGGCCTTACCCTCGGGTGATCGGCCTCTTCATCCCTTATTATCGGGTTCTCATTTACATGTTGGGTTCAGGACTAATGTGGGGATGGACTCTTCCACCTCCTTGGATTGGGCCCATGGGCTCTATTTTGTACTCGGATCTTACCCCTCCTATATACACACACACACACACATATATAAAACTATTTATGGTTGTTAAACGCATAATATATTATGTTTCATTATATAAAATTTATAAAAATAAAAAATACTTTTAAATAACACATGTACTATTTAACCTAAAAATTTTACATTATATTTTTTTATAAAATAATTATATTATATTTTTCCACTTATCATGTGGATTTGTGACTAGTTTATAGTTTATATTAAAGTGTGAGGGACTAAAACATGACCCACACCTTTGTTCATTTGAGGATTGGCATTAGATAGAAGCATAATACCTTTTCCACATGGTTAGATAAAGAAAATAAACGTTCCTAAAAAAAAAAATAAAGACAATATAGATACTTGTTAGGGTCATACTTTTTGTAATTGGCAAATCATTTGACAAAATGCACTTTACTTGTAATTGGGTAGATCTAAGATGGGTTTAATACTTTAAGAAACATGTTGTTCAAGTCAAGTATTAAAGACATGAAGATTGATCCAAGAAACAAGTGAACAAAAGTTGCTCATTAATTCTTGATAGATAGCTCGATAGATAGCTGCTATCGAGACTTTGTTAGGACATATGTGATTCACTTGTTAGGAACATATGTCATTATTTTATATAATTGGCTAATCTTTTAACAAAACGCACTTTACTTATATTTGGGTAGATCTAGGATGTGTTTAATATTTCAAGAAACTCTGTTTCAAGATCAAGTATTGAAATCATGTAAGTCTGTCTAAGATTCAAGCTGAAAAGTGCTTGTCATTAAAGCTCGACAGCTAGCCATCCATCGGGCTTAAAAGAGTTGTTCAACTCCGTGGCTCGACAGTAGCTCGACAGATAGGGTATCTGTTGAGGTTTATGAAAAAAAGATTTTCAGTTCTGTCGAAGCACCAGGACTGTCTTTAGACATCTATATGTATGGATTCTCGACTATGCTCTTTGGGGTTGTACAAGGACAGGAGGATTGGGCTTTGTTGATGGCTAGCAATGACATGGGTGGCTATTTGTGTCACAATTTATGGAAGGATTAGTTAGGTTTGCGTAATACCTCAAAAGAACTAGTTAAGTTATAATTAGTGTTTTCGTAATAACTTATATAGTCACAATTTACTTAATAAATACATGACATGAAACTCAACACACAACATAATATACAATTATATGATCCAATCAAATCCATACACTAAAGTATCATAATTTGAATGGATTTTGGGTAGTGTGGATGGGGGGATTCGACTCGATGTTATGGATTTTTCGGCGTGGTGGGTTCTCAATGGCAAATGGGTCTTAGGAATTTAAGTTGGCCAACAATGGGCTGGCTGCCTATGATTCTTGATATTGATGATGATAATAGGATATGTGTTTATTTTTATTTTTATTTTAACTAACAATTGTTGTGGTGGTTGTTAACGGTTTTTGTCAATTGATCTAAGGTTTGGTTGATTTCGATTTTTGTTGAATTGTGCTGGGATTGTTTACTTGGGTTTTCAATTGGTCATAATTGTTAGAATCGCAATTTGGATCTTACTATTCCAAAAAGAGTAGGATCACTAAGCATGCAGAATTGGTGGTAAGATTGATACAATTGGCAGGGATTGATAAGATCATAGGTTATGGTAGAATTGTTTCAACAACAAAAAAAAAAAAAGGTAAGTTCTCAAAGGATCCTTGATCCTAGGCATATGTTATTTTCTTTTAGCATTTTGGGCCTATTTCACTGAGACTAATCTTAAAAGTGCTGGTCACTTAGGCAAGAGTTTATTTATATTTTATTTTTTATGGGGGATGGTTCTAAGTGAAAAGAACTGGCACAAATTGGTGCTTAGCTATTTTTAATTTCCCCCAAAATTCCAAATAAAAGAGAGGAGAAAGGGAAAACTCTTCCAACCCCAACTAATAAGCTTTGCAAATCCACTTCCCTTTAGAATGTATTTCTCTCTCTTTCTTTTCCCTTTTTTTTTTCTTTAAGCTTTTTGGCCTGGGTGTATTTTAAAGTAATGGGTGTTTATATTTCACAACTTCTATATTGGCATTGTTTATTTTTCTTTGCCTGGCTTGCTTCCAAACTTCCATCTTCTATTTTGGTGAAATTGATTGATTGTATAAATAGGTTCAAATTTCACATTGTGTAAAATTGTAAATTATGCTAAATGGTTATATGCTTGCTAATTCATATTCATATAATTTTTGTGTGTGTGTGTGTGTGTGTGTGGATATAATCATAGATGTGCTAAATGGGTATATGCTTGCTGATTCAAATGAGACATGCAAAAACCCCACCGAATGATTTTCAAGTCACCACTCCCAAAATTTCACTATTATTACAACAAGCGGTTACAAGTAAAGGAATCCCAGTACCTTATACCAACTTACAGTTCAACCCAATTGGACTTGTTCTGTAGTGACGATTTCTCCTTTTGATGCATGGCTCCCAAGTACATGACTAACCAGTTGCACGGATCCCAGTATGTGATTCAATCACCAACTAGAGAGGTTGTTTGCTGCAAAGTTCTTCAGTTTATCCACATGATGAAGATTAAGAAGATACTTGGTCACAAAACCCTACGGTGCACATAATACAGCAACTTCTTCAGAAGAGATGAACTAGGGCAAAACTTTGTCTCCGGTCACAATTTGCTTGAACAGACTTTTCTTAAAGCTTATGCAACTTGTGAACTCTTTGACGGCTTTTAAAATAATCCTTTTATATGTCTAGGGTTAGGAGAAAATAATTCCCAAAGACACATTCACGGATTCCAAGAAAACAGATCAGAATTTCTGATTCTTTCTTAAACCTCGACAGATAGGAGGTGTTGAGCAGCTGTCGAGCAGGTGTTGAGCACACGGGCTGAACAACTTCTTAATCCTCGACACATGCTAGCTGTTGAGCTTTAATGAACTTGCACTTCTCAGCTTATTTCTTCGACAGATTTGATGACTTCAACACTTGATCTTGAAACACAGTTTTTTGAAGTATTAAAAACACCTAGATCTACCCAATTACAAGTAACGTGCGTTTTGTCAAAGGATTAGCCAATTACATAAAATAGTGACATATGTTCCTAATAAGTGAATTACATATGTCCTAACAATTATAAACAACAATCTTTATTGAAATGTATCCAAGTACACACGGAATATCAAACAAAGGAGTAACAACACTAAAAATACATGTGTAAAAAAGAATCTACATGTTTGGAAGTTCTATTTGTACATGCCTGTAAATGTTTTTAATTAGATTGTTGGAGAAATAACAATATTTTGAATTTCCTCAATAAAGACACTTTTTTTTTTTGTCTGTGTTTGTGAATAAAACTATAGTGTATAATATATTAATAGTATTATCATTAAGTAACAGGTACATCGTTGTCTATTAGACTCATAATACATGGGGGGGACTCCTCTAGCCAATATATTACATCAATATAGTTCTTTGCTTCATATGTTGCTTCGAGGAAGACAATAAGAGAAACATATGTTTTTGATAGAAGAGCCAAGCTCACTATTATCATTAAGGATCTAGGCAATCTGCAAATTAGTAGGTCCAACCAGCTTTAGTTCACCTATTAGATTTTTGACTACACACTCTAATTCAACTTCTTGAAGCCCAAATCCACAAAGCAATACACTTTGTAATCCTATAGCCTGCACTTCAATATGGCCATTCCCTACTTTTAATTTTGCACACATAGCTTATATACATTGGCTTCCACTATCACGAACAACTACCCCTAAACCATTCAATCTATTGTTTTGCAATCCATACGAATATTCTAAAACGATTAAATATATTTAAAAAAATAAAAGATACTGACCATATTTTTACTATTAATATTTTTAATAATTTATAAAGAATCTAAATTTATTTTTTATTAAATGAAAATAAACAATTTGCAATCACTCCGAAAAACAAAGGAGTATTTCCTGCACAAATATGACCCATCTCCTTTAGAAATCAACAGGCAAATAAACTTTTCTACAAAAAAAAAAAAAAGAAGTATAGTAAGCTCATATGACATCAAGTGCAACCAATAAATTCAACAATTTAGACCCAACAAATTATACTCCAAAGCCTTACATTTGGAATAGAAAATTAAAAAATATGACGATAATAAAATGCAGGACCAAACATATTTTATCAAGCATGTAAAGGTGATGCAAACTCAACAAACACACAGTAAAGTCAATGCTCATGACACATTATACAGACGCAATCTCTAGATAAATGCAAAGATAGATTATCTATCTTTCTTTTTTGATTTTTTTTTTTTGGCTAATGGGCTTATCCTAACCTTTTGTGGTAGTTTAATTCATAATAGAATATCAAATGGCATTCAAGATGATTAGTGTTAGATTGATATAACCTATAACATGAATACTATTTAACAACCAACTCTCGTAACTAAATAATACCAAAGTATTCAAGGAAAATAGAATATAGCAAATTGTTTTGTGCTTTATGATGCCAATAACATTAGGCCTTAAAATTTGATATTCTAGACTAAACTTAGTAGTTGTAAAGTATCTAGTTTTCTTTGTTGTTCTCACGGTTCTCATTTCTTAAGTGCATTTGTTAGTGCAAAATTACTACCTAAATAGATTATTCTCTCCCCTCATTAGATAAATTACTCTCAACAATACTCAGTTCTAAATTTTAAGCACAAACTAGTTAACTCTGTTGATCCTATTTCCAGTGCAATTCACTCTTCAAATAGTGCTAACTACTAACATCTTCAAGACTAATTTATTTTAAGAACATCTCTTAGAACATCCATAACTTAAAAGGCATAAAGAAAAACCAAACATTACAAAAAAATAATAGTATCTTTGTAGGTTATATACATTCCAAGGATGTGGGACAATATTTTCATCTAAATCTTTCAAATGGTAGGTCCCTATTCCTACCACTAAGGTTATGCATTAAGGCCGTTCCCAGTTAGGCTCGAGTTTTCCCCATGCTGGGTTCTTGGTATTTCCCACAACCTTTCTCAGGACCAAGTCTCCTAGCACGAACACTCATGTCTTGATTCCCCTATCATACCCCTGTTTGAGCTTCTGTTGGTAATGAGCCATTTGAACCATAGCAACTTCCCTTCTTTCCTCAACCAAATCTAGGCTTGCCGAGAGGAGTCGTCCATTTTCATCAGTATTGAATTGGCTAGTTCTCAACATTGGGAATCCTGTCTCCAGAGGGATGATTGCTTTGGAGCCATATATCATTGAAAAGGAAGTCTCTCTCATGGATCTTCCAGGTGTGGTGTGGTATGTCCACAACACATGCGGCAACTTGTCTACCCGTCTCCCTTTTGCCTCATTTAGCCTCTTCTTTAATCTATTCACTATGACCTTGTTGACGGCTTCACTTTGCTTGTTACCTTAAGGGCAGGTAGGAGTAGAATACATGTTCCTGATGCCAAGTTCACAACAATATCTTCGGAAAGCTTTACTATCAAACTGGAGCCCATTGTCTGAGATCAGTGTGTAAGGAACTCCAAATCTGGTGATAATGTTTTTTTGGAAAAACTTCTTTGCATCTTGATCTCGAATGTCGGAGAGAGGCTCAGCCTTGACCCATTTTGTAAAGTAATTAGTTACGATGAGGAGCCATCTTTAGTTTTTAGTTGCCCTTGGAAAATGACCAACTATATCTAAGCCCCATTGTGCAAATGGCCATGGACTGGAGAGAGGATTCAAGGTTCCTCCTGGCTGATGGATATTCAGGGCATAGCTTTGGCATTGATCATACTTCTTAACATATTCTTGGGCAAACCTTCACATACTGGGCCACCAGTACCCCTGGGTGAGAGCTTTATGGGACAGAGACCTTCCTCCTGTGTGACTACCACAAATTCCTTCGTGAAGCTCTTCCAATAGTGGCTCCACTATTTTAGGATGGACACAAAGCAGATATGGCCTAGAGTATGATCGCTTGTAGGTGCCTTCCTACGGATTTTCGCAGTTTCAGATTTGTCCTTGGGTAGTCCCATCCTTCAAAAACGACACCACCTAGTCCATCCAACTTGGGACGACATGCATGTTACTTATCCTGATTGGAACTTGATTATCCCAACTGGATGCTATTAGATGTTCAACGATTATGACTAGGGTAGACTCTGTCCTGATGAGGTGGCCAAGGTTGCTAATGAATTGGTGTGGGAATTCTTATTTCTAGGAACTTGCTTTATAGAAAAAGCTTCAAAACTGGATTGCAATTGCCTGATTTTGCCAAGGTACCATTGCATCCTTTGATCTTTGGTTTCAAATTCCCCATTCGCTTGTCCCATGATTAGCCTTGACTCAGAGAAAACCTCCACAACTTTGCCTCTAAGTTTTTTCATCATAATCATTTTGGCTTGGAGAGCTTCATACTCTGCTTCATTATTCGTGGCTGGAAAACCAAGTCTTATAGATTTCTTCATAGTTATTTGCTTAGGGGATATTAGAACGATTCCAATTCTAGACCCTTTTTGGTTAGCTATCCCATCCACGTTGAGCTCCCAGAATGGGAGATGGGGAGTCAAGATTAGTGAAACCTCTATGTCAGGAGTCCCTTCCGCCTCGGCTTTAGACCTTCCTACTCCCTCAATGAATTCTGCCACCAAATCGACTAGAACCTACCCCTTTACGATTGTACGAGGTAAATATTTGATGTTAAATGCTCTAAATATAGTTCCCCACTTAGCTATTCTTCCTATATAGTTTGAATTTTGAAGCAATGCTTGTAAGGGAAGCTGGGTGAAGATAATAATAATATGGAATTGGAAGTAATGGGGAAGCTTCCTCGTGGCACGTATGATGGCCAAAATGGCCTTCTTAAGGGGTAGATATCGGGTTTCTACCTCTTGAAGGGACTTGCTTACGTAATAGATGGCCTTCTACACCATTCCCTAGAGTCTGTTCGAACTAGGATTGGGCTTATTGCATGATTCGTGATAGCTATGTAAGCATTCATGACCTTTTCCTTCTCGGGCTTAGACCGGATAGGAGGATGCACCAAGTATTTCTTCAATTCCTCAAAATTTCTGTTACACTCCTTGGTCCACATGAAATCTTTCCATTTATGAAGTAACTGGAAATAAGACCTACAACAATCGGCCGATAGAGAGAGAAATCTATTTAGGGCTATAGTCATCCCGATTAGCCTCTGCATTTCTTTTGGGTTTCGAGGTGGGTGCAAATCATTGATGACTCTAATTTGGTCAGGGTTAACGTCAATCCCTTGATGAGTGATTATGTAGCCCAAGAATTTTCTCGAACTCACACCAAAGGAACATTTGGAAGCGTTAAGAGGCAATTTATATTTTCTGAGTATTGAAAATACATCTCCCAGATCACTTAGAAGCTCAGACACCTACTTACTCTTTACAACCATACTGTCTATGTAAGCCTCGACATTTTAGCCTAGCTGGGTTTCGAACATCCTTGTCACCATTCTCTGATAAGTAGATCCAACGTTCTTCAAGCGGAAAGGTATCACTCGATAATGGTAATTCCAAGTAGGGGTTAAGAATGCAGTCTTTTCTTGGTCAGGTAGTGCCAATTGTATTTGGTGATAGCCTTGTAAGGTGTCCAAAAAACTCATTCGAGGATGGCCGAACATTGCATCTACAAGTTGATTGATCTAGGGAACTAGGAAGGGGTCTTTGGGGTAGGGTTTGTTGAAATTAGTAAAATCCACACAAACCCTCCACTTTCCCGACTTCTTCTTAACGACCACAATGTTGGTCAACCACTTGAGATAAAAAATATTTGATTGCTCTAGCTTGCTTGAGCTTGTTCACTTCTTCCTTTGCTGCCTTGGCATGCCCTTTGGAAGAGTGCGGGGGGTGCTGCCTCTTCGGCACGATAACTGGGTTCATATTAAGGTGGTGGCATATGAACTCTGGATCTACGCTTGGTGCTTCATATGCACTCCATGCAAAAAAAAATCTAGATTATCTCTTAAGAAAACTAGCAATTCTTTCCTCTTAGCTAGGGGTAATTAGGTTCTGGCTTGAAAATATTTGTCCTCATCTGACCCAATAATGACTTTCTCTAGCTTATCACATTTCAAACCACTTTTTACAGGCCCCACCAAGTATTTAGGCTCTTCGACTGTTGATTGCTACGAAACATTATCTTGGTCGAGAAAGCCCTTTTTTCAGCTGACTGGTGCCTGATAGTAGAACCATACATTGCTTGGCCATTGTCTAGCTTCCCACTAACTCCCCCACTCGTCCTTTGATGGGGTACTTCACCTTCATATGCAAGGTCGAGGACATAGATCCCATAGTGTGAAGCCAGGGTCTCGCTAGAATTGCTGTGTAAAGGGAGTAAGCGTTGACTACAATGAATTCCACTTCTACCACTTCATTACTTGTTTGCAAAAGCAACTTAATCATCCCCTTGGGGATCACGGTTCCTCCATTGAATCCTACCAATGGTGAGTCATATCTGCTTAGATCCTCAGATTTCAAGTTTAGCCCATAATATAAGTCTAGGTACATAATCTTAGCTCCGCTTCCTTAGACTACCATTACCCTTCTCACGTCAAATCCGAAGGATAACTGCTAGTGCATCATCGTGGGGTTGAAAGGTTCCCATTTTATCTTTGTTTAAGAATCCCAAGATTGGCTGTGATTCCACCCTAACCCTTTTGAACCTTCAGACCTTCTCCTTAGGCTCCGGCTTTGACGCTATGGATATAATTTTAGAGAAGGAGCTTGGCTCCTTACTTGGTGCGACAAGGATGACATTAATGGTTCCCAATGGTGGGCATAGATCGCCCTCTTGCTGGTATCCCTACCTAGGAGACTGGCACATGAACTGTATCAACTTTCCTGCCTTGATTAATTGCTCTAAATGGTCACGCAGGGTTCTGTAGTTCTCGGTTGTATGCTTCCAGTCCTGATGATATTGGTAATGTAGGCTTTGATTTCGCTTGGTGGGTTACCTCCTATCTTGTTTAGCCACTTGAAATAAGGCTCATTTTTTTATCTTTTCAGGGATCTGATATACGAGTTCGTTGAACATTGAGTCAACCACCGAGGTGTTGGCTTGCAAAGGTTGATTGACAAAATCTCTCCTCGACCAGTTAAGGCAATATCTGTCAGGCTAAGGATCCCTCCTTTCAGGGATGAAAACCTTGGCTTGCCCTTTGCCCTACACCTGATCTTCTTCAACCCTCTTGTGCTTATCAATACAATCCATCAACTGGCGCATTTTCCGAGCAGGTTTCATAGTAAAGGATTTCCTCAAGTTGTGATTTAGGGGGAGCCCCACCTTGAAGGTCCTGACAAACACATCCTCGAAATCTCCATTGATTTCATTAAAAAGTTTCCAGTATTTGTTAGAATAAGTTTTTAATGTCTCATCCTCCCTCATTGCCATGGATAGTAAAGAGTCCGGAGGCTTAGGGACCCTGATACAAGTCACAAATTTGGCCCTAAACACCCTGGTCAGCCCCTTAAAAGAACTTATCGAGCCTTCCTCCCATCAAACCACCTTATGGCAACAAGTTCGAGGCTTGAGGGGAACACTTTGCACATGCAGGCCTCATTCCTGGAGTGGATGGCCATTTTTTGATTAAAATGGCTCACGTGCTCTACTGGGTCAGTCCTTCCATTATAGATGGGGAAGGTTGGCTGAGCAAAACAATGTAGGAATTTGGCCCTTTCAATACAGCATGTAAAAAGTGACCTAGAGATTTGGTGCAAGGCCTTGCTCATAGCATTGTTCCCCATATTCTCAAGGGGTGAGTTCCTGTTTCTTCTCCTTCGACGCCTTTCCCCACCATCAGTATGGGAGGACTTTGTGAAAGACTAGCTAAGGGGAGTTCTAGACCTTTGCCTAAAACTATAGTCCTCTTATGAATTAGAGCTTTGGCTTAATGGAGGTGTTTTGACCCCCATAACATGCACCCTACATCGAAGCTGTTTATGTAGGTGGTCAATCTTCAACCAAAGGTTTCGTGTCTCCTATTTGTGCGAAACATGACTCCCTAGCCTCAAATGACTTTGAGTAATGTGGTCCGAGTAAATAGTCTCGACCCTAATGCTGGGCATTCGATTTCCCTTAAGATCTCTTCTTCTTTCCAAGTTGACAAATTGGTCTAGTTGTTGAGAACCCACAGATTCTTCTCTATCTTGCCTAGAGTTTGCCCTTTTTTCCTACTGTTATCAAGAACTTAGATCACAAAGATCAAAGATGACAATCCCCATAAACAGTACCAATCGTAAGAGCCCAAAATTTCCAAGCCCAATTGGAATAGTGGAGTTAGGTATTTCAGGCCCAACACAATTAATTTGTTAAGGGATGGGCTTGCGAGGTCAACTTTAATACTATGCTATGATCCACTAAAAGAAGCACGAAATATGGATAAAACACTTCCTCGGTTCTAGCCGAGGAGGCAATGTGCATAAAAGAACTGCTTAAGTGTTAGATACAAGATGATACTCTATCACTTCTAATCATTCTTCAATGATTCAACCCCTTTCCTAAAGTGATTCTTTTCCTTTAAATAGTCCATCTCATTGCTTCTGAGCCCCCCACATGTATGTCTCAAGGTAGTAATCTGGATGCTTGTCCCATTAGGACTCTGTTAGAGATGGTAGAGTGTGTTGTGAGCAGTGGAATTACTGTTTAGGTGTCATTTCTTCCTTAATGTGGCTAGCTGAGTTAATGCAGTGCATTGAATGTGGAGGTGATGGCTACTTTACCTAGATACTTCCTCTCTTCCTTACTTGCACGTCTCTAGTGTCTTCTACAGTACCCTGTTCTTTGGTGCAAGTGGCCAGCTAAAGAATTCCCGAGGTGTACTCGCTCCTTGGGCTCCTCAAACGATGGGTCTCTACGTCTTCCTTCCTTGGACTATTGTCCACATGTTGAGCTCGGACTAGTGTTCGAATGGGCCTTTTAAATCCTCGGAGTGGGCCCATAGGCTCTATGTTACATTTGGATCCTCTTCTCCCACAAGAACTTTTAGGAGACAGTTTTTTTTTTTTTTGCTTGGTAAGATTTTAAATGATAATGACTTTATTTGTTGTTAAAAATTAAATCACATCAACTTATGTGATAGAGTTTGCAAATCGACCATTTAAAAAAAAAAAAAAAAGATTCCACACCTATTTGTGAATATTAATTATGCCCTCAAAGAACCTCTTTAATCCCACAAATTTCACACCTATAGTGGACGTGAACCTTAACAACTACATTTATTAGCAAGATAAGTGAAAGTATACTACAAAGTCATGGATCCTCTCAATGAGTTTGAAATCCAACAAAATCTCTAAATTTTAACGAATCCAAACTACATAATTTATTGGAAAATTTATTTAGAATTTTTTTGGTGTTAATGAAAGTCTATTTCTTGTTAAAAAGTAATTGGTACTTATCTATATGGATTTGATAGCATTTCCTTAAGAACCCTTCTATATATGGGAGAAGAGGAGATTAGAATTAAGCATAAAACCAAGATAGAAAAAGCATGAACTTCTACTTGGGATATAAACTTATATTGCATGAAAAGGAGTGTAGCATGTGCATGAGAGAGGGCAAAGAAAAGTGAGAAATTTTATTTAATGGTGATATTTGTTGGGGGTGAAAAAGTTTCCTTCCCGACAAATAAGATTTATGTTGGGTCGGAGGGTTTAAATCGAAACTCGACGATGGGCTTGATGCATGGCCCAAAGGCTATTGGTGAAGATTCAAGAAGTCCACTATATTTTATGCCTTGCGCTTAGGTTGGAACTGTCAAGAGTGGCCCATGAACAATCCCTACAACAAACATGTCAGCATGGTTGAAAAACATACTATAAGAAATAACCTAGCAGTAAAGTATTTATGCAGGAAACAGCCTAGTAGTAAAAATGTTTCTACAGAAAAGGGCCTAGCTATTAAGGTACTCCTGCAGAAAATGGCCTAACAGTAGAGTAAAACAAAATTAGTTACTTTACAGACTAAGGGAAACATCTATGTTTTCAGACTCATCATCTGTTAGCTCTGGAGAGGAATCTTCTAATACAACAATATGAGGGAAAAACTTTATAGTGACAGTCACATCATAACCATTGATAGTAAATAAGTAGATAAATATCATAGGTTCCATAATAACAAATAATGGAGAAGACTTAGTGTGAGATGAAGGGAGAGGGAGAGATCCCAGCTAGCGCAACAAGATCATTATGGTGACATGGCATGCTCATGAATATAATATATGTAGTGAGTAGGGAGAATCATTTGTGAGTAGTATGAGTAATAAGTGAGAGTGTATAGTAGTACTACTGGAATATTCTGTTGGGGCAAGTAAGTGTTTATGAGTAGAGCTATAAGAAAGTATTTGTGAGTTAGGAGCTAGGAGACTTAGTTTCAAGAAACTAAGCACTTAGAGACTTTTTCAGAGCTTAGAGAAAGCTTAAACAGAGAGGTTAAGGCAGAAACTTTTCTAGTTTAAGTCTTAGTGTGTTGTTGGTTGTTGAAGCATTAATGGAGAGCTCCATTTATATTAAGGTTTTCAAGGGGTGATTAGCAAATAATCTTTACTGAAATTTCCTCAATCTCCAGAAAATCTTTAGAGAATCGTTCTTAAAATTTTTAGCTAAGAGGAGTAAGCTTAACTTTAGAAGTTTTCTGCTGTTTTGGATAATCAAAGTTGGGTTTCTGGTTTTAGCATTGAATGCTGATTAGCCTGGGATTAGAGCATGCTTTAGGCTAATGATCCTGGATATGCTGTAACTAGAATCAGAGTTCCCTAGGGCAGATTGAACCACTCCAAGCCAGGTGTCAACCTTGGAGCCCTTGCTGGGAACTCTACTGGGATCCCCCTTGGTGCCCTCCAAACCACATTTCCCTAACTTTCCCCAATTGGGGTTCATGTGCTTGGTTCATGAACCAGAAAATACATATTTTTAGTATGAAAATGAGCTGATTTTGTGTCGTTTTAGGAGCTTCACTGGTCTGGTCATGACAGCTTTGTTTTCTTGACTGAATGAGTTGAAGGAGAAAGAAGTAATAGCTGGCTGAAGCTTTCCCAGCTTTTTGTCACATCACTTTTAGCTTTATGTCACTTGAGAGATGATGAGATTTCAACTTGTGGAGGAAGGATTCATCCCCTGGTGGACACATGTCTGTTTTCTGACTGATTAGACATGTTGGGACCTGATGGGAAGGGGCTCCAACTGTTTATTTATTGCTGAGATTTGGCTGACCAGTTCACGTGTTCTTCAATTGTTGAGATTTGTTTATGGGCTGGTCTGATCCAGCTGGGCTTTGTTGATAAGTTTGCTTGGGTTTTGTTAAACCTACAAAATGAGTAGTTTTGCCATGGGTAATATTCATGGACTTTATAGTTTGGTTATGGAAATAATAGACATAGTTCCCATAAAATTTTGTCAAAGAGATATTCTTTTGAGAAATGAATAATTTGTATTTCCCATGAGTTGGGGATTTAACAAATGTTGAAATAATATTTGAATTTAGTAAATATGTGCCAAAATAGCATTTGGGCTTCATGAAATACTTGCCAAAAGATTATTTGGGCTTTGCAAAAATAAGTGCCAAATTAACATTTGAGCTTTGAGTATAAAGTAATTGTTTTTGCCAAAATGTCATTTTGGGCTTTGTAAGATAATTGCTAGAATGGTTTTAGGTTTTGTAAAATGGATGCCAAATTAGCATTTGGGCTTTTATAAAAATAGTGTAAGATAATTGCCAAATTAGTATTTGGGCTTTATGAAAGAATTGCCAAGATAATATTTGGGCTTTATAAAATAGTGTCAAATTAGTATTTGGGCTTTGTAAAATAGTGCCAAATTAGAATTTGGGCTTTGTGAAAATAGATGCCAAATAGGAATTTGGGCTTTGTGATGCCAAATAAGATTTTTGGCTTTGTGAAAATAGATGCCAAATAAGAATTTGGGCTTTGTAAAAATGATTTTGAGATTTTGTAAAGTATTGCCGTGTAGCAACGAGCTTTGTAAATAGTGTCGCATCATAGCGGTTTTTATAAATAGTGCCGCATCGTAGCGGGCTTTGAATTAGCCACATCGTAGTGGGACTTTTGGAATTAGCCACATCGTAGTGGGAATTTGGAATTAGCCACATTGTAGTGGGATTTTTGGAATTAGCCACATCGTAGTGGGACTTTGGAATTTGGGCTTTCTTTGAGTTTTGCCCACAAGCCAAATGATGTTGGGCTTTGTGTGGGGATAGTGTAATTTGCGGCTCAATTTTGGTAGTGATATGATGAGCATATTTTGTGGAGAATTTAAGTTGGATGATATGTGGGATATAATATGTAATATTTGTGAGAGGGCCCATGGCAATTTATGAGCTTGGGTGCGGAGTATTTGTGAAGGCCCAATAATATAGAGAATATTTGGATAATATATATGGGAAATATTTATGTGGGTTTTAAATAATGTGTGGGCTTATGTGGGTATTTTGTGAGTGGGCCAATAAAATCAAGGCCCGGAAATTTGTACTCAACAATATTATTGTATTTGCTATGACTCAAATTTGCCTTGAGAGGAATTCGTTATTGATTTAATTGCCTAGGATTTGTTCCTAGCTAGTCTCCTAGTTTTCCTTCTGTTTGAAATGGGTGTTTTAATCTCATGATAAGGAGCAACTATTATGAAGCGGATGTAATCCATTTAAATCTTATAATTTTATGAGATTGGCTAATAAGGTTGGCCCAACATAATTAGCATCATAAGATTAAAATTGATTTTGGTCAAACCTGTCCCATAATGTGGAACATATATATATATATATATATTGTCTAACTTGAATAAAGATTGATATTAATTATAAAAAAAAAAGAGAAAAAAGATTGATATTAGTTGCCATTGCTCGTCTGTGTCTGAATTGCATACAAATGCTTTAGAGGATTAGAATTGATATTTTTTCAATTGTTATGGAAACCACGAAAATTACAGCAAATGTCTATTCGCCTACAAATGCTATAGAGGATTAGAATTGATATTGTTTCAATTATTATGGAAGCCATGAAAATTACAGCAAATGTACATATTTTTTCGAAGGTACGGTAATCAACGTTTTGGAGTTTAAGAGGCCTAACTGGAGAAAACGAAATAAAGGAAAACCTAATGACTATTTTCCTTTTTTTGGAAAGAAAAGTATTTTAGTTGAATTGAATAGACACGAAGAGTTTGTGCCATGCCTTATGTTAGAACCTCATTCTCTTTTCTTTGTGTTTGATTCTTAAAAAAGAAAATGAAGAAAAGAATAGGCACAAGGAGTTAAGGACAGCTAACCGGAAGTCATGACGGGAAAATTTTTATGGTACTAGATTGGAAAAAAATATAAAAAACCAGAAGAGATGCACAAAAAAAAAGTCTCCTGTCGTCGATAAGGAATTTAAAGTTTAATTCCTAATTATATAAACAACCAATAAATATCTTAATCTAATAGTAATAAAAAATCATTTTAGAGCAGATCTCGTAAAAGTGAAATATAGGGTAGCATGCATGTTTTATTCTGTCAAAATTAAGAAGAAGAAAAAAAAAAAGGATGCATGTTTTACACGGCTACTAAAAGCATGTGGGTTTACAGATTGAAATTTGATTCTCTCCGATGGTCACGCTATAGGAACATTTTCGGTCCACCATTGGTCCTTAAGAAAACAAGAGCACACTAGAATCACGCTTGCGGTCTATTTTAAAATGATACAGTTTTAATTTTACCAGCAAAAATGAAATTGTATGGTTTTAGCTACTTTGTCCATTCGTCAATAATGCATTACAGTCCTAAAATTTTTATAAACAATATGAGGCTGTAGCATAAACAATATGCATTTTCCCCTTTTATTTTTATAAAAAAATTGAGAATTTATTTATTTAATTATATAGGAGTAAACTGCAAATTACGGTCCTAAAATTTGAGAGTGTTTTGATTTTAAACACCGAAGTTTTAGAGATTTAAAGTTAGGGAAATACAAATCCTAATTATTTTTAAGCTCAGTTGAAATAAGTTTGAATATGATCCTCTTAATATTGTTTTCATAATATTTTCACAATAAAAGTTAATTGACATGTTGTCTTTGGTTTTGTAAAATTGTTGTGTGCCGGCTCAAGGTACTGTGGGGCCTAAGGCGAAAACTTTAAGTGATGTCTATTTTTATACTTTGAATATTAATAAAATATTTATTTAACTTTTTTTTTATTTTCATTTAAAATATATTTTTTTAATAAAAAAATTACAAATTAAAACAAATCCATCGCATTATTCAATGACTATACAACTAAAATAAACACTATTTATTGAATGAAATAACCAAATACTAAAAAATTATGATTGAAAATTTTAATATAGTTATATATTTGATATTTCTAAATAGAATTTGAGTATAAATTTATTTACTGGTATAAGATTAATGAGTTCTTTTAATATTTATGTGTGAGAGATTAAATGATTGACCCATCCAATGAAAATATTTTTCTTTAACTGGTTTTTCTTTGATAAAAAGCAACTACTTTTTATTTATTGGTGAATGTTTAGCACTTAATTAATACTTCTATTGGTACAAGAACATCTTAATTGGTAAAAATTTAGGGGCATTTTTTCATTGGGGGCCTTAGGCGGTTGCCTATTTAGCTTACCCATTGAGCTGGCACTGATAGCACTACTCTTAAAATATTTAGTTTTATAAGAAAGAAAAAAAAATGTTTCAAAATTTTGCTTATTCGTTAAAAAAAGAAAAACAAAAAAACTCTCTTTGAGACTCTAACTTACTTTGGCATTAACAGCAAAAAAAAATATCTATATTTGTGTTTCTTTCCTCATTTTGTCTTTCTCTCTTCTATGTTATTTCAAAAGGTTTGATTAATGCATATTGCAAAGAAAGTAACCTGATTTTCCTCAAAAACTTCACATGCAACGGAATAAAATTCCCTTCTAACAGTATTCTGCCAAATGTCTCACAGAATTCATCATGATTTGGGTCCGGGTCCGGGTCTGAGTCGTATTTGTTAATTAAAAATAGATTATAATTAATTAGTGTAAAATTATCATAAAAAATAATAATGTATAATTTAATTAAGACTATGCCCAAAGGCCCCAAACACATTCTATTGCAAGTCTCTAGTGGGTTTTGCAATCTATGATCATCAACTTAACTGCTTAATAAGTTTGCCTTGGCCTTTAGGTTCTTTTTGGAAATGGAACAAGCCCAGTCCCATATTATCAGATCAGGATGGAAGCCCAGTCCAATATTTAATGCCCACAAACAAGCCCAATTTACACCCACGCAAGCGGTAATTCTCAGACATTAGTCACAGTTAATAATGCAAAAAACACAAATTTTTTTACGAACTGCAGAAGTGGCATGGTACACATTAATGGCCAGATTTTAAGTTTAAAACTTCACCCCCAATCAATTTTCTAAAATTTTATCCATTTGTTTGAAATGAGTTGCTGGATGTTGCTATATCATCAATATTTTAAAGAGATAACAAAATAGTGACAATCAAAATTTGTGTAAAACATTGATAACATTAACAAGTATAATCTACTTAAAGAGAAAACAAAATAGTGACAACCAAAATTTGTGTAAAACATTGATAACGTAACAAGTATAATCTACTTTCATGGTAGAGTTACCTAAGAATTCTATACAATACTAGTCTGTCCAAGGAGTGGCAATTAGGTACAAATCATTCCTTCGCCTGCAAGATAATCCGAAAGACTCGGACATGTCAAGTTCTTCTAGATTGATTTTAGTGGGGAGCTTCCAAGTGAAGTGATGCAGCAATTGAGAAAGAACAAGTTCAACATTAGCAAGAGCAAATGATATACCTGGACATACCCTCCTACCACTTCCACATGGAATGAATTCAAAGTTGGTCCCTTTAAAATCAACAGAGGAACCTTGAAATCTCTCAGGATGAAAGCAATCTGCATCAATCCAGTATGCAGGATCTCTACCAATAGCCCATGCATTAATGATTACTTTTGTGTTGCTTGGTATCTCATACCCATTAATTTCACATTTTTCTCTTGATTCTCTTGGGTACAAGGCACCAGGAGGGTGTAATCGCAAAGTTTCCTTCACAACTAATTTCAAGTAATCTAGTTTTTGAATGTCTGTTTCATCAACATTTCTCCTCCCTTTAAGGATTTGTCGCACTTCGTTTTGTGCCTTCTCCATAACTCTTGGGTTTCTCAATAATTCTGACATTGCCCATTCTATTGTAGATGCTGAACTCTCACTTGCTCCAGAGAAAACATCCTGTAAATAAAGGTTGAATCATAAGATAATATTAGGAAATATAGGCTAGCTTCATAATTTGTAAACAAAAAAAAAAAGGTATTCCGTAGTCTCTAGTTACGATTTTCTTTTGAATTCCAAATTCAATGACCTGAATCTTGATTTATTATTTGTACAAGAAATTAATTCAAGAGATAAATTGCTTCTGAAACCATCATACTACACAATCCTGTGTTTTTGACTAGACAAACTACCACTCTCAAAGAATATAATGGCAAAATACATGTTCATGACCTCCTGTTGCGTATGCAAATGAGATTTCATAAGGGTCCTACTAAAGTATTGAAAGTGTCTCAACTCCCTATAAAAAAAACCAATCAATTGCAATAGAAAATAATACCTTAACAGGTGCACAAAGACGCCAATTAAAGGGACCCATATTTGTTAAAAAGTTGCTCGCTTTAAGAAGAAAAGTAAAAGAAATGTTGGTTATAAATTGACAGATCTTATTTGCATACCTGAGTTACAGCTTTAATCTGGTTGCTAGTGATGTCAAATTCAAGGTCACTCATCTCCTGAAGTTTCAAAAGCACATCAACTAGATCATCATGATCACCACCAGCAGGTTCATGTTTGCTAGCTGAAATGTTAGTACTTCTTTTCATCTTATGCTCATTGATTATTTCATCGAGAATCTTGTCTAGCTTTTTGTGCAGTTTCTCCAATGCAGGCCTCATCCCAGTAAGGAAGCTAAGGAACTTCAGTGATGGGAACAAATCAGGCACATCAAAACCTCCACTGAGATTAAACGATTTCTTGATTAACGATAAGAATTCTTGTTCATATTTGCACTTCTTCCCAAATGCTGCTCTGGAAGTTATACAATATGAGGTGGTGAAGATTTTCTCACTAAGATTGATTGGAAGTCCCTGTGACAAGGAAATGGATTCAATGAGATTCCATACCTCTTCTTCTCTTATTGTCTTAAATGACTGGACTCGCTTGGTACTTAGGAGCTCAAGAACACAGATCTTTCGCATTTGTCTCCAATAATCACCATAGGGAGCAAAGACAATGCTTGAATCATAGCACACAATTTCAGAAGCAAGAACACTTGGCCTATTTGCAAAAGCAGCATCATGTGTTTTCAGAACCTCTTCAGCTACTTTTGGTGATGAAATAATTATAGCCAACACCTCACCCAGCTGAAGTTGCATAATGGGTCCATGTTTCTTGGCTAAGTCTCTCAAGGATCGATGTGGTAGCGAGAAAACAAGCTGGTGCAAATTCCCTATAAGAGGTAGTTTCCATGGCCCAGGAGGCAATTTGTGGATTTGGCCTTGGCTTTAGATCTCTTCCAACAAATAACCAGGATAAACAGGAAGGACAGCCAAGTGAAAAGAGGAAACTGTGGAACTTGGAGCATTGTGGACAAGACAAGTAGAGTTGCTCTTATCTTTGGCCTTTGGTTTGTAATCAGAGTCAACGAACAATATGCTACCTAGTTTTCTTAAAATTTGTGGATGCTAACCAGTGGCTTAGCATTATGATTTAGTAAAATTGAGTGGAGTATGAGTCTGTATCATATTTTTTACTAATTGATTACGATTTGATTTCTTTCTAATTAACTATTTGGAATTTAAGTTATCTTTCTCTGAATTATTGTTTCTAAAAGTCAAAATTAGACAGCTTTGTATATACTAATTAATGTGCATGTGACTTCATATGCTTTCCGTTCTTTTGATTTGTAAGTATTTTACTCTTTGTCTATTGCAAGTCTCCTATCACGTTTTTCAACGGATAAGAAGCAGTAACTCAATCAATTTTACACTCTGAATGTGATAATATATAATAAAAATTGGATTAGAAGATAACATAGAGTATGGATATTATAATCTAGCAACAAGACAAAAACAAAAATGACTGAACACAGTAGTAGGTCATCCAAACAAGAGGACTAATTCAAATAAGACACCAATTCTTCCTGTGTACAGGTTTTGTAACTTTTGTTTTATTTATGGGAAATGAGGTAACTTTATTAAGAAAAAAATAGATACAAAGTATTTTGAGTCACAACGGATGCAATTAATATTGAATTTTTCTCGTTTCAAGTTACAAACGTATCTAGATCGACCCATGGCGCCAAGGCACCTTGCCTATTAAGATTATTTTAATTCTCTGATTCCTTTTTTTATCAATTTTTTATTACCTTGTTATGTTGGTTAGTTAACAAATTAAGCTGGATGTCGTATCTTTCTTATGTTTTAATTTCTCAAACATCTCATGCAAATACAATTCGAGGCCGGCTTTCCTCGTCCGTTTGGCCTTGGAAATATTCAAAGTCTAGAGTAAAAAAAAGCAATTTCGTTTAGGGAAAGATGCTCTCCATTAAAGATTGCACCCTTCATTTTCGTCATGTTGTTTGTTTTAATACATGGAAATGATGAAGTCTCTAATTACTTATATCATGCTACTTGACCGTTACGCTATTAGGGTTTAGATTTTAGGGTTCAAAGTAGTGGAAATTCTAGGATTTTTTTTTTAATTTTTAATTTTATTTTTTAAGATAGTTATTATGAAACTTAAATTATATAAAATCTAATAAAAAGGGAATTTGAACATCACAAAAAAAAAAAAAAAAACGAATATATAAATATGCGTGCCGGAAGTGAGACTATTGGGCTTGATCTCACTTGAGCTCACAACTTACTTGTAATGTGGGCTTAGGATTTCCTACTTCGGGTTGTTCTTGGCACAGAGACTCAACGTAGTTTCTCCTCTTTCTCTCTCTCTCTTTCTTTCTGAATCACTCTTTTTCTCTACTCTCTATTCTCTTGAGAACCCTTCAACAACCATTTCCCATTCCTTCTTCTCATATTTATAGCTCTAGATTAGTGGAGGGGTCATGATTATTGCCATAGTTAGTGCAATTGGGGGTTCAATATTATCAATTGTAAGTGCATGGTTAGGTGGGAGTGGAACGTGGCGAATGTGGTCTTGGAACTTGGTTCCAACTCAAGTAGGAATGCTCGACAGTGATGTTTCCTGGGCGTTGCCGAGCATGCTATGGTGTGTTCAGAAATTAGTCTTTCTTTATTATTCCGGAATGGTTTTCCGAGCAGGAGTCAGGTGATGAAACTTGGGCCTGCAATTTGTGCGGGTTGAGTAAAAAGAGATTGGGGATGTGGGCCACGCTGCTGGGCCTAAATTCAAGGCCCAAGTGGAACTGGGTACCTCAGTGTCGTACATTAGCCCCCCTTGATTTATGCCCGGCTATCGGGAAGAATCAAGAAACCCAATAGGCATTCATGTTTGAGGAGATCAACAGGTAGAGATTTGGACGGTTATGGAAACCCATTAATGTGCTCTCAAAAGGCGTGCTGTTCCGGGTCGCTAGGCTCAGCTGTCATCATTATCTGACGGTTTGTGAACCGAGGTAGCGCACGTGTTAGTTGTCATTGGCATCCGTGGAGTTTTTTTCGCTAATCATGCCTCATTATTGCTGATTGAATGTCTCTTTGTCCTCTTTGGCCTCTATAAGTAGTTCATCACAAAACGTTTTTTCACTTTTTCACTCCCCACTTCTTGAGTTTTCTCTCTGCTGAGCATTCATCTGTGCGCTTACTCACCAGTCCAGAGACCCTTTCTTTCCTAAAGCCCTAAGTAAGTTTTCTACCTCCTCCTTTTACTTCAGCTTCTTTCTTTAAGTTTCTTCCTTCAATATTAGACTTTAAAATGAGTTTTGCCTTTCTTCTGGATACTATTGTGTCTTTAGCCACATTTAGGCAAAAGTTTGACATCTCCGATGATGTGGAAGTGGCGTACTGCCACAAGAGTGAAATTGCTCTCCACAGAGGGCGAGCTACTGCTTTCTTCCCTTTTATGGCGATTCTAGAGGGCAGGGTTAGGTTTCCCGTGGATCCTCTCTTAGTCAACGCATTTAGGTATTATGGGCTGTGCCTCGACCAACTCCCCCCCCAATTTTTACGGGGTAGTTAGTTGTGTCAGTAGGTTGAACCATACATTCAATTTACAATTGGACCACCATGATATAAACCACATGTACAGTCTTTGTGGGAATAAAAATACCAACTATTATTTAAAAGTTAGAGATACACGGGTACGACTGATATCATGCCTACCTGACTCGAATAGGAATTCAACCGGGGAGTTCGTCCGGGTGCGCGGTAATTGGTTTGCCGGAGAAATTCCCTGCACCCTCTCACGGCGTGAAGTGGGTTCGTATTGATCTCTATCTTAACTGCCTTTCTACTTATGGTAGTTTTATTTATTTGGACGCTAACACTGTATCTCACCTCCTTGTATGCATATATATATATATATATATTTTTTTTTTTTTCTTGCAGACGGTAAAGTGTTTGTCCCGGATATCAGGACAGTCCACGTCAGGGACTTGAATTTTGTACTCTAGTCCGAGATATACGTTCATTGGGACGAACAGCTCCGAGCATACCATCTAATTCTCAGAGTTGAACCGGTCTATTCCACCTAGCAGTCCTTCAAACAAGCGCTTTTGGTTGACAGTTCCCTCTTGTCATTCATTGACGTTAGGCATGCGAATTTTCTTCTGTCGAGATTTACAGTGGGAGAAACGCAGGACCTTGGTCCATGATATACCTATTCGGACGAGCTAGCACCGTTGCGGGACGAATCGGCGGAGTGTGTGTCCCAACGCCTCTGTGAAATTGCTCACGCGGCTGTCAAAGGCAAGGATCCCATCCAAGCAAAGCCCGCACAACTTGAAAAAGCTGTCGAACCCGAGGCTCATGTGCAAGATCCCGTCCAAGCTGAGCAAGTAGCTGTTGATCTTACCACCTTTCCTGATATTGAATATGACCGTGGTGAAGACATGGTGACTCGGAAGACCATGACCATTGATCGGTTCGTGCCCGGGGCGAGGCAGACCGCTTAGCAGCAACCACCCCAGGGCCGAGGTCAGACACCTCTTCCACCTCCTCCCCAAACTGGGCGAACCGAAAGAGGCAGCGTGTTGCCGAGAACACTTCTACCGTTCTGGGGGATGCAACAACCCAGAGTCCCCTTCGGCCGTCCAGTGGTATTATCATCCAAGAGTCGCAGATACAGGTTGGTGTGAGTGTGGTGTCCTCTTCACAGGCTGTGCAGGCGTGGCAGCTAAAGTTTCAGTTAGACGGCAAGCCACTCCCAGTGAACGCTTGTGCATGGGTTTGGGACAAAGGTGAAGGAGGTCGTGTTGCCCAAAGTCTGGTGCATGGCCTCCTTCTGCCTGAGGACGTGCACGCCTTTGAAGAGGGGACGTAGGAATCCATGGGGAGAAGGCTTTAGTGGCACACTATTGCGGTAATCTTTCATTTTTTTGAGTTGTTCATTAACCCTATTTTATAGGCAAAGCTGAGAATTCTCATTATGCATTATCATGCTACTCATTTTTACTTAAAAATGGATGAAGCCATATTCATACTTGTTGAAGCACTAGGACTGTGTTTTTAGACATCTATAGGTATGGATTCTCGACTAGTGGTGGCAATTTATGTTCGCATGTCGAGTTCGTGTCGTGTCGACTCATGAGTATTAGACCATATGAGTTAATCCTAACTCGATATGTTTATTAAACGGGTCAGGATTCCTCAACCCTAACATAACCCATTTATGAACGGGTTAGTCGTGTTGACTTGTTTATCAGATTTTATCAACATGAAAAAAAATAATTTTAGTATTAACCAAATTGATAAAAATTCTGAAAAACCAAACAAATAAATATTTTTAATATAGAATTCAGAACTAACAAGTAACTGCATCATAAATAATTATTCAAAACTAAAGCATATCTCAATATCACAAAATAATCAATCATAATATGTCAAAGAAAATAAACCACAACAACTATTAAGTTTATATATCTAGGGTTTGAAGGGTATATTGGAAAAATGGCGGGCTTTGTTGATGGCTAGCAATGACATGGGTGGCTATTTGTGTCACAATTCATGGAAGGATTAGTTAGATTAATCTGCATAATACCTTAAAAGATCTAGTGAAGTTATAATTAATGTTTTTCCGTAATAACTTGTATAGTCATGATTTACTTAATAAATACATGACATGAAACTCAACATAAATAGCATAATACACAATTATATGGTCCAATCAAACCCATACAATCTGAAGTCTTATAATTTGAATGGATTTTGGGTAGCGTGGATTGGGGGATTCAACTCGATGTTATGGATTTTTGGGCGTTGTAGATTCTGAATAGCAAATGGGTCTTAGGAATTTAAATTGGCCAACAATGGGCTGGCTGCCTGTGATTCTTGATATTGATGATGATAATAGGATATGTGTTTATTTTTATTTTAACCAACAATTATTGTGGTGGTTGTTTTGGGTTTTTGTCAATTGATCTAAGGTTTGGTTGATTTGGATTTTTGTTGAACCATGTTGGGATTATTTACTTGGGTTTTCAATGTTGTGATATATCCCTGTCTATGTGTGAATTAAATTAAATATAACCCAAGCAATAGAGAAAATAGAAATCTATGGAAGCGATAAAAATATATACCAACAAGAATACCAAGAAATTACATGGAAAACTCTCCAGCGTAGAGGGAAAAACCACGGGGCAAATCCACTCAATCCACTATGATAAAATAGATATTACAACACTCAAGTTGTTGGGACATATGTGGAAAGTGTCAGAAACATATGTGATGTAAATTGGCTAATCTTTTGACAAAACACATTTTACTTGTAATTGGGTAGATCTAGGACATGTTTAGTACTTCAAGGAACAAGAGTTCAAGTTTAGTATTGAAGTCATGCAAGTCTGTCCAAGAAACAAGTGAAGAAGTGTTGTTCATCAAGCTCGACAAATAGCTCGACAGAATCATATCTATCGAGGTTTAATGTTGAAGCTCGACAGAAGCTGTATTTGTCGAGAATTACGAAATTAGAATTTCCAGATCTAATTTCACACATATCCATGAGTATTTTTGTAGGGTTTCTTTTCTCACAACCCTAGACATATATAATGATTAATTTAAGGGCTATCACAAGATGATGCAAAGTGATTATACATGCATATTGTGACCGGAGACAATTTCTCCTATTTCATCTTTCTTTCAGTAGAAGCTACTGTGTCTTTGCACCGAGGGTTTTGTAATCAAGGAGCTTCTTGATCTTCATTGTTGAATGAACTGAAGAACTTTGCAGCCAATATCTTCCTCAAGTTGGTGTGTTAGTCACGTACTAGGATTTGTGCATAATTGGTTAGTCACGTACTGGGAGCCGTGCATTGAAAGGAGAGATTGCCGCTACATTATAAGTCCAATTGGGTATTGGGGTAAGGGTTTAATTGTAGGTTGTAAATATTAGGTACTAGGATTCCTTTTACATGTAACCGCTTATTTCGATAATAGTAGATTCTCAGGAGTGGTGACCTTAAATTCACCCTGTGGGGTTTTGCCTCGGTAGTTTTCCTCATTTATAAACTTTATTTTCCGCTGCATTTAACTTAGTTGGTGATTTGTTTGTGCTACCATACTTATTGCATGAAATTGAATCTAATTAATTTTACTTGGCTAATTAATTGATTAATTTCCTAAAGGGGTTAATACATTTTTGGCCTATCACAAGTTATACCCAAAACTTGAGTTCACAATAAATTGAGAAAATACAATAATACCTCTAAGAACAAATAAAACCTCACCACAAAAACCCAGTAGCAAGATTTTCTACTTTGAATACTTCAACTTTTTGTGGTTGTAGCACCCAAATAATCATTTTAGAGTAAACCCCAATTTATCTTCCTTGTATGTCTACAAGAAAAGAAAACTTACATTTTTTTTTCCACTCAATGCCTCACAAATCACTATTCTTTTTCTTTCAATCGGCTTCAAATTTGTATTTCACTCTACAATCTCTTTGTATCATGAAACCACACTATTCCTATTTACATTAAGAATAGTAGTCTTGGACTTCTTGTGCAATACATACACCTATTTCTAATTGAAATAGGATTCCTACAATGCTTGCATGGCAAGCTCAACACAAGTCCTATATGGGCTAGACTTCAAGGTGCCGTGCATCTCCCAACATTCAATTGGTCATAATTGTTAGAATCTTACTATTCCAAAAAGAGTAGGATCGCTAAGCATGCAGAATTGGTGGTAAGATTGGTACAATTGGCTGGGATTGATAAGATCATAGGCTATGGTTGAATTGTTTCAACCAAAAAAAAAAATTTCAAAGGATCCTCGACCCTAATCATATGTTATTTTCTATTAGTATTTTGGGCCTATTAGTATTTTGCGTGTCTACAACAAAAGAAAACTTACATTTTTTTTTTTCACTTAGTGCCACACAAATCACTCTTCTTTTTCTTTCAGTTGGCTTCAAATTTTCATTTCACTCTACAATCTCTCTGTATCATGAAACCACACTATTCCTATTTACATTAAGGGTGTGTTTAGCGCGTTTTGCGCTTCCTAGACGCATGTTTGCATTTCTGCCCTTTTTTTTTTTTTTTAGCCGAAAAGTTTGACTTTTCAACCAATTTTCAACCAATTTTCAGCCATATGTGGGTCCTGTGCACTGTTCACGGACCCACAAATTTCACTTTTCAACAACTTTTTCATTAAAAATGGGTCCCACGGTACTATGTATACATTTAAAAATTATTTTGCTACAGTATTTTTTAGTTTTTAGTTTTCAGTTTTCAGCTGTATCCAAACCCTAAGAATAGTAGTCTTGGACTTCTTGTGCAATACATACACCTATTTCTAATTGAAACAGGATTCCTTCAATGCTTGCATGGCAAGCTCAACACAAATCCTATATGGGCTAGACTTCAAGGTGTCGTGCATCTCCCAACATTCAATTGTTCATAATTGTTAGAATCGCAATTTGGATCGTTAGGATCTTACTATTCCAAAAAAAGTAGGATTGCTAAGCATGCAGAATTGGTGGTAAGATTGGTACAATTGGCTGGGATTGATAAGATCATAGGCTATGGTTGAATTGTTTCAACCAAAAAAAAAAAAAGTTTAAAGGATCCTCAATCCTAATCATATGTTATTTTCTATTAGTATTTTGGGCCTATTTCACTCGAGCTAATCTTAAAAGTGCTAGGCACTTAGTTAAGAGTTATTATCTATATATATATATATATATATATAACTGAATCTTCTGAAACTCTCACAATTTTCCACGTCAGCACAAAATAATTTAAAAAATTAAAATTAAAAACTCTATTCACTCAAAAACAAAACCGGATAAAAGCCAAGCATTCTAGGTTTTCTCTAACGCAACCCATTACAACCTTCCCCCTCTCAAACCTTTTTTTTTTTTTTTTTTTTTGTCCCTCCTCAAACCCTACACATAAGACTTCCCTTCTCTTCCTTGCTCCATGATAGTCCCTGCATTCCAACCAACACTCCCAATTCACTCAAACACAAAACCGAATAAAAGCCAAGCATTCTTGGTTTTCTCTAACGCAACCCACTACAACCTTCCCTCTCTCAAACGTTTTTTTTTGGTCCCTCCTCAAACCCTAGACGTAAGACTTCCCTTCTCTTCCTTGCTCCATGATAGTCCCTTCATTCCAACCAACACTCCCAAATCAATGCTTCTTGATTGCCCATCAAACTTGACGGGAGGCCTAGGACAAGTATCATGGTGCTAAAGGTGGTGTTTTTACAAATCTAAATCTACAACTAACAAACCCTAATCTTGGTATGTCCCTTTTTTCATCTAAATTTTTCTAATACTTCTGTTTTTGCTTAATGGTTTTTCTCTGGTATATATATTTTTTGTTATTATTATTATTATTATTGCTCCATGATAGTCCCTGCATTCCAACCAACACTCCCAAATCAATGCTTCTTGATTGCCCATCAGACTTGATGGGAGGCCTAGGACAAGTATCATGGTGCTAAAGGTGGTATGTCTCTTTTTTCGTCTAAGTTTTTCTAATACTTCTGTTTTTGCTTAATGGTTTTTTTTTTTGGTTATTATTATTATTATTATTATTTTATATTTGCACCCGATACAATTTTACAATCTCATATTAGATGACTTTCCAAGTCCTAGACTAACATCGAATCCCACGACAGATAAAACACTTAGATAATGTCGATGTTTGTCTTCTCTATTTGAGGTTACAATTTGGCCATGATATAGGAGCAAGGGTAATCATAAACCTATTGAAGTTAGGGAAAATAGGTAGTATATCTCCAATCTTCTTTTACAAAATAGGGTAATAATAGAGCATGAGATACATTGAAGAATTGAGAACAAATAGTATAAATTGATTGAACACATCTCCATATGAAGAGAACACTTGACGGCTTTCATTAATTTATTTTATTTTAGGTTTTAGAAAACATACGTTTTGGTAGTCCCACAAAGTTAAACATCATTTTTTTTTATTAATTTATTTATTAAATCGATTACTACTCTTCACACTAAAGAGTTTTAAATCAATTATTACTCAACGACAGAGTTTCAAACTGACTACTGCTTAGTAACTTGGAAAGTTTTAAACCAACTATTACTTAACAACATGGAGAATTTTAAACCAAACTAAAGAAATTTGACTATTTTGGTTGTCCCACAATTTTACTCATTATTGTTTTATTAATTTATTAATTAATTATGTCAAAATGAGAGTTTTGAATACTTTGTGTTATAAAATATTATTTTTATATTACTTTATTTGCGTTTTTTTCCCTAAAAGCCACGGTGAAACTTAGAAATTTCTTTTTGTCAATATTGTTGTTTTATTTTGTTGTTCCATATTTTATAAAACTTTAAATATGATAGAAATATAAATAGTGCACCTTTGTTTCATCTTTTTATGTATATATACATACACACACACATACAATTTGGTTATTTATTTATTGTTTTTCCAAATATGTGTATCTTTATTTCATATAGATATTGATTTTTATTCATTTTTAACTAATATATGTATAAACTATACTTTCATAAGATTTTATCCCATGCATTGCACGGGTTAGCGACTAGTTATTATTATCATCATCATCATCATTATTATTATTATTATCTATGGGGGATGGTTTTAAGTAAAAAGAAATTGGCCCAAATTGGTGCTTAGCTATTTTTGATTGGATCATGTTAACGAGTGCCCTTAAGGCAATAGTTAGTAATCTATTTTAGAAAAGTTTTGACATCACTTTTGTAGGAAATAAAAAAAGCTGTCAAAACATTAATTGTTTTTTTTTTTCCTATAAAAATTTTCTTTAAATAGATTGTTAACCAATGCCTTAAGGGCATCTATTATCATTTTCCTTTTTTTACCCCAAAATTCCAAATAAAAAAGACAAGAACGGAAAACTCTTCCAACTCCAACTAATAAGCTTTACAAATCCACTTTCCTTCAAAATGTATTTCTCTCTCTCTTTCTCTTTTCACTTTAAGCTTTTTGGCCTGGGTGTATTTTAAAGTAATTGGTGTTTATATTTCGCGACTTCTATATTGGCATTGTTTATTTCTCTTTGCTTGGCTTGCTTTCAGCCTTCCATCTTCTATTTTGGTGAAATTGATGGATTGTGTAAAAAGGTTCAAATTTCACACTATGTAAATTATGCTAAATGGGTATATGCTTGCTAATTCATACTCATATAATCTTTTTTTTTTTTTTTTTTTTTTGGGATATAATCATAGATATGTTAAATGGGTATATGCTTGCTAATTCAAATTTATATAATGTTAATTATATATATATATATATATATTGAGAAACTATAATGTAAGTTATTCTAAATGGCTTTAATCACTACTTGCATGCCTCATTTTTTATTATTATAAAGAATTTATGTGCAAAGCATATGGGTAGACTTGGTTCCGAATACTCGACCCACCCGAAAAACCGACCGGATCCGACCTGACTACTCTGGCGAGTCTTCACCACCAGAAACCAATTCCGGCGAGTCGGTTTCGGTTTTCCTCCCAAAAAACCCGAACCGACTAAAAGATTTCTAGTTTTCGGCCAAAATTTCCAGATTCCAGTGTAAATTTTTCAGAACCCGACGAAGAAACTTAGGTTCCGGCGATAGTTTTCCAAATTTCGGCGATATTTCCCTTAGATCCAGTGAGATTTTGACCGGATCTAGCGAAATCTCATTGAATCAGGTGAGATTTTCGCTGAATCTGGTGAAATCTCATAGAATTCGATAAGATTTTTGCCGGATTTGTGTTTTCTTCTCTGTTTTCTCCTCGTCTTCTCAAATCTATGACTTCGATCAACTCGCCCGCCACCCGTTGATGGTCTGAACTGCCTGACCCGATCGACAGGTCAGCGGCAGGTGCATTTTTTTCTCAGCCCACGGTTCCGAGTTGTGCACAAACTCGACTTGGACCGACCCTTGGACAACCCTAGATGTAGTTAATACTTCTTATACAAGGTAATTAAAATTTTAATAATAAACATCATATTGATCTCACATGATCCTTTATTATATATAGAGACTCACTTAACACAGAAAGAAAATCATGGCAAAGTTGGAACTTGGAAGATAAAACCGTTCTTTTCCAACATTATCATGGTCAATTTTCTTTTGAAGTAAAACTATATATCGTAGTCAATTGTTCAAGAGAAACACACTAAATAAAGTGAAGCATTGAAGGTAAGGGAATTTTGATGGTTAAGGTTAACAAGGACTTTGTTTGATATTCCATAAATCTCACTTCCCCAAAGACCCTATCAAAATCAAACACATCTTGCTTCTAATCTTATAATTATAGTAAAAATAATAAGCAAAAATATAATTATAAAAGCAAATAATATATGGTTATATTTGTGGGGATCCCATTTTTATTACTAAATTGTATAGAGCGTATTGGTCTTGGAAATCTCCAGTTGTGTGTTGTGTGTGTGTTTGTAGAGTCACCACTTATTTTATTAAGGAAAAAAAAAAGAAAAGAAAAAGAAAACCATATCTAAATATACATATATATTTTTTAAAATATGATATTGAAGTACATCATTGGATTAAAAGAGAATAAGATTACATGGCTTTAGTTCTAGGTACAATCTAAGAATATAGAAAATTACTAAGTTTTTATTTTTTTAATCCTTGTTACATCTACAAGGTAGAAAATTACATGGCTTTATTGTTGGTTATAATCTAGAAACTAAAGCAAAAATGATAAGGAAATGATTTTCCACCTAGAGATTTGAACTCGGAAGCTAAGTTACAAAGATAGGAAGGTGTTTGGTATTCATTCCCCTCGATCCGTGGATTGGTCTTTGAGATATTGACGGTGATGTACTTGTTATGCACTTAATTTACTCAACACGTTGTAATGCATGTTTACATGAACATAATTATAATATTTTAAAAAATAAACAATAATTATTCCCTCCTAATGTATGATCATTTGAATATAAATATATATATATATATATATATATTTATGAGTTGCGTTCAAGTTACATTTACTGTAGCTCTAAACAATGTTATACCATTCAATAACTTGTTATAAAATTCATATTTTGAAAATTCCACCGTTGAATTATATGTTTTATATGCTCTTAACATTTATGCCAATTAGATGTTATTTACCATTCGATCCATAAATTCATCTCTTATACATTATTTTAAATTGCAAAAACTTGAATTTAAACAATTAATTGATGATATGACTATTAGTCTTTAATCATCTTAAAAGTTTGCAAGCATAGAAAATATATGAAGATAATGTAATCTAATGGTGTATTTATCAAAATTCTCATCTAATTAAAAAATATTGAGTGATGTAACATTGGTCAAAATTATACTAAGTGTAACTTAAACTCAATCCTCTCTCTCTCTCCGTTAAACAGTTTGATGGTACTTTTAAGGTTAGCTTGACTCCTTACTTGTGTAGCCTTCTTATTTACAAATCTTCCACCTGACTTTCTTATGGTGACTTGATCTTATGTCGTTTGAATGACATTTCTACTTGGTTGTGTGATGACCTTAATTTCATTTTAAAGTGATGCTTATTATGTTCGTCAAATGGTTTGAATGATAAAAGATTTATTCTAAATCAATTAAATTCTCTCTCTCTCTCTCTCTCTCACACACACACACATATATATATATGATTTAAAATTTAATTGGTTTTAGTCTCTTCGGTTTTTGCACCTAATAATTCACTTGTCACAAAAATTAAAAACTTAGATAAACACGTGACAAAAAATTAGACTCCAATTGAACTCCAATTTACAATCTAATTGGATTTGGATTTTTCAATTTTTACAATTAATAATTCACTTGACACAAAATTAAAAATTAAATAAGACACATGACACAAAAGGAGATGTATATATATTTTTTTTTTCAATTGTGAGTTATTTCAAAAGGAGACTTTTCCATGAATACATATTATGAACTAAGTAACCTTCAATTTTTAATAATTTCTTTGCTGTCTATTTGCTTCCACTTTAGCGACTTTCTTGTTTGGAATATAAAATTTAGAACTATAATTAGACTTTCAAATGAGTAAGTGACGAGGCACGAGCCAACAGTCACAATATATTTGATAAGAGCACTCAGTTTATTTTATTTTATTTTTATAAATAATATAAAAAAGTTATTGGTTAAAAACAATTAATTATACAAAATTCATGTTAGTGTATATGAAAGTAAAATAATCTTACCATTTGTTAATTAAAATACAACATAAACAAAGCTTAAGAGCATTCGCACTGGCACTTGGATATGCCAAATGTAAGCTCTAATTTACAATTTAGCCCAAAAGTAGCCCACAGCTGGATTGGTAAACATGGGATATGCCATATTTTTTTGGCATAGTGCTATAGTGCCATCTCAAATATAGGATGACACTGTAGCAACTTTTCTACATCACAAATTATTATTTTAATGGTACTGTAGCTACTTTAAAAAAATATATGATGGTACTGTAGTAACATTATATTGTTTTATTGTTAGTAATAAATCAAATGAATGTTTAGGGAAGATAAAACGAAATACACTCTAAAAAATGGGAAAAGTTTTCCATTTAACATTATTTTTGGAACAATCTAGTTAGTTGTCAAGTTTGTAATACTATTTTGCAACCTAACATTTTGAGGCTTTGAAACTCAATTTTAGTGAAGGAACTCGGGTCTCTAAGTCTAGAGTTGCAAGTGATGGCAATTTGATTTGAAAGAAAAATATATAATGTGAAACTGAGTCTCTCCTGTTGAAGAAAATTTAGGTTTGTGTGTGCTAGGTATGGGTTTGTCTTCTTCTTCTTCATCTTTTGGGTTCTTCTTCTTCTTCTTGATATTCATTTTTAGGTCTTCTTCTCCTTGGTCTCAGTTCGCTTCTTACCCACGCTCTATGGAACTCAAGTCTTAAAGACTTGAGTTCCACATGAAATATTTATCCACATTAGCTTGGAACTTGAGCCTTTAAGGCTCGAAATGCTAATTTGTTAAAATGTTTTAAAAACATTACAACTAACTAAATTGTTGCTAAAATCACGTCAAATGAAAAATTTTCCTCTAAAAAATTTATTATTATTATTATTATTACTAGTGTGTAGCCTGTTAGGGCTGGAGCCAAGACTTGGAATTAGAAGGGGGCAAAAGTATAAACAATTTTTTTTTTTGAAACTCCAAATAGATATTCATTTAATAAACCATTAACAAAGAAAAATACACAGAATTATTATGTCACTATATGGTTAATATTCTACAATCATTACACACATTAGACAAGCACTATGCACACAAGCATTCAACAACTAACCAATAAATTATAAAGTTGCAAATAATCTCTTTAATTATTTACCTAAAAAAAAATCTCTTTAATGTTTTAAAAGACACTAAACTAATAAACAAAAACACTAATAGACAAAACTACAGTAAAATGCATGGAACATCATAGGGGTTGTGGGAATAGGAGTTGACGTGTTGTGTTTATTAGTCACAAGAGAAGACAACTTTTTAATTTATAGAACAATATAAATTTTGGGCTTTATTAAAGAGAGAAAGACAGGGAGAGGGTCAGAATTTTACCTCTCTCTTTGACTCTTTCTCTCTAGTTTCTTCTAGTCTCTTCTTTGTCTCTTCGTCCCTGCTCTCTTTTAGTTTTCTTCACAAGTCACAACACTGTCAACACATGATTAAATCTAAGTTAATCAAACAAGGATTCAATATGAGAGGGATACCTCTGCTTCTGCTATTTTGCTGCAGACCTACAATGCCACGTTCGAACTCCTCTGCGTTCAGTTGTAAGTTAGGTTTTCTTTTCTTTTCTTTTCTTTTGTTTTTTCCTTTTTTTTTTTTTGAATGGCTTAGAAATCTCCTTCTTTTTCCCTTGTGTCTTGCCATAAATTAGGTGTTTCTTACTCCTTGGCTAGTTAATTCTCTAGTTAGAATTGGCTTTGATTGTTTTTTTTTTTTTTTTTTTTTTTTTTTTTTTGGTGGCTTGTGTTTGTTTTGGGGTGTTGTTTGGGCTTAATTTTTGTTGTAGTGCTAATATTTTTTATATAACTTTTAAAAATATCAATAATATCAATTATATTATTCAAATTATACATGGTATTAGCTTACACTTTTTTTAAAATCATATATTTCTAAAATATATAATAGTTTCTCATTTAGAGCATTTACTAGAGACGGCAAATGGGTGGGTTGAGTCAGGTTCAGGTCGGGTCAATCGGGTTGCAGGTCAAAAATGGGTTCAGGTAAAAATGGGTCATTTTATGCAGGATAGAAACATGTTGGTTTAGCTTGTATTTTTCGCATGAAAGTTTTTTGAAAGAAAAGAAAAAAATTTCATTTGCCATTTAGAAAATCACACAGCAAATTACTTGATATAAAATACATCATTTTGAATTCACCACTCATATCAAAAATGGGCTTAGCTAAAAACATTTATACTTTTTTAATAATTTTAAAAATTTACAAATCCCAACATTATTAACCAAAACAAAATATCAACATCTCAAAACATAAAAAAAAAAAAAAATTACAAATGCCTTATTGGATAACGAATTTGTCAAAGAATAAAAACATATAAGAAATTTACAATTATAAAACTAATTTTATAATCTATTATCAATTATGGTTGATACTCTATTTTAATTTGAGAATATACATTAAAATTTGATTGTTTACTAATTTATACATGACTTCTTTTATGAATATCATGTCATTATTAAGCAACATACACTCTAGGAAATATCATAATTTATTTTGAGAAGCCGTTTATTTGGACATAAATTGTTGAAAAATAGGCCTAAGCATTCATAATTTATGCTAATTTCATTGATATTTTGGCTTCACTCTTTTCACACTTATGAATGTTTCTCATATATGTCTATAATTTTAAATATATTTTTTTAACTTTATTGTAATCAGATTATCTTAGCATGTACTTTGTTATTTGATATCTAAAATTTTTTACTTATTAAGAATGTCTCAACCATTAATCTATTGCATGTAATTATGTAAACGTCTCAATTGTTTCTTTAAAGCTCACAACAAACAATTAAACCAATATTATCTTAAATTTATTATTTTTCTACCAAAAAAAAAGTTTTAAAAAATGGTTCGGGTCATGGGTCAAGTTGGGTTGACCTACCAAAAAAGGGTTCGAGTTAAGGGTCAACCCATTTTTGCTTTGTTTCAAAAAGTTCGAGTTGGGTATTTTTTGAGTCAAGTCGGTTAGCAAATTCTAATCCATTTTGCCATATCTAGCATTTACACCATTCTTTGTAAAATAGAAGAAGACCCGCATTTTGCCCAATCAACCCCCAAAACCTCCCACGTTAGTCTATGTATGATTACGTAAAATTCATCCATAATTACAGTTTCTATGTAAATTTATATTGACACTATTTATTTTACATTTAAGTTTTTATTCTTTCATTACATATCCTAAGGATAAAGGAAGATAGTGGGTAGCAAACGTTTTATATGAAGAAAGATAAATAATTAAGAAAAAGAGGAAAATTAATATTTCAATGAAATAGAGTTTAGAATAAATAATAGGATGTTAGTATTTTTTAAATATGGTGATATAAAATAAAAAAATATACGTTCTTAGACTAAAATAAATATAAACTTTTTGCATAAATTGAGGTGGATGCTCTTCCATTGCGGATGCAAGTTCTCTGGTAAGTTTATCATGGCAAGCGGTTCTTCATGAAAGTGGAATAAGTCCAGTCCCATGTTATTCTAAAACTTAAAGAAGTCCAGTCCCATACTATTTTATTAACATTTTGGGCCTATCTCACATGGGCCAATATTAAAAGTGCTGGACTCTTAGGCTTAAGTAAAAAAAAAAAAAAAATGGAGGATGGTTTTTAAGAGATGGGAAAACGCTTCCAACACCAGCTAGGCGTTGAAAATCCACTTCCCTTCTTCGGTATGTATTTCTCTCTCACTCCCTTTATCATTTTTTGTTTAAGCTTTTTTGGCCTGGGTGTGTTTTTATTAGTAATGGGTATTTTTATATTTCGGCATTGGTTATATCTCTTTGCTTGACTTGCTTCCAGTCTCCCACGTTCTATTTTGGTGAAATTGATTGACTGTGTTAACGGGTTCAAATTTCACACTGTAGAAATTGTGCTAAATGGGTATATGCTTGCTGATTCATATTCATATAAACTTAGATATGCTACAAGGGTATATGCTTTCTGATTCATATTCATATAATGTTAGATATGCTACATTGGTGTATGCTTGCTGATTCATATTCTTATAATGTTAGCTATGCTAAATGGGTATATGCTTGCTTATTTAATATATAAAATTTTTTAATTTTTTTTTCATACTTATTTTGTTCCCAAACAGCCAAAATAAGTATGAAAACATTTTTTTTTAAATTTATTTATAATTTTTTTTTTTGAGAACATGGGCTGTCATTGCTCATTTTTCTATCAATGAGTTGGGTTTTTTCTTTGTAAATATAAGCATAAGTTGTTTGGGTTGCTACCTTGAGTTGTGTTAATTTCTTTGGATTGATATCTTACTGATTGTTGATAGATTGTGTTGTTGCAATCAGCTGTTTAGATAATTTGTGTTGAAAAATAATGCATCTCTTTAGTTATTATTATATGTGGGGATCTAGGGTGTACAACTACACTATATTGATTCGAAATTATGTCTTTTCATAGACAATTTAAGAATTATAATAATTATTCAAGATACATAATCACTTCCAAATATTTTCTTTTTCACTTATGATTTGATATGTGAGATCCATCCACTGATTTATTTTTAGTATCTTGATTCTAACAACCTTGCAAGCTATGCATCATAACCAAAAATTAAATTTTGGAAAATGGTAGAGAATTTGGGGAAACAGTTGAAATGTTGGTTAAAATATGCAAAAAAGTATAGAGAAATTGTTGCTGCCCATTTTTTTTATATTTAATTATTTCATTAAAAACAAGCTAATTTTTAAAAAATTGTTGATTTTTTCTTTAAAAAAAGTCATTTTAAAATCTAATTATCTGAGCTTTTTAAGTTTTAAGATAATCTGATTTTTCTAATTATATCATCTACATAAATTGTATATTTTTCGTGCAACTGTTTTACTTAAAATTATTTACTGTATAATATTTTAAAAATAAATATCATGCTATGCCAAAAACTGGTGACACAGCCAAACAGAATTTCATTAAAAACACTCTTACTTTTTCTAGTAAGAATTCTAGCATAACATTGAACACTATTTCTTAGCAGAATACAACCTATATAATATATTATTTTGTTTGCCACCTCACTTTCCTCTTTTTATTTTATTTTATTTTTATATTTTTGGGTTGGAGATTATAGCCACCCCCCACCTGAACATTGTGGGTAATGTGCATTTTGGGTTGACAAAATTTGTAGTCCACAAGTATTCTACTATTTTTGTTTTTTGCTAAACATCCACATGCATTTTGCTCATTACTAAAATTTGAATGAATTTTAACTCATGGAAGAAATGAATAATTTACTGCCTTCATTGATGATTTTTCAAAATACACTAAACGAAATTTGCCTTTGGCTGCCGGCAAAAATGCTATAATAAGTTAAGTAGTAATGTGAGAACGATGACCTGAGGGGACTGAATTTTTTGGATATCCCCCACTAGACAGTGAGTCTCATAATGAAGACTTAACTAACAATGTTCATCCTCTAGAGGGATGTACAATGGAGTTGCCACTTGATTTATTCTAATCAAGAAACTCAAATGAAAATACATGTTATTAAAAATGAAATTCATATTTACATTTCCTCAATAATGGCGAAAATAGAAAATTACATTCCTCCTTTCCCTAGTTACAATTTAAGATAGAAAATTACAACAATTAAATTCCTAGTTACAAAGTAAGAAAATGAGAAAAAAATCAGATTACCCAAGCCAAATCCCCAACTATTATCTTTTAAACCTTCACATGTACTTGCTGATGAAACTCAGTTACCATTGATGTTGTAAGCCTATGATAGTATGGCTCACTTGCTCTGTGGAACCATCTCAAGTGTTAACACAGTTTAACTTGGAATTGGATAAAGGGGGCAAATGTTAATTAATTTGAGAATTTGTGGGGACAATGTTATATCTGAAAGATTGGGTTTTTCAAATTCAATTTCACCATACCTCCAAAGTGATAATGTAATTTACCCATTTATTTTTTGTATTCTTTCATTCTTTATGTCAATTTTTATTTATGAAATGGCTGGGTCCAAGTTTTTGTGGACCAGATAAAAAGATCTTTTATCTATGTATATAATATAGCTCTATGTACAGTTTAAAACTTTTCAATCTTGTGGGGGCGTGCACCCACAAGGATTAAACTCTTATTGGCTGTTCAATTGTGAGAAATCAACTGAAACATAAAATTGCTGAATAAAGTGAGGACATGAGAGAAATAGTGGCGCCAGAACTTGTTGGCAACAAGGCAACAAGGCTTGAACTATCATTGGATGGTCAATTGTCATAAACATAAAATCAACTGTTACATAAAATTGCTTAATAAAGTGGACATAAAAGGAGTGGTCGTACTTTAGCAGTTGGAAAGTACTTCCTTTATTTGGAGAGCAAAAATAGCTATGTTCAAACGTATCTCTCTCTCTCTCTCTCTCACACACACACACACATACATAGATGACTTAGGAGCACAGATTTTTCACAGTTGATCTGTTGTGATTGATATAAAACAAAATTTGCGTTACTAGTAGAATCATATGGAAATAATTTTCTTCAATCATAATTTACAATTTGCATCCTGAGTTATCCCTTTTGATCCCTTTGAAAATGTGATAGGCACCTGCAATAGATGAACAGATTAAAACAGAAGGAACAGACGGCAGTTGATGTAAGTGACATGCATAATAGATAAAATAAAGCTGTTTAATTTGGCCTCTAGCGCCAATAATTCTGATTAAAACTTAATATTACTACAAAATTGGACCTTTAAAAAATAAAAGGAAACAGTCATACCTCAAATAGCAAAGAATCAAGATTTGATACAGAATCAACACAGTGTTAATTATAAAGCTAAAGCCACTAGCATATTTAGCCTCCACAAATGTTAAAAACCAAGGTGCAGTATATTGTTCTTTGCAAATCTTTGCTGTATTATTGTTCCTTATGGTCCCATGAATACTAAACCTTTGCCTTAAAAAAAGAGTTTCTGTACTTGTTCCCAATGCTTCAAGTTCCCCCCTTTCCTCTTTTTACTTGGCTCTTCTTCTTGTTTATTCTGGTTATTTACTGGAAGAGATCTAAAGCCAAAGGCCAAAGCCATAAGTTGCCACCAGGGCCATGGAAACTGCCTCTTATTGGGAATTTGCACCAGCTATTTTTCTCTCTACCACATCGATCTTTGAGAGACTTAGCCAAGAAATATGGACCTATTATGCAACTGCAGCTGGGTGAGGTCTTAGCTATAATCATTTCATCACCAAAAGTAGTCGAAGAAGTGCTGAAGACGCATGATACTGCTTTGGCAAATCGGCCAAGTGTTCTTGCCATTGAAGCTATGTCCTATGGTAATTCAGGTATTGTCTTTGCTCCCTATGGTGATTATTGGAGACAAATGCGAAAGATTTGCGTCTCAAAGCTCCTGAGTGCCAAGCGCGTCCAGTCATTTAGAAGAATTAGAGAAGAAGAGGTGAATAATCTTGTTGAATCCATTTCCTTGTCAGAGGGAGTTCCAATCAATCTCAGTGAGAAGATCTTCTCCTCAACATATTGCATAGCTTCCAGGGCAGCCATTGGGAAGAAGTGCAAATATGAAAAAGAATTCATATCATTAATCCAGGAAACGTTTACTCTAAGTGGAGGTTTTGACTTACCTGATTTGTTCCCTTCACTAAAGTTCCTTGGCTTCCTTACTGGTATGAAGTCTGCGTTGGAGAAAATACAACAAAACTTGGATAAGATTCTTGATGATATAGTGAATGAGCATAAGATGAAAAGAATTGCCACGTCAACCAATAAACATGAACCAGGTCCAGGTGATGAAGACGGTGACGATGATCTAGTTGATGTGCTTCTCAAACTTCAGGAGATGGGTGAGCTTGAATTTAGTGTCACAAGCAATCACATCAAAGCTGTTACTCAGGTATGCAAATAGGATCCATCAATTTATTTTCCCTTTTCTGCTTGTTTTTGTTTCTCTTCTCTTCTTAAAACGAGCATCGTTATACAAATATTCTTTAGGCACAAGGAAAAAAAAAACCATTATATAAAGGTTATCAGATTTATTGTTTTACTACACAGACTAAGACATGTTCTTATTTTCTTTGATTTTTCTTTTTAGTTTATTTAGTTTATATGCTTATTTACAATATTTTAAAGTGAAATTGCTAGACAATACAACTATACTTTTACTTAATAGCTTGGCCCATAGCTTTGGCAGCAAAAAACGCTGTGTGTGTGTGTGTGAGAGAGAGAGAGAGAGAGGATTTGAACCTCTTATGGTATCAGTCAAAATATTAATTGGTTTTTATGTATGCGGGATTCAAATTCAAGTTGACGATAAAAGACTTTACGGATAAACTAAGTGAGATCCATTCAGCCATGACTTCTGCTTGCAATAGTGCCTCACATCTCATATATTCCCCTTGAAATTCTTCAACCCAAAGAATGAGATGGGCTGACATACTTTGGTGCTTTGTAATTGGGTTTTTTATTTATTTTTTTATTTTTTATTTTTTTTTTCTTATTTATTTATCTATTTTTTATATACCAGAATGTAGTTTTTAGAGTGGACTATTTGAGCCAAATACAGTGAAGGATTTTGTGTGTCATAAACAATTTATCTCTAGACATTAATTTCATGTGCGTAGAAAAAATCAACATCTTTAAGAATTTGGAAGAAAAATGTGTAAGATACTATGAAAAACATGCTCTGAGTAATTATCAAGCCAGCTTATTCTGCTTAATATTAAAAAGGCATACACTCTGATTACAAATGGAGTTACTTTTCAGGACATCTTCACTGGAGCGAGTGAGACTTCAGCATCCACAATAGAATGGGCAATGTCAGAATTATTGAGAAACCCTAGAGTGATGGAGAAGGCACAAGCCGAAGTGCGACAAGTTCTACAAGGGAGAAGGAATCTTGATGAGACATACATTCATAAACTAGATTACTTGAAATTAGTTGTGAAAGAAACACTACGACTACATCCTCCTGGTGCCTTGGTTCCAAGAGAATCAAGAGAAAAATGTGAAATAAATGGGTACGAGATACCAAGCAACACAAAAGTAATCATAAATATATGGGCTATAGGAAGAGATCCTGAATATTGGATTGATGCTGATTGTTTTTGGCCAGAGAGATTCCATGGTTCCTCTATTGATTTGAAAGGGACAAACTTTGAATTCATTCCATTTGGAGGTGGTAGGAGAATATGTCCAGGCATGTCATTTGCTCTTGCAATTGTTGAACTTGTTCTTTCTCAATTACTATTTCACTTCAATTGGAAACTCCCCAATGACATCAAACTTGAAGAGCTTGACATCTCTGAGTCTTTGGGATTAACCTGTAGGAGAAGGAATGATTTGTATGTAATTGCCACTCCTTGGGCTTCTCTTCTTAATTGAGAGACAGTGAATAACAAAGGACAGTGAATAAGTAATACCTCTTATTACAAATGATTGGATGTATTTATAAGGTACCAATTCTCTTGTGCGAATAAAACTAAGTTTGGATATATAGTATTTTAGTTTGATAGTATAATTGTTCTTGATCTTTGGCATTGTAAACACTGTAGTTCTCGTGTCAATTATGACATGGCTTCCGTCCTGTCTCCCTGATTCTGTAAACGGGACTGGGGCTTTTGCCCCACTCTAAAACAAGGCAAAGTTGAGCTGATAAGGAGGTAAGACATGATTGCAAGACCCACTAGAACCTTGCAATTATAAATATGACTGGGCATCTTCATAGAAAAATTATACATTAATTCATGTAAATCTGATTTTAATTTAAAAAAACCCAAAATCTGAATCTGTTTTGAATTCCCCAAACTCATATCTGCTTAGGTTATCCACATGCCTCACAAAATATCAGGTTACTCAAATTCCACCTGTGCTACCATCTCTTAATTAGTTGATTGAGTTTATGGAAAATTATTGGGTATTTCGGGAGTGCGGTGATGTGTTGGTCCCTCCTCTCATATTCACGGTGGATCTCACCATTAAATTAATGAGACTCATGATGAATGCGAGAGTAGGGAAGTACTCCAAAAGTACTTAAGAATTATTCTTAATTTAGAAGCTATTGAGAAGACATTTATCATTAGAGTTTAATATTTTAATTTCGCATTACTTTTTTTTTTCCTTTTTTCTTTTTTCTTCCTTTAACATGTTTGGTTATAGCTACCTCTTTTGAAAAGTCTTAATGCGCATCTTGGGGTACATGATATACAGTTCAGTCCACAAGTATTTTGACTTACTCCTTTATTTTATCATTGTTATTGATAATTTTTCAAATGGCTTCGATGTCCTAATAATCCATAAGGAGCATAGGAAAATTTGTTGTTTGTTGAAAATGGCTTAACCGTGAGATGGAATCAGTTTTACAATACACAATTTAATGATATTGTGAGTTGCAGTGGCAGTTTCATTAAATCATAATAAATGTAGTAATTTAACAAATTATTGAATATTAGACAAATAAGTACAATCAAATTAAGAGTGGAATAGAGAAATATTTAGAAGCTGAATTTTTGGAAATGCTTTCTCCCTTGAGAAATAAACTCTCAATGTGCCCTAGCCCTTAGGTTCCTTGGCTCCACTACGAGCTTTGCTCCCTGGCCTTTCTTCAAAATCTACACTTTCCCTTGGTTGGCTATAATGGCTTTTAGGTAAATTTTTAGAAGAGAAATGATATATCCACAATATTTTTACAATAATTTTATAATAAATCTTAAGTAGCAGATTATTACTGGTTGTTATTGTTGAGGCAAAAAAGTAACCTTAGTGTTAGATTTAAATTTGAATCAATAACAACTAATCATTTATGATTTTTTGTGAAAATGTTGTGGACGTAGCACTTCTTATATTCCAGCTTGTACTTTTGGAACAGTTTCTATAAGGTAAATGGTCTATTTTATTTAATAAATTCCACTAGTCAATATTAAAAAAAAAAAAAAAAAAACCAAGGTTTTGAATGACAAGAGTTTTGTAGCTCAGTTGACATTTCTTGGTATATCTGATAAAGAGTTGACATTTCTTGGTATATCTGATAAAGACGTCTAAGGTTTAAATACCTCATCCCACATAGATGCAACAATTGAAAAAAAAAAAAAAAAATTGAACTCTTATTTGATACTCTAAGATTATAAATAAATATGTTTGATATCTCTCACTCTCTCTCTCTCTCTCTCTCTCATAGATGAGACTTCGGGTAAGAATATTGAACTATTAATAATTTGTCCCTAGTTGGGAATTATTTATGATTTAAAGGATAGTGGAAATCGTGGCTCCAATGAAATTAGCACTTGAAATCATGATTCCACCTAAAATCATTACTTGGAGATATGAGACATGATTTCAGTGCTTCCTTGACTTACAAATAGTATTAATGATAATAATTATAAAAATAAATCCTTACACCAACCTTTACAATGCAAATTATTGGGTAGATGACACCTCATACTTGCACACTTCACAATTTAATTGATCCTCATGTCACATGTCCTCTTCTTGAGAAGATATCTCATAAGATGGTCTCATAAGATATCTCTTTTGTAATATATATTGCAAGAGATATATCTGATAAGAACTTTTTATAAAATAATTTTTTCTTTCCTCTGGAGATTAAGATTTACAAGAGTTAATGTGATGTTGAAATATATTGCAATTAAATATGAAAAAGAACTCATAACACTAATCCAGGAAATGTTTAATTGTAGTGGAGGATATGATGTGCCTGATTTGTACCCTTCACTAAAGTTCCTTAGTTTTCTTACAAGAACCAAGCGCACATGTTGAAAATGAACAGAAACAGAGACAACATTCTCAATGATATAATCAACGATCATAAGAAGAAAAGAAATTCCACCTCAGCCAGAAAATGTGAAGAAAGCGATCATGATGATATGATTGATGTGCTTCTGAACCTTCAGGAAACGAGCGAGCTTGAATTAAATATCACAAACAACCACATCAAAGCAATCACTCTGGTAATAATAATAATAATAATAAGTTAAATCAAGCAATTTATCCAGCTTTTCTTTTGTTGCTTTATTATTATTTTTTTTCTTCTCTATTAGTAACTAAGCATCTTCATGCTAATGCTATGTTTGGAAGTTTGGAGGGAGAAAAGAGTAGAGGTGAGTAGTGGAGAGGAGAGTAAATGAGAATGATTATCCTCCACCTTATTTATATATTTTTAGAATTAAAGAAGATGAGAATAATTAGCTTTTTCGTAATTTATAATTTTGTTAATTTTTTTTTTTGAGAAGAAAACAGACATGTCATAATGTTTGAGTCCGGGTTCGACTCTCCCTCCATTTCTATGCTCTTCAAGCATTTCTATGCTCTACTATCCCTCCAAATCTCTTCAATTTGAAGGAATTAAAAATGATGGTTTAGAAGTAGTTAAAACCCTTTCAAATCTCCCACTTCTCTCTTAAAAAAACATCCAAATATGGTAATTTAACTTACTACTCCCGGCCCTCCATCCAAATAGGCTATAAGGTATTCATGGTTCAGTTATAAATTTGTTACCGCACCATAGGGATCAGTTATCCCTTTGCTGGCTCTGATTATAATAACTAGAGGTAAGTTCTCCAGCCTTCATTGGTGCGGTTTTCCTACACCAGGGGTGTCTCTGTTCAATTGGCTTTATACAAATATTTTCACAAGGATTATTTACTCCATAAACAAAAGTGGTGAAGGATTAGAGGTACATGTTTTCATGTATTTCGCCACACTATATTTTTTGAGTGGTAGACCTTTTAAGTTGTAAGCCAAATAGACATGATTGTGTATTGGCACAAACAATTTTTCTCTTGACATAAATTACATGTACATGTAACAATAATCAACATCAAAGTCACACAGTATTAGGAATTTTAAAGGAAAATTCATGTAAACACACAACGTGATTGTAATTTAACACATAATTTTTAGGAGGTCTTCGTTGCAGGAACTGGGACTACAACAACTACAATCGAATGGGCAATGTCAGAATTATTGAAAAACCCAAGAATAATGAAGAAGGCATAGGCTGAAGTGCGACAAATCCTTGAAGGGTGGAGAAGTTTTGATGAGGAAAACATTCAAAAGCTAGATTACTTGAAATTAGTAGTAAAAGAAACTTTGTGATTGCACCCTCTTTTTCTTTTATTTATTTATTTTTTTGAGGGGGAATGTAAGTACGTAATGTGTTTTATTATGAAAACTCAGCAATATCAGCTTGGATAACAGGAAGTAAAGGTGGTGGAATATCCTCTATCTACACAATAAAATTTAAAAAATGTGAAATTAAAGGGTATGAGATACCAAATAACACCAAAGTAATCATTAATGCATGGGCCATAAGGAGAGATATTGAATATTGGATTGATGCTGATTGCTTTCTCCCAGAAAGGTTCCAAGGTTCTCTTATTGATTTTAAATGGTCCAACTTTGAATTCATTCCATTTGGACGTGGTAGGAGGATATGTCCAGGCATATCATTTGCGCTCTTGCAAGTATTGTACTTGTTCTTTCTTAGTTGTTATATCACTTTAATTGGAAACTCCCTAATGAGATCAAACCAAAAGAACTTGACATGTCTGAGACTTTTAATTTGGATTATTCTGAAGGAGAAGAAATGATTTGTACCTAATAGCAACTCCTTTTAACACATCTTCTTAATGACACACATTGAAGATAGGGCAGCAAATATATTATGTGGGGGATGTTTGAAGATAAAGTGATAAGGTGGTTAATTGTACTTTGATTATTTAGGTTATTTAAATTAAATAACAAGCTGAGTTATTAGTTAGCAAAAGTTGTTATTGTGTTTGGTGTGTAACATATTTTCAAGAAGTATTGATCTTTAAGTTGTTTATATATTATAAGGAGTGTTGGTATCTAGAGTGTCCTATTTAAAAAATGTATTTGTTGAATGAAATAATTGTGGGGAAGTCCGAAGTTTATTCAAGTTCAATTATTTTCAAGTTTTGATTTGCCCCAATGAAAAATTGAGACCCGAGTGCACACAACTAAGAAAGTGGCGCTTAGATTCAAAGCAGATGTGAATACAACTATCCATGCTATATATTTAAGCACTATACACACATGCATACGCATATATTCAGACAGAATTCCAAAAACCCTATGAACCGAAAATCTACAGTGTGCTATTTTTAATTTGAAATATGCATGCATGGAAGACACGCATTGAATAATTTGAAACATACAAAAGGCACAATTTAAAACAAGGGGAAATCATTAACTCTAAGCTAAATTATACATAATTGCATGAACATTAAATAAGACCTAATACCAAACATGTAAGAAATTGAATTATATAGTGAATAATAATCATTAATAGAATTTGAATTTGAATTTTTCTTATCAAGCACTAATATAATTACAACATGACAATAAATTAAGTAAATTAAAAGAGAAATTTTTTCTTGAGAACTCTAGAAACCACAACACAAATTACAACTTCAAAAAATTCGCTAATATACTAAAGGGAAATCACAAAATTGTTAAAAAAAAAAATCATTTGAAAGTATTCTCCTCTCTCCAAATTCCTGTCCTTTCTTTGGCCAAAAGTCTATTTAGAGGAAAAAAATATCTATGATTTTCCCCTACTTCTTAAAACCCTAAATGTAACCATTAGAAATTGTTTTTCTTATCTAATGTGGTCCCAATTATATCATACACTGATATCATAAATTAAAAAAGACGATAAGAAAATATTTGGAAAAATTTGTAAGAAGATGGCTTTGAAGAATTTTTGTACTTTAAAACGCATATCTTTTCATTATATTTTATTTCCAAAAGAAGTCAAACTAGTACTCATTTCAAAGCTTTGGGTGTCAAACTAATACTCATTTCCCAAGCCTATTTCTTATTAACTTTCATACTAAATTATTTTTATCATTAATTTTTAAGGTTATGATATCTATTTTTGATATAATCGGAATGTAAGATTAGATAAAAGAACACTATTTGTTGAATTTAATTAGGGTTTTAAATGTAAGCAAAAACAAGTGAAACTAGAGTTTCTGTATCTAAAACTCTCATATCTTCTATTGATAATATTCTTTGAAGACACTTAAGATTTAGTAATGTAGAAGTTGTTGCCTCATACTAGTTATTAAAGGTGCTAGATATCTAAATCTTTTATGGGATTTTGAAGTCATGGACTAGAGATTTACGTAGCAGCAGATTTCTATTAGAGATGTTTGAGGGATTTAGAGCTCAATTTGGTAATTGTAGTTAGATTTTCAATAAATAAGGTTATTTTGATTGTAAATATTTACCTGATAGTGGATTTGTTCATCTTGGGATTAGTCCCCTTAGGTTTTTCCTATGAAACTTGTTTGGTTTTATTGGTTTCCTAGGTCATTATATCTTGTTTTATATTTATTTTCCGCTATGCATGATATTGATGTTTGTTTGATTAACATAAGATTTTCACAATAGACCTAGTTAATAATTTGGCCTTGTGGATGCCTAAACAATTTCTTAAATAGAATGGCCTTTGTGAGAGGGCTTCTATTTTTTGGTTTATTGCACATTGGGTCCTTGGCAACTTGACTCTTTGTGTACATGTGTCATTAGGGTGAGGTGTGTGTGTGTGAGTCCCTTTTTCTTATTTTTATTTTAGGATTCGCTACTAACCATTGGTTTTGTATTGAGTGTAATTGGTCATCTATTTATCTAATTCTTTTTAAGTTACCTAATTAACCAAATCAATTTTAAGGGTTTATTAATTAAGGTAAACTAAAAGTCTTGAACCAAAAAATTTGGATTCGGAAGTTCGGTTACATGTGAGGAAGGTATTAGGCACCCCACACCACCTATCCAAAGGATAGTACTCCATTTTAATTTAATTCTAACTTTATCTTTTTTAGTGAAGAACTAAGATACTTGGCAATTTGTTTACACACACACGCGCATGCGCACACACACACACACGCGCGCACACACACAGAGCATGTGAGAAGTATTTTACCACGTTACAAGAAATAATATATACGATGTTATGTGAATATTTATATACTATATATTTAACATGTAGGTACTTATATACCATATATTTAGCATGACTATTTACAACGTGACTATTTACAATGTAAAAACAAAAGAGACAAAATAGGAAGAATAACACATTGTTGTCATCCACTACATTTTTTCTCATTTATCATGCACAAAACACAATTGGAAGAAACATTAGTGCCAATAAAAAGGAAGGAATCATGTACGCTTGGTTGGTGCCTATTGGTTTAATGAAATTGAACCATAGGTACAAATCTCTAAAAGATGCAATTCTAAGAAAGAAAAGATTTAAAACAACAATGCTTGGATGTAAAGATGAAAAGTTTAAAAACTTACCTAAAAAGAAATGCAAAAATTATTTTGACGAAGAGATTGATTGAAAAAAAAAAAGAGAGTTATTTGAAAAAAAAAAAGTTTGCCCATTTTCTTTGTAAAATACTTAAAATATTTTTTTCATAGAAAGGACGCCATTAAAAAAAAAAAAAAAACAGTTGGCTTTAGAGAAAAGAGGTTGGAAAAATTTTTTTTTTTTTTTTTTTTTGGTGAGAAAATTTTTTTTCATTTTTTTTCAAGAAAAGAGATTCCAAGGTTTGTTGGTAACCAAGGTTTTTCTTCCTTTTTTTGTAGATAAAGTAAAAAGAGTTTAAAAACCTTTTGATTCTGAGAAAAGGGTATCCATGTTTCAATTGGAAACCATGGTTTTTATCAATTCTTAAAAGAGATGACAAAAGGTTTTCTTTTGAAATATGCAAATTTTGGGTTTTAAAATTTTTTATTGAAACCAACAACTATTTAAAAAGGATTTTGGAATAGAATTGATTTAGAGAAAAAGATTTTGTATAAAATATTTTGGAATAGGGTTTCCTTGGGTTTTTATTTATTTATTTTTAAAGGAGGGGGATCCGAAAATTCCCATGGCTTTTGTATAAAAAAAAAAGATTTAGTTTTGAAAATCTTTTTGCAAAAATACCTATTTTGAAAGAAAAAGAATTTTGGGGAAAAGATTGAATTTAAAAAAAAAAAAATGTTTCATGGGTTTTTCCATTAAAGAAAAGGGTTTAGATTTAAAAATTCCATGATTTTTATTTTGTTGATAAAATTTTTAAGAAAAAAGATTTTTTTTTGAATTTTTTTTTGTGTATAAGAACACCAATTCCAAAAAGAAAAAAAAGAAAAAGAAAAAAAAGAACATTGGAGGAAATGGTTAGTTAAAAAAGTTTCAAGGGTTTTTCTTTTAAAGAAAAAGGGTTTTGATTTAAAAATCCCATGATTTTAATAAAAACGGTTTTATTGAAAACGTTTTTTGTTTTTTTTTAAAAAAACCATGATTATTCTTGATTTAAAAAAAAAATCCCATGATTTCCATGGGTTTTATTTTTAGAGAGAAAAGGTTGGATCCGAAAATCTCTTGGTTTTTATTATTCTTGAAGAAAACATGGTGTAGGAAAATTATTCCCTTTTCAAAACTTTGCTTATTCAAAGTTTTTATTTTTATTTTTATTTTTTAAAATTAAAATTAAAAAGGGGTTAAACGTCGTAAAAGAAAATCATTTTTGGAAAGAAAGAAAAATGTTTTTAATTTTTTTTTAAAAAGAAAACTCTTTGAAAGCTTTTTAAGGTTCTTAATAGAGAGGACCTTTTGAAAACTTTTTTTTTTTTAAAGAAAAAAAATCATTTTTAGAGCTTTTTTTTTTTTACCCAAGCTTTTATTTTGTGGCAACATTACACATGAGAAAGAATAGAGAGCAACAAGAATAAGTAAAGGTGCTAGTAATTAATTAAAAAGCAAGAAAGTAAACTCTTTTAAAAATAAAGAAACTTAAACACAAGACATAAAAATAATTTGCTTGGAATTTAAAGAAATTTAAAGACAATAAAAGGAAATTGCTTAGAATTTAAAGAAATTTAAAGGCAAGACAAGTAAAGTAAATGTTTATTGAAAATTTTATTTTTTAGGGATTTCTCCTAAATAAGTTCAAAACTTGTCAAAGCCTTATGGATTCTTTACCAATAAAATAAATGGAAGTACAGGCCATCACCATTCTCTAGGCAACATACCCATGTTATGCTTAAAACAAGGTTTAGAACCCATTTAGGAAAAATAGGTAGAAAATATTTTTAGGTGTTGAGAGGAAGAGGGGAGAACACAATAATATAGCACAACACACACATATAGAGCAATAAATTAAACAATATAGAGTGCAATAAATAAATGGGAGGGATGAGCAATATATAAAGATGAACAAGTAAATAAAACAACATGATAAATAAAAGCAACAAAATAAATAGTTTAACAAATAAATAGGAACAACAATATAAATATATGAACAAGGAAATAAGAACAATAATATAAATAAATAAACAAGTAAATAAGAACAACAACAAAAACTTTTGTTGAACCCAAAAAAACACTTTAAGAGAACATAAAGAAGGTGGAAATGTGGAGAGTTGCTTTGAGAGAAGCGACCAATCTCTCTAGTTGGTATTTACAAAATAACTAATTTCCATAACTAATTTATTTATGTCGATATTTAGATGACAAGTCTTTTTTAATATATGATGAATTTCTATTAGAATGTATCATAATATGTATGGATTGAAACATTACAAAATATACTAGTTAAATTAGAAAAAAAAAAATATTGATATTAAAAATGCCATGTTAGCTAAAAAAGAAAAAACAAACACAAAATCAACCTGTTCTCTCTCTCTGTTCTTTTTTCTTCTTCACTATGGGGTTTTTGACCAATTTAGCTAATCAAGACCTGGGAAGCACGGGTTCGGCATTTTGGTCACTACTCTCGTGTTGGACGTTAGGACGTGGCATGTAGCCTGGATGTGGCTGCATGAGCGTCTGTAACAATTTTTTTTCTACGCGGCCCAATATCCCAAGACGCTTCGCGATATGGCCTGATACAGCCTGATACACGGCCAAATATGGCCCGATACTGCTTGATATATGGCCTGAAACCCCAAAATCTCAGAGCGCTCTCTTAATCTCTCCTTCTCCTCTCTGAGTCTCTAACCCACGGCTTCTCACAACTCTCTCTGTATCTCTCCTTCGTCTCATTGATCCACAACATTAAGCCTCTCACTCGATCACTCCTCTCAATCTCTTCTTTTTCTCTGCGTTTCGTCCCTTCCTGGGCTTCCTTCATTTCTTTTTTTATTTTTATTTTTTGGTTGTCCGCCCATTTGGCTTCTATTATTATTATTATTATTATTATTCCTCTGCATTCATATCCTATTTTTTCAAAATATAATCACTGTGTTTCCGCATCATACCCGCACCAGAACCCGAATCTGCACTTGGGCCATTATTAATTTTCGCCAAGAAATACTAAGTTGTTGGCTGAGCCAGTACAAATGTAACAATTCATATTGACAGGTGATCCGATTGAACCAAATAGTGTTGAGGTGACGTGAAGACATCGACTAAAAAATATCCGTTGAATTGCCAAAAGTATGTCGGCTACCAATAATGACATAGGACAATCAACAGACATGCTAATAATATATTAAATCATGAAGCATCTTTGTGGTGCTTAATCCATGTAGGTATCTAGGGGCTAGAGTAGAGGAGGAGCTAACTATCAACTGTAGAATGTTCCTTGCAGAGACGGAGGAAGACGTGGACATGGGGCAGTGGCCCCACTAATATATATATATATATATATATATATATAAAATTAATATAGAGAATCACTAATTTTAATAATTTTATTTTATAAAATCACATTTTACCTCCTTTTAATATTATCATTAATTCTTTTAAGAGTATCACTCTAATCACAAAATTTTCTATAACATTTTTACAAACTGTTGTAATAGAAACTTTTATTAGTTTGCATCTAAACCAATTACTTACATCGTATTTTTATTTATTAATAACCACTCACTACATTAATAATTTGTAAAAAGAAGTTTGTAATTCTAGCATTTTTCTTTTTTTAAAGGCCATATCTAAAATATAAAGCAAAATAAACAAGCCCAAAACAATACAACAACAAAAATTACCAATAATAAAGTAAAAAACAGTTAAACTCCATCATCCAATTTTACTTAAAACAAACAACTTGATCCTTTAAAAAATTTTAAACAAAATAATTTTGTCCATACCTGGATGCACACATAAAAAACAATTAAAAAAAAAAAAAAAAAAAAACCTCAATAGCTATTAAGCAAGTGAGTTGGAAGCTTGAGCCACCACACGCAACTAATAGCAAAATTGCTCTCTCTAACTTCAAGTTCTAGCTTCGTCTTTGGTTCCTTGTATATCAAGGTGGGCATGTGACGCTTGTTCAAAATATAATCCAAGCGTAGCATGTTCCTTGTAGAATATTTGCAATAGTGGGCATCAACAATAGGCTAACTATCAACTGTATATCAAATTGGGTTCATGTGATGCTTAATCTATGTAGGTGTCTAGGTGCTAGAGTAGAGGAGGAGCATGAGTTTATTTTGTTTGCTGTAATAGGTTGTGATCAAATTTGGCAACTCAGATTCTAATAAATAAAGGCAACATAGAAACAAAGTGTTTCATAACAACATGGGAGTTGACCCAACTGTTTTGGTAAGGGAAACTAATAAAGTTTTTGAAGTCACTATGGAAACAACCATGTATGCTGGAATCCATCCCCTCCTAGACAGATTAAAGTCAACTTCGATGCAACAGTTAAAGAATCCTACGTAGCTTTGGCTACAGTCTGTAGAAAAGCAGATGACAATGCCTCCCATATTTGGACACAAATCACATACAAAGATAATTCAGTCTTGGCAGTGGCAATGGCAAGACTTTTTGCTATAGATAATGGTATTAAGATGGGCTTCTCTAGGGTGATCTTTGAAGGAGATGCAAAATTGAGCTTGTTGCCATAGGTAGAACCAAATAGCAAACCTCATTGGCAGGCAACCTCATCAACAAATCATCATGGATGATATTTCCTAACTTTAATTTGTAATAATATATTTGATTGGAAATTTTCTGTTGTAAAAAGAGACATTTGAACTCTCAGCCTCATTCTGTTGGACAATGGGAGTCCTTTTTGTAAGTGAGAGAAAGATAGAGTTGGTTAGAATCTTTCCCCTTTATAATTTCTGACGCATCTTGGGTGAAAGCTTCAGTTTTATTTTTAGGAAATTGTTGAACAATAAAGTGTCTGAAACTGCACGATCTTAAATGAAATTACATTCAACTCCTACAAATCAACTGATTAATGAACACAATACAATAGAATTTGCTTAATGACCGTGGCCTACTGAAATATTTCTAATAAAAGCATCAAGATTTGCATCAGATGACCCACCTTTTGCAATTGCTCGTCGACTTGACTTCTGAAGTTCTTTTGCTCTTTGCCTCATCGCAATCATCTCATCGCTTTTGTTATCCATAAACCTTTTCACAAGCTCTGAAATTTCACCTCTAGTCACAACTCCAACATCTTTCTTAACCTTCCACCCAATCTTCCAATCCTCCACGATGTGTTTACTGATTGGGACTTGATCCCCATATATAGGAAAAGTAAGCATTGGTACACCAGCAAAAACAGCCTCAAGAGTGGAATTCCAGCCACAATGTGTCCAAAACGCTCCTATTGAAGAGTGGCACAACACCTTCAATTGGTCACACCAAGGCACCACTAGGCTCATATCACCATTATAATTTTTGAATTGACCAGTTTCCCCACGTGACACCCACAAGCACCGAACACCACTGTCCGTTATACCACCAATAATTTCATCCATTTGGGTGTTTGAAACGGAAAGGAAACTTCCCATTGAGATGTACAACACCGAACATGGAGGTTGAGAATCAAGCCACTGGAGATAGTTGACACCATTGTTAGAATTAGTTATAGAAGCTTTCTTTTCTTCAAGTTCTAGGTAAGGTATGACAGGACCAATAGGGTAGACAGGGATAGGTAAGTTGGCTTTTATAGCGTCAATGGCTGCAGCTTCAAGTTCGTGAAAGGTGGTGAATAGAAGATACTGCGCTTTCTTGGACACGTTTGTAATACCTTCCAGGACTCCAGGCAAGACTAGTCGACCATCTCCATATGTAAAGTTGGGAAGATCAGCAATACGGATAGTAGAAACTCCAGGGATGTAGTCCACAAGCTCATCACCCCGTTCTTAATAAAACATATATGGAAAGTAATGTAAGTGAGAAGCCTAAATACTAGAAACCTCTTGTTCAAAAAAACAGAGAACATGAAGCCAAAAGAAAAGAGGGATATAATCCGACGCTTAAGGGCCTGTTTGGGCTAAGTATTTTAAATATATTTACACACATTTTTACATATTTTTTCATCCATACATATATAAAAAACATTCAAATAACATTATTTAAACTCCTCTACCAAATACGCCTTAAGCTTCTTTAGTAGCATTTTTTGGGCCAATCTTTTAACGCAGTTGAAGATATTTTTTTGATAATCACTTCCCGTGATGTGGAATATCTAACATTGCAACTATACAAAACTTTGATGGGGAAAAAATGCAGTTTGTGGGTCATGTACCATAGTGGTTGACTTTGATTTGATGACCACCTTATATAAACAAGTGTGTGTAAGAGTAACAACTTTTTCCCAACTATTCAGCCAAAAAAAAATAAATCCCATCTAATATTTTAATTAGCAACCGCCTTATTTATACGAGAATACGACTTTCACTGTTTGGTCCTATACTTACCTAAGTCAATTAAATTTTGTTAGTCAATTCAAGAATATATATATATATATATATATATATAATTTTTGCATTATAGAAAAGGAAAATGTTTGGTTTCAAAGAATAATAAAAAGAAATTAGTCTTAGTTATGTTTATGATGAGACATATCATTTTTCTATGGTTAATTAGAGCCCAAAACTGTGAACATGTTTGGAATCAAATTTTGTCTATAAAGTAAATATTTAATATATAACGTTAACTTTCTCAAAAAAAAAAAAATATATATATATATATATATATATATAACGTTAAAGTACACAATGGTCCTAATTATCAAAATTGTATTGAATATGGAATAAAAAAAATTTAGTGTTAATTACTGATGTTTATTAATATGATATAATGATTTGGTGCAACCATTAAGTCATTACTTCAACCAATTAATAGCTGGTTCACATTCTTAAAAAAAAAAAAAATAGTTAGTTATTTTGAAATATAGATATACATAGTAGGTTTCAATTAGTTCAACTAGTAAAGTTTCTGAGATTGAATAAAAGATCTGAAATTTAATCTTCACCTAAACCAAGAACTGATTGGTACATTTTTCTGATGATAAGAAGCTATCATTAGGAATGGACGCCATAAGTTAAAATTTTATTAAAATATATATATATATATATATATACACACACATATGAACTAATAGATATCCATAGTCAATTTTTTTAAAATGTAATTATGTTAAAATAATAATGCAATTTACACCTACTAACTCTACCTAAGAATTATTTTATTTCTTTAAGTTTGAAGTTAGCTATTTTAGCTCAGTAACTTTGTCTAAAAATCATTTTAATCATTTAATTTGAAGTTTGTCGCTTTAGTCTAACAACATTAAATTATTACTAAATAAGATAATTTTTGGACAAAGTTATCGGATTAAAATCATCACTTTCAAATTTAGAGGATTAAAATCATTTTTTTGATAAAATTATCAGACTAAAATAACCAACAAAATTTTAGAACTAAAATTATTTTAAATAAAATCATCAAATGTAAATTGAATTTTTGGCTAAAACATACCTTTAACAAGTCTTTCCTAGTTTATTATTGGGTCCAATTAAGAAGTGTCTTTAAAGTATTTATTAATAGATCATTTTAGAGATAATTAGGTATTATTTTTATTAAATATTAAAAAAAATCAAACAATATTATTTACTTTTTTTTTTCTTTTCTATAAAAAGTCTTTTCTAAGTTTTCTTATGCATCATTCCCAAAATCCCAGCAGAGCACGTGAGTCCAAAATTATTTTATGTACGTCTAGGATGTGTTTGTTTGGAGGTGAAATAAGGTGGAAGAAAATTTTTAAAAAGAAAATGGAAAGGAAAACTTTTTTAGAGTGTATTTGGATGGGTGGAGAGAAAGGAAAATAAATGATGGGATCCAAGTGTTTTCTTATCGGACTCACCAAAATGCTTTCTCCCCAAAATGGAGAGAAAACTAAATGGTGAAAATAGAGTTGCTTAATAGACGAAAATGCTCATATGCACTTGCATATGAGCTTCTACATTGCTCTTCACTTTTTTTTATTTTTCCTTCTACTATGTTGCCTCTTTTTTTTTTTTTTTCCTTACACTGGGCAGCCATCTAGTGTATGTTGCCCATATTCCAATTATTTTTTTTACTTTGCTTTTTTTTTTTTTTTAGATGTGATTTTTTTTACATGACTTTTATTTTTTAATAAATTTAGGTGATTGTTTTTTTTTTTTTTTTTTTTGGTTGTTTGTCACTTTTTTGGTTTTAATTGGGCATCATTTTTTAACAAGGGTATATAAATAAATTTAAACAAATATACTTTTTCCATCATTCCACTCTTCTACTTCCAACCAAACAAAAAAGAAGGAGATTAAAATTTTTTCCATTCTTTTACAACTTTCTATTCTCCTACCATTTCATCTTTTCAATTAAACAAAACCTTATTGTTTAGTTTACGCATTTTAAGGAATAAATTATGAAAACCAAGTCTTATGATATACTATAATATAAGATAGACAAAACTTAATTAGTGTAGTACTTTAGGTGCTGTTTTTTAGGTTCTCTTTTTAAAATTGAGTCATGTAGCTACTTAATTAAAATATACATTTTCATTCTATGAGAAAAAATTCACATGATAGAATCTTAAGAACATAATCTAAAGAACTACACCTAAGTACTGTATATAAGACTTGCTCTATAAGATAATATAGATAACCTAACGATATGGTTTTGACTCACCAGACAAATCAACCGGAAAGTGCTGGTTCTGCACGAGCAGTTCAAAATGATGCAACACTGAGAACACCATCGCCGGCATAGGAAAAAGTGAGGCCACCGGAATATTCCTTCGGTTCCCCAAGCCGATAGCCCAATACACATAAGTATCAGCCACGATGGCTTTCACCGGCGGCTGAAGCCGGTCCAGGAGCTCCTCAAAGTAAACTTCCATCTTCGTATTCACGGCTTTCAGAAAGCCCGGAAAATCTTTCCCACGACCCACCTCGGAAGGTATGCAATTGGGTACTGTGGCGAAGCGTATCTGAGCCGGTGGCTTTGGCTCTGAGCTGATGAATCCGAGCCACTCTTCGGTGACGACGAAGCTGATGAGAATATCGGCGGTTTTTGAAGCCAGAAGCTTGCACAAATTCATCATAGCGTTGATGTGGCTGCGACCGGGATACGGCATAGCCACCAGGTGGCAGACGGTTGGCTCAGGCCGTTCTGTTTTTGCAGGATCCATTTTGATGGAAACTGATGAGATTGAGGAAAGGTAATACAAACGAAACTACTACAAAGTAGTCCGAGCAAGATGAACTGACGTGAGAGAGAATAGATTATATGTAGTGATGTTTATGTGAAAAACTAAAGAACTAAAACTTGGTCATCTTATAAATACTAGATAAATAGGATTTATATAATTTTTATTACAACTTATCATGAAGTAAATGGTAAGTAAGGCAGATATGGACTTACTTTTTATTTTCACCACTTATTACTCGTCAAATAACAAAATTGTGATAAATGTTGTGTAAAATATTATACGCTGCCGAGCAAGCAAAAGAAAACTCTTATCTAACCAATAAGGACTTAATTACACGTGTGTAGCACGTGCACCGCCTTGAACTTGTAGCTGAACTGATGATTTGTGCTTCTTTCTTCAAGATCTTTTGATAATGGGAGATTCTAGTAACTTAGGATAATATCACCCAAATGACGGTAAATGACGATATAGCCTCTACCATAGTTTTGATTTTTTTGATAACTGGAGAGTTGAGGAAAGAGGGGTTACTTTGAACATTACACGTTTCTATTAAAATTACTAAGATTTAAGAACAATTTGAGATTCAACTAAAGGCCAAAATGTATTTACTGTTATAATTAATTTAAATACAAATAAATTAGTCAATGCATCAAAACTAAAATAAATTTATTAAGGTAATATACAAAAAGTTCAAAAATCCATTTATAAACTCAGTTAATGTTAAATATAAAGGAAGAAAATATTAAAATTAAATAAATAACTATTATAAAATATTTGATTATTTGGGTTTATTCTCACAAACAATTAGAAAGTACAAACTAATAAGTTAATATAGCATTTGGGTATCTTATAATTTTCAGTAATTTATTTTTATAATGTCTTTCAAAGATGTAGTTGCTAAAAGATTTTATGCTAAATGTGTGAGAAAAAGTAAAAACTATTTTTTAAAATTAAAGAAAAAACTAAAAGTTAGTTTATTTGTTTATTTATTAAGTGAGACAAAAAACAAAAGCTTTTGATGGTTATGTGTCTTATATAGTACATTTTGCATAAATCAATTGGATATTTCTTCTTTAAAAAAAAAAAAAAAACTTTCAAGAATAAAGTTTAGCTCTGAATGTATTTGGAGCCTCAGGCTTCAATGCACAATAATAAGATGATATGTATACATGTCAAGTGATCAACTGAATCATATGCATTTCAAATGACAAGGACTCATATCATCTTCTTATTTTAGGTTGAAGCCTAAGGTCCCAAACATGCTTGGAGCCAAAATTTATCCTTCTTTCAATATCAATTGGTAGGCTTTGTATCTTTTACAATACTTTACTCTTCTACATTTTCTCTCTAAAACAAGATAAATCCATTTCTCCCACAATTCTCTCAATCCTCTCTTACAATAGTGAAGGGTTGAAAGGTTTTTTCATAGTCAACATCTTCACGCTAGTTAAAGCCTTCAGCACTTAGTCATGCTTTCAATCGTTCAAGGCTCCTATCAGATTTGTTGGGTTATAGATTGACTTCAGTTAATTAATTCAATTACCCAAGTTGATTAATTAGGTCAAATTACATGCAAATCATAGAGGCATGAACAAATCGTAGTGGAAATTAAATTGACACAGTGATTTGTTGATGAATGAGGAAAACCTCTTGCAAGGCAAAAACTTCAAGTGACCACTCCCAAGAATTCATTAATCAAGAATCAAGTGGTTACAAATATAAGAAATCTTGCCACTACCCTGGACTATCCTAAAATACCAACCTACTGTTAAATCTTCACTCCAATCCACAATTGGACTTGATCTTGTAGAGACTTCTTCCTCTATGCTCATATCCAAGTACATTTCAAACTTTCCAACATCTAATTAATTGTTGTTGGATGCAAAGTTCTTCACTTCAAAGCATGTTGAAGATCTGGAGGCACTTAGTTACAAAACCCTAAGGTACACAAGAACACATTAGCTTCTCACAGAGTGTATATGTTCTCTAAATTGAGTCTTTGTGTCTATGATGACTTTAAAATAAAACTTTTATATGGTCTAGAGGTTTAGTGAACGAAACCCTAACAATCCAAGTTCATTTGTTTAGACCCCTTAAAAAACAGATTAGTTTAACTTAATAAATTAGCCAAGTATTTACTAAAGTTAATTATGAGATCTAGGTTAAACACGTGTAAACATATTACTTGGTGCGGAAAAGTGAGGAAAAGAGCAATATGATAACCTAGAAAAACCAATGAAACCAACCATTTTAAGATAAAATCCTAAGATAATCAAATCCACTATGATAGAGTGGAAGATTACAATAGATTTAAACTCTAAATCTAAAGCTACCTTAAGTAGAGCTTACTAACACGACCATGTGTAGCTTCGACTCTATAGACTCTTCTATCGTGGATTTGCTAATAGTATAAGAATGATTTCAAGTAGTGACTTTGAAAGGAGAAGGCACAGTATCTTTTAGATTTTATAAGAGCACCTTCAAATATTATGTGAAATAAATTTGAAACCCTAATCACTTAATGGGCTTAACAGGTTGGTGGACTATTATTAAATTTTAAAGAACTTGCAGATGAGTCGCGAAACTCTCTACCTAAATTTTTGAAGAAATTGAAAATTTCCTCATATCACTTTGCGACTTGGATGGGAGTGCATCCACTTGCGAAGTGAGTTGCGAAACTGTCAAATAGAAATTTTTCAACACAAAATATTTGGTATTTTAAGAAAATCTGTTAAAACTAAAGTGACAAAAATCACTTCCAAAAACAAATAAAACACTCAAAAATATTTTTGGGTTAAGCAATTGAGCATACACATTACATTTAAAAACGTACAACCACACAAATGAAATAGATATCTATTGAACATTAGACTTGTGTGTTGTGTATGAGTATCAAGTATGAGTTAGTCTATAGTCTAGAACAAAACTTCAATGATCAATTTAACCAACTCATACACAAATAATACAAAGTCAAGAGACCTATCTCATTTATAGAAATGAACATATATGACTCATCATCAAAGTGTTTAGTTGATTGAAAGATTTTCATTTGGCTTCCATTTTTCATATTTTTTGATCATCAATTCCATGAATTTTTTATATTTCTTTGAAGGATAAGCCTTTGGCTTTTGGCATCATACATTTTTAATACATTTGCTCCACATTTTCCTTGTCTAACTAGTTCTCAAAGCAAGGCATTTTAACTCTTTCTCTTTTTATAGATTGACGTTTGAAGAGCTTTTTTAAAGAAAAATTAAATGTGAGGAGATATATAAGAGCAAGTCTACACATGTATCAAGATCAATCAAGACTATTGGTTAGACATTCATAATAAGCTTGAAGATCTATCAAACATATATTTCTAGAATTCACTCACATTCAATATGTGCTTACAAACTGGCTAAGTTCATGAATACACTACACTATTAGTATAAATGTACTAGGCCAAACTCCACATGTGGATTTTTTACACACACAAAATAAAAGCAATAAAGTAAGATAAAAAACAAACAAGCTTTTGAAAACAAAACAATAAAAAGAAACATGCTAGAGAGGTGCATGATAGCAAGAAGAATACATGCTATGATGCATAAAACTATGTCCCTAAAATATTGGAAGTATTAATGCATAGACATGGTAGAAGAATCATGCATGAGTACCCTTTTTCATCCACACCACACGGGTGTTTTGGGTGAGATCCTTAGAAGAAGGGGTACGTGCAACATAATGCTCAAATCTTGGGGTAAAGTCAGCAAGGCATGATGCGATGTTATTAAGCATTTCCACAACATCTCCAATGAGTTGTCCATCATTGTCTTCCTTAGCTTGCTTTCCTCTTGGCATTCCTCTTTCATTTTCTTGAGCACGTTGAAGATCGGTTCTTTTGAGAGCATGAAGCCTAAAGTAATTTGGTCTTGTTTGCCCATGAATGCCACAATGATAGCAAAAATGCTTCACTTGAGATCCCTTTTGATTCTTGGGCAATGACTTTCCTTTTGCCTTAGAATTTGCCACATTGGCCTTCTTCTCAACGATAGGAGTCTCAACCATGGGCTTCTTCACAACCTTTGCTAATACAAACTTCATCTCTGGCTTTGTCTGAAAAGGCCTTTTGAGATGAGATTACGTTGGCAAGCTTCTTGGTTGTGATGCACTCTACTTTTGGATTTTCTTGAATCACCTCAAGATCAAGAAACTCAATCTTTGAATAAGCATTCAGCAGCTCCTCTTTCAAATTCTTGACTTCACATTTGGCATCTATAAGTTGTGCAAGAGTGGCTTTATGATCTTCTTTGATTCTCTTCATCTTCTTGACTGCACTCTTTTCTACTTTGACTTACTTGCCACAATCTTCAAGTAATGCATCATACATGACTTGAAGCTTCTTACCACCTTTAACAAGGAATTCTTCCTCATCATTCATAGCTTCATCTTCTTCAACATAGGTGTGCTCACCGAGTCCATGGAGGTAATTGCAATAAAGGCAAAATAATTTCCATCTCCATCGCAGCTATCCTCCAAATCTATACTTGAGCTCTCAGAATCTCTAAGGGTGGTTGTTAGTACCTTACCATTGCATTCATAGCAAACAATTCCTTGAAATGGGGATGACTTGTTAGCGTCCTTCTTCTTGAGAACTCTCTTGTAATTCTTGAAGGATGAAAATTTTCCTTTGCCAAACGACTTCCCATTATTCTTGATCTTCAAAAATTTACGGAAGTTCTTTGCAAGGTAAGCCACCTCTTTCTCTACATCATCCTCATCTGAGGATTCATCGGCTCTCTCATTTATAGTTTTGAGAGCAAGAGATTTGCTAGACTTGTGATAAGGTAAGCCAAGCTCATAGGTTTGAAGAGAACCAACAAGGTCTTAAATCTTAATCTCATCCAAGTCTTTGCTCTCCTCAATAGTGGTGACTTTGGCTTGGAAGCTTTCAGGCAAAGGCCTTAGGACCTTTCTTACAACCTTGTTGTCTTCTATCTTTTTTTTTACATTAAGCTTGGGAATGACAATCTCATTAAGCCTACCATAGAATAAGTCAAATGACTCATCTTCACTCATCTTCACTTCCTCAAATTGGGTAGTGAGTATTTGCAATTTGGTGCCCTTGACCTTCTTCGTTCCCTCATAGGTGATCTCAAGAATTTTCCACGCTTCTTGGGCTATCTTCACATGAGAGATCCTATGGAATTTGTCAGTTGAAACACCATAGAAAATTGCATTAATAGCTTTGCTATTGGCATTTGCCAAAACAGTAACGACCTTATCCCACTCGATGCTTGGGTATTGCCGGTCTCAGCTAACCATTCTTAGCAGAGTCCCAAACAATCTCATCAATGGCATATAGGAAAGCACGCATGTGTACTTTCCAAAACGAGTAATTACATACTCCCATAAAAAAGGGGAGGAGCGTTGAGGGATTGAGATCTATCCATCTCAAATGGGGTTTAGGATTACAAAAGGATAATTAAATTCGACAAGTATACCCGCTCTAATATTAATTGAAATATCAAATAGTGTGAAAACATTATAGCTTGTTTAGAACTCCAATTTTAAACTACAGCTTAATTGCTTTTAACCTACTCAACTAAGTGAAAAAAAAGAGTAATCAAGGTATAATTAATCAGAACAACTCTTTAAGGCATAAGCATATACAATAAACAATTAAAGTAAAGCTAAAAGAGTAAGAGATGAGAGATGCAAACACAAGATAACACCAAGATGTGTTATCGAAGAGGAAACCGAAGAACTCGGCGAAAAATCTCTCTAAGATCCTCCAAGTCGAAATGATCCACTAGTGAATAAAGTTGGAGTACACGAATATCAGAAAGACCCTTCAGGCCTAATCTATCCAATGTACTTAAACTCTCCAAGTTCCAGCTACTAACAAGCTTCATCAAGCTATGTCTTCACTAGGTATCTGGATCCTACAATTAGCTTCAAATTGCATCCTTCAATCAATGACTCCTTCCAGTACTTCCTATATGCACCAAAACTTCTCTCAACTCTTTGATTGGGTGAGGTAAGTGTTTGGGCTAAGAACGTCTAAAGGATTTGTAATTAAAGAGGTAGGAGTAGAGGAAAACTAAGAGAATTTGTGTAGGTAATTGTGGGTTGACAATCTCTAACTCTTAAGTGTATTGCTAGGGTTTCTCTTTTAAAATTTTCTTGAAAAGACTCCTTACGATTTCATGGGTAATGAGGGCTTATATAGTGTTGGTAAAAGAATGAGAAAAACACATTTCAAAAAGCTCCAGGCAGAGAGTTTCGCAGGTCACTCATGACTAGGCTTGAGTTGCGAAGTGACTCACAAAATGCAACTTGGCACAAGTCCTTTTTGCTTCTAGCATGTGCTTCTCACGTGGCCTTTTACGGGTGTCCACTCCGGAGCCAGTCACTTCATTTTCTTGAGTATTTCTTCACCAAATTCTCACACTTAACCCTTACATTAAATTTCACAAAAATACAGGAAAATGATTGAATAAAAATATAATAAAATTTTACACGAAATAAAAGCTAACAAAAACATTGTAAATCACAACTTTACAAATTAAAAAACAATGGGAGATCATTAACTTTAATTCTCTCAACTAAATAATACATAATTGCATGAACATTAAATAAGAATCAAACATATAAGAAATTGAATATATAGTGAATAATAATCATGAATAGAATTGGAATTTGAAAGTGAATTTTACATTTGAAAAATATAAAAAAATGAAAAAAAAAAAAAAATTAGAACAGAGGATCGATATTGAAAAATACAGTAATTTTTTAACTTTGGCGACTATTAGATCACCATATTTTGGTTCATTATGACCCAATGTGATGTCTCCTCCTTTTCTCATAGGTCCCAAATTTTTAATAGAAGTCAAAATTTTTCTTTTTCCGGATGGCTTTGAGGTGGATTTTTGGAAGGTACTGGATATCTATTTTCTCAGTTATGTCGTTTTCCTCATATATGTTATTATTAATTTTGTTTCTTTAGCAAAAAAAGTTGTTATAATTAGGATCAACTCCAACATATAGTGATCTATACCAAGAACACGCATCTAACTTTGGATCTACCCCAGCATGTAATGGTGTCTACGTGAAAATGTACGTGCAGTCCGTTCTTCCCTTGTCAATTATGAATGCGAGGTGTCTGAATTTTCTGAAGAGTCGTGAAAATGTAGCTCAAACAGCAAAGGCCTACCTGCATGATTTTCTTGATATCTGAGAAAGTTGTTGTGCGATTATGTATAGTGATTGAATGATGAGTGGAAACATGAAAGAAAGAGTACATACAAAAGTTTAGTAGTTTAGCTTAACGGCCTACGTCCACAATAAGAAAGCCCTTAACGGCTACAAAATATACTACGCACACTTGTGTTACAATGAACTTAATGTAAGGTTTATATACTAGAGAATACTTGACTAATTCTAGACTAATCATAGACTAATCTAAGGTTAATATGCTTGTTCTACAAGTATATTGACCTACAATTGATATGGGTCACTTGTGCCATAATATGTCTATAGAGAGAGAAAATTTCCAACCTATCACAAGTTGACACATCATACTACCAAGTTCATAAAGTACGGCCAATTACAAAGCGTCACGTATTGCTACAAGTTTCCACTATCGACATTCAGAAATCAACAAAGATTTGCCAAGTGGTATTGAAATAAAAGCATAAAAAATATTCAAAAAGTCTTAAAGCTCCTCTAATTAGGCTGTCATATGTATCACCAATTAGACTCCGCCACTTGTCACTCACCCATCCCCAAACTCATATAAATAGAAGTCTTCTTAAGGCGTTTCTAGACACCAAGATATTTTGGAAGACACCACAAGCAGAATCAGGCCCTAAAGCCTCCAAAAAACTTCAAGAATTTCAACCTCAAATATGAAAAACATTCATAACAAAATCATCCAAACTATGGGTTACAGAGACTGTAGATTACAAAAAATGTGAAAACAAATAGTGTTTGAGAGTAAAATTTGGCAAGTTCAAAAGAATAAAAAGGTTTGTTCTTATTTCAAAATTCAAAAATGTCTGCATCCGCCAATCAATGGTTGGAAGGATGGAAAATTTGGTAATGAGTCATCTACCTGAATTGTTAGCAGCCGTACTTGAATTGTCACATGCTAGTTTAGAGCCGCCGCCGCAAAAAGAACAAAAAAACCACAACAACCCAAAACAGAAGGGATAAAAAAAAAAAAAAAAGGCAATAGCATGCCTTTATATCGAGAGCTTCTACTAATTAAGATAACAGACAAGAAAAATAAAGAGGGTAGGCAAGCCATTGAATGCTACCACCAAACTGCATACGAAGAAAAAAGAATGAGTTCCAAAAAATATGAAATCAGATGGTGTTTGAGAGTCAAATTTGGCAAGCTCAGAAGAAGTAAAATGCTTGTTCTTATCTCAGAATTAAAAAATGTCTGCACCTACCTGATGTAGAAGGATGAAAAATTTGATAACTGGTTATCTACCCGGTTACTCTGTCTTAGTTGTCACATGCTAGTCAGAGCCGCCGCTGTCCAAAAAAAAAAAAAAAAAAAAAAAAAAAAAAAAAAAAAAAGCTAATACAACCTAATACAAAAGGGATTTTGTCACAATGTAATGACAGACAGACCAACCCTCATGGTGGCACATCCAACCATTTTCCTATTTGATTGATGTACACCAAGAGCAAATTTTTTATTTATTTTTTTTATTTTTTATTTTGGAGGAAAGAGAGCAAAAGTCTTAATTTGTTGAAATAAAGTGCCTTGTAATTAAGATGGTAGCCCACTATGCCACAGTTATAAACTATTCTCTACACGCGCAAAAGTCTTCGCTGAAACAAGTGACTTTTGAGATGGGTAACCAAAAATGCTTAGTGTGATCATAAACTTTACCACTGCCATGTAGTGAATCATGAGTGATGGAGAAAAAATAATGTCTTTATGTGAGTTAACATTTTCATCACTTACATCTAGCTACGTATTGAGTTGTGACAAAAATTGTATAAATAATTGTGGTCCTAGTATTAGTAACAGATTAGACAAGCCATGGTGTTAGTTGTAGAATTTCTTAGCTAATAATTGAGATCTTATTTAGTTAGATGAGATTATCATTTTATGGGTACAGTCCAATACAATCAATGTAACACAAAACCTTTAACAAACAAAGCACTAAAAACACACTTTATTACTATTGTGGGGTGTAATTTGGTGGAAGAAATTCTCGTATCACTTTATATGAAATTTGGTAGAAAGTAAGTGGTTTGAGTAGTAGTACTTCAATAAATGTGTTGTGCCCACGATAATAGTCTTATTAAGGTCTTGATAATATACATAATATTACTAATTACTGTTATGTGGTGTGTGATCATAAGTTCACACCGGAATCTCTATTTAACCATAAAAATAAATAAATAAATAAATAAAGACACGTCATTGGGTTATTATCACTGTAGCAAACAATAGATGTTTAATTTGGCCTCTAGCACCAATAATTTAGATCAAAACATATTCAAATAAAGAATCCACCTACTGTTAATTATAAAGCTAAAAGCCTAAAACCACTAGCGTGTTTAGCCTCCGTAAATGCAAACAACCGAGCTAGGTGCAATATATTGTTCCTTGCATCTTTTTGATTCATGAATACAAAACCTTTGCCTTAGAATAAGATTTTCGGTGCTCGTCCCCAATGCTCCAAGTTTTCCCCTTTCCCCTTTTTACTTGGTTGTTCTTCTTGTTTATACTGGTTATTTACTGGAAGAGATCTAAAGCCAAAGGCCAAGGGCAAAAGTTGCCACCAGGGCCATGGAAACTACCTCTTATAGGGAATTTGCACCAGCTAGTTTTCTCCCTTCCACATCGATCTTTAAGAGACTTAGCCCAGAAACATGGACCTATTATGCAACTACAACTGGGTGAGGTCTTGGCTATAATCATTTCATCTCCAAAAGTAGTTGAGGAAGTACTGAAGACGCATGATACTGCTTTGGCAAATCGGCCAATTATTCTTGCCGTTGAAGTTATGTCCTATGATAATTCAGGTATAGTCTTTGCTCCCTATGGTGATTATTGGAGACAAATGCGAAAGATTTGTGTCTCAAAGCTCCTGAGTGCCAAGCGAGTCCAGTCATTTAGCAGAATTAGAGAAGAAGAGGTAAATAATCTTGTTAAATCCATTTCCTTGTCAGAGGGAGTTCCAATCAATCTCAGTGAGAAGATCTTCTCATCAACAAATTGTATAGCTTCCAGGGCAGCCATTGGGAAGAAGTGCAAATACGAAAAAGAATTCATATCATTAATCAAGGAAATGTTTGCTCTAGGTGGAGGCTTTGACTTACCTGATTTGTTCCCTTCACTAAAGTTCCTTGGCTTCCTTACTGGAATGAAGTCTGCCTTGGAGAAAATACAAAAACAGTTAGATAGGATTCTTGATGAAATAGTGAACGAGCATAAGATGAAAAGAAGTGCCACTTCAACCAATAAACATGAACCAGGTGATGATGACGATGATGATGACCTAGTTGATGTGCTTATCAAACTTCAGGAGATGGGTGAGCTTGAATTTCGTGTCACAAGTAACCACATTAAAGCTGTTACTGAGGTATGCAAATAAGATCGATCAATTTATTTATTTATTTTTTCTTCTTAATTATTAAATGAGCAACGTTATACAAAAATTCTTTAGGCAAAAAAAAAAAAACCATTATATAAGGGTTCTTGTTTTCTTTGATTTTTCTTTTTAGTGTGTGTTTGGGCTGGCATTTGCTGTGTTGCGTTTCAGTTTCTACGTTTTCTCCTTTTTTTTTTTTTTTTTTTCCACGCGTTTTCCCCCTCACAAGCGGCTATTGTTCATGTACTGTACATGAATAGTAGTCACAACATTTGACCAGTTTTACGTGAACAGTGCATCCGTGCACTGTTCACGGACTCACAAATTTCATTTTTTTATCAATTTTTTCATTAAAAATGGGTCCCACGGTACTATTCACACATTTAAAAATTATTTTGCTACAGTGTTTTCAGTTTTCAGTTTTCAGTTTCAGCAAAATAAGTTCTATCCAAACAGACCCTTAGTTAATTTAGTTTATATGCTTATTTACAATATTTTAAAGTGAAATTGTTAGACAATACAACTACACTTCTACTTAATAGCTTGGCCCATAGCTTTGACAGCCAAAAATTATATATATATATATATATATATAATTAATGTGTGTGTATAAATTGGTTTTTTGTGTATGTGGGATTCGAATTCAAGTTGATGATAAATGACTTCTGCTTGCAATAGCACTTCACATCTCATATATTTCCCTTGAAATTCTTCAACCCAAAAGAATGAGATGGGCTAACATCCTTTGGCGCTTTGTAATTACTTTTGTTTGATATATATACACATACATATATATACACACACTAGAAAATAGTTTTTAGAGCAGACTATTTGAAATAAATACAATGGAGGATTTTGTGTGTCATAAACAATTTATCTCTTGATATTAATTTCATGTGCACAAAAAGAAATCAACATCTTTAAGAATTTGGAAGAAAAATGTGTAAGATACTATGGAAAACATTCTCTAAGTAATTACCAAGCTAGCTTATTCTGTTCAATATTAAAAATGCATACACTATCTGATTGCAAATAGAGTTACTTTTCAGGACATCTTCTCAGCAGCAAATGAGACTTCAGCTTCGACAATAGAATGGGCAATGTCAGAATTATTGAGAAACCCTAGAGTGATGGAGAAGGCACAAGCCGAAGTGCGACAAGTTCTACAAGGGAGAAGGAATCTTGATGAGACATACGTTCATAAACTAGATTACCTGAAATTAGTTGTGAAAGAAACACTACGACTACATCCTCCTGGTGCCTTGGTTTCAAGAGAATCAAGAGAAAAATGTGAAATTAATGGGTATGAGATACCAAGCAACACAAAAGTAATCATAAATATATGGGCTTTAGGGAGAGATCCTGAATATTGGATTGATGCTGATTGCTTTTGGCCAGAGAGATTCCATGGTTCTTCTATTGATTTTAAAGGGACCAATTATGAATTCATTCCATTTGGAGGTGGTAGGAGGATGTGTCCTGGCATGTCATTTGCTCTCGCAATTGTTGAACTTGTTCTTTCTCAATTACTATTTCACTTCAATTGGAAACTCCCTAATGACATCAAGCTTGAAGAGCTTGATATGTCCGAGTCTTTGGGATTTACCTATAGGAGAAGGAATGATTTGTTTGTAATTGCCACTCCTTGGGCTTCTTTTTAATTGAAAGACAGTGAATAATAGGGATGTAAATGTATAATACCCCTTGTTACAAATGATTGGATGTATTTCTAAGGTACCAATTCTCTTTATTGTGTGAATAAAATTAGGTTTGGATATATAGTATTTTAGTTTGAGAGTATGATTGTGCTTGTTCTTTGGCATTGGAAACTCTGTAGTTCTCTTGTGCCAATTAGACCTGGCTTCCGTCCTGACTCCGTGATTCTATAAACAGGATTGGGCCTTTTACTCCACTCTAAAATAAACAGGGCAAAGTTGAGCTCTTAAGAAGCCAAGACATGATTGCAAGACCCACTAGAACCTTGCAATTATAAATCACGATTGGGCATCTTCATTAAAAAAATTATACATTAATTCATGCATGTAAATCTGATTTTAATTAATAAAACCCTAACCTGAATCAGTTGTTTTGCTCCTACTCTTGGCTTTTGAGTACTAGCGTTTTTCTTCAATATCTAGAGTTTCCCATGATTGTCTATAATGGCTTTGAGGAGGATATTTGGAGAGCAATTGGATATTTAGTTTTAGAAGAAACCAATGAATATTAATTTGTTTTCTCATGTGTATTATTGTCTCTCCCTAATTTGTCTGAATAGATTTAGTTTGCAGAATTTTCTGTAAGGATTAACTTATCCCAAGAATATAACGTTCTTGTGTGTCTATAAATATATATATATATATATATATATATATTTACCTGTAATTTATTATTTTAGCAATAAAAATATATGCTATTGTTCTCTCAAAATATGTGCCATAGGTGATAATGAAAATGCCCAGAAAAATAGACAAAAATTCTCAATGATATAATCAGCGATCATAAGAAGAATAGAAGTGCCACTTCAGCCAGAAAATGTGAAGAAAGTGATGATGATGATATGGACCAAAATGGCCATATAGCACTATTTGGCAATATATTTAGCAATCTACCACGTACAAATATCGTCGCAAAAGGTTATTAGCGAGGGCATATGGCCCTCGAAGGCTGTCGTATTTGTACTTGTCACTAAAAGAGATTTTGCAACCATACCTTTGCAAATAAATAATTTACGAGGGCAATCTACTATCGCTATTGAACAAATTCGCCCTCACAAATATATTATCAAACGACGAGAAAAGTCAACGACTTATTTTTAGCGAGGGAGAGTAGTCGTCGTTAACAACTATTTGTGAGAACCTTTATACTCTCGCAATTAATTATTTGCGAATTTCAAATTAACGACATACTTTTTAGAGACAAATAATGCTGTCGTTAAAATTTATTTGTGAGGACTTTTAACCCCTTGCAATTAGTTAGAAATAATAGTGACGACATTAAGCTGTTGCTTAAGATGTTTTTGCAAGGGGTTAAGTGGCATCGCTATTCTATAAATTGAGAGGGACTTTGTCGTTACTATAAAATTATTTATGACCAAATTTTTATGTCATTGGTGATAATATTTTATATAATTTTTGAAATATTTTATTATTTATTTATTTTTAATTACTTTATATAATTTTTTTTAACTATCATATTACAATAGTACAATAATTACTAAAAATTGATCAATTGAAAGATAAAAATTCATATAAGTTCAAACTTTAAAATTTAGAATATACAAAGAAATTCTGAAATTAAACCTTGTTTTAAACTTAAACAAATAGAATTATGACAAGATCTATACTAGTCTTCCTCTGAGTTACCCTCCAAGCTGTTTTCAACCTCCCTCGTGTTATTGATTGAGTTGTCCTCTTCATCTCTACTAGTACCATCCTTAAAAAAAAAAAAAAAAACAAAAAACAAAACAAAAAAAACAAAACATTAAACATAGTTCATACATTAGAATATTAGCTTTTATAAAAATAATAACAAATAATGGTTAAAGAGAGTGCAAGAGAGATAGAGAGAATTCCTGACATGTATTTCATTTATACTCACCCCCTAATCTCCATCCATCCATTTATCCACCATCTTTTTCCAAAAGAGTGTAGGAACAAAGGAAGGACCATTCTTATGACAATCTTCTTTCTCTATGTACTTCTTAAAAATAGGATTTTTAATGTGAAACATCCAATCAAAATAACAGTGTTTCACCAATTCTACAAATGATTTCTTCGCTTCCTCATTTGGTTGCTTATGCTTAAAATGTTGAGCTCTATAGCAAGCATATAGAGTTTCGTACTCAAATCTTGGGTATTCAGTAAAAGTCGTCCAAACTCCATTCAGTTTTGGGTGAAAAAGAATAGTAATCTCTTGAGTAGCTTTTGGTGTGATGATTCTACCTTTACTTTTACCTTCCCTTGCCATGTCTACCTACTATTAGCTTCCTTGACAATAACAAAGACCCACCACATGAAAATGTCCACTTAACAGAATAAGAATCATATTATTTAGTTTCACTAATCCACAATTGAATTTAGTAACTCACATTAAAGATAACACCAAAGACTTTAAATTACATACAGTCCATCATTTCCATCATGAAAATCAAAAGATATGAGCATGTGGTTTGAAAATCAACCTACAAAATTATCAACCTGCAAAAACATTGTATTTTTCAGACAACACTTAAATTACCAAACAGCATCATAAAGAAACATGTGCATCTGCAACTTTAGGGCCATCAAATATCAAAGGCACCATACATAAGGACTTCCCCAATTGCCATTCCTAAATTCCTATTCAACATTAGAATAATCAACGCTATAGTCATTATCATTGTATCTTAACACCCATAACAATTCTTTTTATTATCACCCTAACCAAACGGACTTGCAAGCTTAATCAATTTTTTTTGGGTACCCAATTCAATAAATTAAACAACAGAAACTTAACCCCCAAACTATGGGGTTGGTTATGGTTATATGTGTGTCTATATAGTATATACAGTATTCTATGTCCCTTCTTAAATTTTTTGTATTCCTATGTAAGATGATTCCTAGTCTTCATGAACAAGCTTATTTATAGAGTAATGACATTTTGATTAGTAATAGCTTTACTTAAGTAATCACAAAGCATAACAGAAAATTACAAAAGCAGTAAATGATAATAAACCAAAACACAAAACTGTAAAGGAAGTAAATGATAATAAATGAAAAAACAAAACTCAAACAATATGATCCATACAAACAAAGAACTACAATAATTCTTTACATTAGAATGGTAAAGGTTGAGCACGAGAAAATAAATTCATAGCTATAAATAAATATAGATATAAACCCATTCAAAACTTTGTTTTTAAATAATTCAGTGACAAGAATTTACAAAAGGCTACAGATATAACAAAAATGGGACGATGAAGATCATTAGACAAGCCCAACTCTTCTTTACAAATCAAATAGAAGAAGCAAATTAAAAGGAAGCAAAAACTTACAAAAGGATTTAAGTCTGGCAGCTTTTCTGCAGCAATTGCGTGATGGTGATCTTGCCACTTTTGGGTGTTTAAAACTTTTTTCTACACCTACACATCAATCATACTATCAATGTTAACTTTGGTGCAAATAGCAGATCACTAATTCATCATCCATAGAGCATGGCTATTTCTTTAATTTCAAAATCCAAAGACTAACTAAAATACATTCCAAGGCACTTTCATGCTCATGCATCTCAATGACAGCTCCTATAATTTCAGCTATAAAAAATGGGCAACCTGATAATGACGTGGATTGAACTTAATGAGGAATGAGGTGCATTAATTGCACCTAATGCCACATATGAAGTTAATAGTCCACATATATTACATGTAACAAGGACCATCTCAAGCTAAAATTGGTTGACAAGGGGCTTATCTCTTTTCTGCTTGCTTAATTTGTTGCATTCCTTAAAGAGGTTGCTTAATTATTACTAGCCAATGTCCCACAAAACACACATACACTCCATAAATTCATTTTTAAAATTTTGATAAAGAATTATTTCTACATGTTATAATATTTAAGAACTTGACATTTCACAGCAACACAGTATAAAATCCAACTTTTTTTGACAAGTAATGCAATTCTTATTGATATCAAAAAAGAGAATCACCCAAGTATACAGATACAGCTGGGGACCATACAATTAATCACACAAATTACACGAATCTATGACATCTTAACAAAATTAACATAAAGACAGACTATGCAAAACTGAGCAATGAAAGCCATGAAAAGTGAGTATCCAACGTTTGCTTGCATAATATAATTTATGGTCAAGAAAGTTGAGCAATGAAAGCCATGACTATTTATTTATCTTTTGCTAATCAGCTAGTTGGAACTCTTTTTAAGTATTTGAATATTAGTCCCTTTGTTTCACACTAGATAATTACTAGGATAAATTCTAAGAAATAAAAGGTTGGTTAAATGCTAAAGGGAAAAGTCAAAATGAAGACTTCATGCTCAGAATGAGTTTGATGAATAGTACAATCCTGGGGGCTCCTGACAATTATTGCCATTGCATTATACTAAGCTCTACAGTATGTGCAGAGACAAATGCACTGAAACACGACTGCACACACTTGTTGGGTGTTCATAATAGACTGAATGTATATGAAAATAAGGAAAGCTTTCAGCAATGCACATGGGGAGACACTCAGGTATGGGGTGGGAAAAATCAGTTTAGCCTTGAATAGTCAGTTTAGCTCAGATGCAATGTGGACAATCAGGTATGGGGTGGGAAAAATCAAACCCAAACATCAAATATCAATTCTAAGAGGTATTTCATCGAACATGTGGAATGCAATAAAAACAAATATGTAGAACCGGGCAAATTTTAATCTATAGTAAAAGAAACCCAAAAATTCAAATAGGGTCCAATTTAGTAACATCATAGATACAATAGCAAACAACTAAAAACATATTGCAGGATTTGAATATTTATATGAGCTTACCAATAAAATCTATTGTGGCCCAATTCATTGTCGAATAACCCCATCATTGAAAAACCAAAAACCCAAGACAAATATTGTACGAAAAAACAAAAATAAAAGGTGCTAAATAAATAACGAGTGGAAGATATACCGTCAGGGGTGTGTCAGGCGGCTGAGGGAGGGAAGGAGTCCGAGGATGGCCGCGGTGGCTGTGTTGTTGGAGGTGGTGGTGTCGGCGGCAGAAGGCAAGGCCGACGGAGTGTGAGGGAGAGTGAGGGAGGGAGTAAGGGAGAATTAGGTTGTCGGGGGACTGTTGGACCGGCAGTGGGGAGGACGATGGTGGCTCGGCAATCCGAGCGGCGAGGGTACGGAGACGAGAGTGAGGGAGAATGAGGTAGAGAGTGCTTGGGTGAGGCTCGGCAGTCCGATGGTTTGATTTGAGTGAGAGAGTAAAGAGACACAAAATTTTTACAAAGTGTTTTGGTGGGAACCAAAGAGTTTTAGAGGGAATTCAGAATTTTTATTGTGACAACATTTTGGCCTATTGTGACAACATTCAAAATTTTATAGCTGCTGCAATAAAGAAAGAGTTGGCTGTGGTTTATTATGACGGGAATATAACTTCTTGTGGCGAAAATTAAGCCCGCCTTAATATATCTTTACGGATTTTTTTAATAAAATAAGATTTAATACTTGAAATTAATAAAATATAATTTAATCCTACAAATTAACAAATATATAATTTAATATTTCAAATTACTAAAATGCAATTTAATACTAGAATTCTCAATAAAATATAATTTACTAATTAATAACAATATAATTAATACTTCCAATTATGTAAATATATTTTAATACTACAAATTATTTGAGTATAATTTAATAATTAATAAGATTTAATATAATACTTCAAATTAATAAAATATAATTTAACACTACAAATTAATAAAATGAAATATATTAATTAATAGAAATATATTTTCATAATTCAATTTAACAAAATTTAATTGAATTTAATACTTCAAACTAATTTAATACTTCATATTAATAAAATATAATTCCTTGTTGCAAATTACTAAAATATGATGTAATAACTAGAAAAAAAAATGTAAGATGAGGCTAGAGGACCAAAAAATTAAAATATAATTTAATATTTCTTTGGAGTGACTACAATACCCCTAAAACTAAAAGAAGACCAACTTACCTGCATAACCATAGAAAATGACCGAAGCACCCCTACCACCCCAAAAATGGCTGAAACACCCTCAATTTGAGGGTGTCAATTCGAGTTAGCGTGTCGGGTTCGTGTCGTGTTGAGGTAAGGGTATTCGATTAAATGGCTCAACCCTAACCCGACCCATTTAATAATCATGTCATGATCCTTCAACCCTAATCCGACCTGTTAATAAGTCAGGTTGACCTGACCCAACCCATTTGACATGTTTAATAAACGAGTCGTGTTGAGTTGACACGAATGTTACACAACCCATTTCAACTTGCATAATATTAAATATAACATTCATTTAGAAATATTTTTTTTTTATATCCCAAAAAGCAGTGTATACACTTCAAGTCTTCAACCCACATTCAAAATAATATGGTTCAACAAAAATATAACATTCATCTAGAAATAAGTTCTTTACACTCCAAAAGAAGTGCATACACTTCAACCCAAATTCAAAATAACAAAGTTAAAAATAAATAAATAAAATTACATAGTTCAACAACAATATAATATCCTTGGAACTCGTCAAATGCTAAGTATCAATATTGAAAGAATTTGAGCAAATAGTAAACTAATCTTGACCATGACCACCATTATCATCCATAGATTCTTTGTTGATGTCCAAATTTATAACATCTTCCACAAGCTCATCCAATTTCATTTGTGTAAGTTTTAAGCCAATATATATATATATATATATATATGAGTAGTTCTAAGGTCTGTAAAGTTTCAATTTCCAATTATATTCCTTGTAAATTTTTTGTAATCACTCACTTTTCTTTTTTAATTTAAAATATATATTGGATATAAAAGGTATTTGACAAATCTAAAATAAAATAAATATTTATTTGTTATACGAGTTAAACTGATTGTATTAAGTGGGTCATTTCAGATTGACACAAATAAATTGGTGTGTCAAACATATCTATTGCGGGTTACGCGGGTTGACCCGCTTATGACATGTTTTCTTATCGTGTCGTTTTTGGGTCGACCCATTTATAATCCAAACCCATTAAGGCCCAACCCTAACTCGAAAAAACCCGTTTGGGTTCGTGTCGTGTTCATGAGTTGGGTTGAACATAGACATCCCTACCCTCAAAGCAAGAAAAATAACTGAAATACCTTTGAAGCCTAGAAAAAGACCACAATACCCTTGAATCCTAAGAAAATACCAAAATTGGAGGAAATATAATGTATTATTCAGTGAAAACAACTGAAATACCCCTAAGACTAAAAGAAGGCCAACCTACCCCACAAAATCAAAAAATGGTTGAGACACCCCTACCACCCAAAAAATTACTGAAATACCCCCGAAGTAAGCATAATAACTGAAATTTAGTGTGAAGCCAATAAAAAGACTACAATACCCTTGACTCATAAGAAAAAACTAAAATTGGAAGAAATATAATTCAATATTCATTTAAAAACGACTGAAATACCCCTGAGACTAAAAGAAGACCAACCTGCCCCATAATAAACTCAAAAAATGGCTCAGACACCAAAATACCACCGACAACTAAAATGAACCAAATACCCCATAGGGGTGGCAAATGGGCGGGTTGGGTCATAAATAGGTTGGGTGTGTAATTACCCATTTATCCATTTATGACCCGTTTATATATAAATTAATTTTTCATTATCAATCCAACCCATTTAATTAATAACCCACCATTTAACCTGATATCTCTAAAATTACCAAATATGCTCTAAAACTACTAAACTGACCAAAATATCCCCAAAATCTCTAAAATGAGCAACATACCCATGAAATCTCTAAAATGACTAAAATATCCCCGATATCTCTAAAATCACCGAATATACTTAAAAACCACTGAAATGACCAAAATAACTCCAAAATCTCTAAAATGAGCAAAGTTCCCCCCAAAACCTCTAAAATGTCCAAAATATCACCAAAACCTAAAAATGACCAATATACCCCCTAAAACCCAAAAAATGACCAAAGTACCCTCAAAACCCAAAAAATAACCAAAATACCCCCACAAACCTAAAAATGACCAAAATACCTCCAAAATCCCAAAAAATGACCAAAATAAACCCCCAAAACTCAAAAAATTACCAAAATACCCCCAAAACCTAAAAATTACCAAAATACCCCCAAAACCCAGAAAATGACCAAAATACCCCCCATAACCCAAAAAAAAGACCAAAATACCCCCGAGGGGTATTTTGGTCTTTTTCAAACATAGGGTGATATTTATGGTCGGTTTCCATGTTTCGGGGGGTATTTTGGTAATTTTATGGTCTTAACAAGCATGTCAATCGGATGTAATTTACCATTTGATTTAAACTCATATTTTATGTATTATTTTAAACAACTAAAACTTGAATCTAGACAATTGATTGATGACATGACTATTAATCTTTGATCACCTTGAAATTTTTTAAGTAAGAAAAATAAATGAAGATAATGTAATTTAATGGTAGATTTGTCAAAATTCACATTGAATTAAGAAATATAAGGTTGGGTTCAAGTTACACCTGATGTACCTCTAAAAAATGTTACACCACCCAATAACTTATTATTAAATTCATATTTTGAAACTCCAACCGTTGGAGTATATGTTTTATATGTTCTTAACATGCATGTCAGTTTTCATTCCAATTAGATGTAATTTACCATTTGATCTTTAAACTCATCTTTTATGCGTTATTTTAAACTACAAAAACTTTAATTTAGACAATTGATTAATGACATAGCTATTAATCTTTGATTACCTTGAAATTTTGTAAGCATGAAAAATATATTAAGATAATGTAATCTAACGGTAGATTTGTCAAAATTCAAATCAAATTAAGAAATATAGGGTTGGGTTCAAGTTACACCTGATGTAACTTTAAAATATGTTACACCACCTAATAACTTATTATTGAATTCAAAATTTGAAAATCCAACCATTGGATTACATGTTTTATATGGTCTTAACAAGCATGTCAATTTTCATGCCAATCGGATGTAATTTACCATTTGATCTATAAACTCATATTTTATGCATTATTTTAAACAACTAAAACTTGAATCTAGACAATTGATTGATGACATGGCTATTTATTTTTTATCACTTTAAAATTTTGTAAGCATGAAAAATATATGAAGATAATGTAATCTAATGGTAGATTTGTCAAAATTCAAATCGAATTAAGAAATATAAGGTTGAGTTTGAATTACACCTGACGTAACTTTAAAAAATGTTCCACCACCCAATAACTTATTACTGAATTCATATTTTGAAACTCCAACCGTTGGATTACATGTTCTATATGTTATTAACATGCATGCTAATATTCATGCCAATCGGATGTAATTTACCATTTGATCTTTAAACTCATCTTTTATGAGTTATTTTAAATTATAAAAAGTTGAATTTAAACAATTGATTGATGACATGCCTATTAATCTTTGATCATCTTGAAATTTTGTAAGCATGAAAATATATATGAAGATAGTGTAATATAACGGTAGATTTATCAAAATTCACATTGAATTAAGAAATATAGGGTTAGGTCCAGTTACACTTGACGTTACTCTAAAAAAGTTACACTACTCAATAACTTATTATTGAATTCATATTTTGAAAATCTAACCGTTGGATTACATGTTCTATATGATCTTAACATCCATGCCAATTTTCATGCCAATCGGATCTAATTTACCATTTGATCTCTAAACTCATCTGTTATGCATTATTTTAAACTACTAAAACTTGAATCTAGACAATTGATTGATGACATGGCTATTAATCTTTGATCACCTTGAAATTTTGTAAGCATGAAAAATATATAAAGATAATGTAATCTAACGGTAAATTTGTCAAAATTCAAATCGAATTAAGAAATATAAGGTTGGGTTTGAGTTATACCTTACGTAACTTTCAAAAATGTTCCACCACCTAATAACTTATTATTGAATTCATATTTTGAAAATTCAACCGTTGGATTACATCTTCTATATGTTGTTAACATTCATGCTAATATTCATGCCAATCGGATGTAATTTACCATTTGATCTTTAAACTCATCTTTTATGAGTTATTTTAAATTATAAAAAGTTGAATTTAGACAATTGATTGATGACATGCCTATTAATCTTTGATCACCTTGAAATTTTGTAAGCATGAAAATATATATGAAGATAGTGCAATCTAATGGTAGATTTATCAAAATTTACAACGAATTAAGAAATATAAGGTTGGGTCCAGTTACACCTGATGTTATTCTAAAAAAGTTACACTACCCAATAACTTATTATTGAATTCATATTTTAAAAATCTAACCATTGGATTACATGTTCTATATGATATTAACATGCATGCCAATTTTCATGCCAATCGAATGTAATTTACCATTTGATCTATAGACTCATCTGTTATGCATTATTTTAAACTACTAAAACTTGAATCTAGACAATTGATTGATGACATGGCTATTAATCTTTGATCACCTTGAAATTTTGTAAGCATGAAAAATATATGAAGATAATGTAATTTAATGGTAGATTTGTCAAAATTCACATCGAATTAAGAAATATAGGGTTGGATTCAAGTTAAACCTGATGTAGCTCTAAAAAATATTCCACCACCCAATAACTTATTATTGAATTCAAATTTTGAAAATCCAACCGTTGGATTACATGTTCTATATGGTCTTAATAAGCATGCCAATTTTCATGCCAATCAGATGTAATTTACCATTTGATCTATAAACTCATATTTTATACATTATTTTAAACTACAAAAACTTGAATTTAGACAAATCTTTGATGACATGCCTATTAATCTTTGACCACCTTGAAATTTTGTAACCATGAAAAATGTATGAAGATAATATAATCTAATGGTAGATTTGTCGAAATTCATATCGAATTAAGAAATATAGGGTTAAGTTCAAGTTACACTTGACGTAACTCTTAAAAATGTTATACCACCCAATAACTTATTATTTAATTCATATTTTGAAAATCCAAACATTGGATTACATGTTCTATATTGTCTTAACATTCATGCCAATTTTCATGCTAATCGGATGTAATTTACAATTTGATCTATAAACTCATATTTTTTGCATTATTTATTTTAAACTACTAAAACTTGAATCTGGACAATTGATTGATGACATGACTATTAATATTTGATCATCTTGAAATTTTATAAGCATGAAAAATATATGAAGATAATGAAATCTAAAAGTAGATTTGTCAAAATTCACATCGAATTAAAAAATATAGAATTGGGTTCAACTTACATGTGATATAACTCTAAAAAATGTTATATCATCTAATAACTTATTATTGAATTCATATTTTGGAAATCCAACCATTGGATTACATGGTCTATATGTTCTTAACATGCATGCTAATTGGATGTAATTTACCATTTGATCTATAAACTCATCTTTTATGCATTATTTTAATGGGAAGAAATTTTTATTCACTTTTGAGAGAGAGAGAGAGAGAGAGAGAGAGAGAGAGAGTACAAAAGGATGAAATTTTTAAATTTTAAGCTACTATTTTGAAGTTGAAAGTGCTATCATTTTTTTATGCGTACAATTGTTTAGAAAATAAGGATAGACCTTTCTTATATAGGATGTATATAAAATGGTTTTTTTTAGACGGTAAACAAAAGGTTCATCTAAAGTATACAAAGTGCTATATGTTTATACATTTCTTTTTATTTTTCTTTGAATTTTAGAATAACTTTTATCTACCAAAAAAAAAAAATTAATAATAATATTTTTATGATTTTTTGCGAAGGTCAATTGTGGCCTTCGCAAATAATTTAGGGTTACTAAGGGCATATTTTTAACCCACACAAAAATAAACTTTTTGCAAGGGATTTTTATTGTCCCTTGGAAATAATTTGGTGGGAACATTTCCCTCCAAATTTTTTGACATTATAATGATTGTTTGTGAAGGTTGATCCTAGCCCTCACAAATAATTTAGTATTAGTGACGGCTTTTTTTAACTGTCACAAATAACACACTTTTTGCGAGAGATTTTTAATTGTCTCTTGCAAATAATATGGAGGGAAAATTTCCCTCCAAAATATTAGTATTTGTGAGGGCTATAACGCATAATTGCGATAGCTTTTTTTGTTGGTCACAAATATTTCACATTTTACCAAGTATTTGCGAGGGCTTTATTTTGCCATCGTAAAAAAGATTTTTTGAGAGGGCTTTTTGGGTCTGTCAAAAATTCTTGGTCGCTAATAGGCATTTTTTTTTTGGTAGTGCACACTGTTTGCGAAATATTTAGTAATCTATTGGTACTAACATTTTGTAACGTGAGTTTATGAAACTCGAATTTTACATGTAACTTAAGTTCCAAGAAATTGAGTTCCTAAAAAATGTGCCATTGTGGAACCCATTCCACATGGCTTTTTTAATTAAAAAAAATCCACTTCAGCGGGTGCCATGGTGGCTATTTTTATAGAACTTCATTTCCTAAAACTTGAGTTACATAGAAAACTTGAGTTTCACAAACTTGAATTTTAAAAAGGTGATAGATTGCTAAAAGTTTCAGCTGACAATGATATTTGACCATTTTGACCTGACGATATGATTGATGTGCTTCTGAAACTTCAGGAAACGGGCTAGCTTGAATTTAATGTCACAAGTAATCACATCAAAGATGTCACTCCCATATAAAAGAAAGAAATAAATCTAGCAATTTATCATCAACATTTCTTTTATTGCCTTTTTTTTTAATTTAAATTTCTCCTTTTATTCAAACAAATAAATCAAGCAATAAGTTCTTATGGTTTTTACCTTTAATCTTGTTAAAATTGTGTGATTATATGTGATAATTGAATGATGAGAAAAAGCATAAAAGAAAGAACACACATATAAAAGAGAGAGCACACATAAAAGCTTACGTGGTTTGGTATGATGACCTATGTTCATGATGTGAACGTCATTGACAACCACCTATTCCATTAAGCACTTTAGTTTATAATGAACCCAATATAGAATTTTTATACTAGAGAATACTTTACTAAACCTAGATTAACCATAGACTAACTCATTATTAAGTTATTTCTTCTACAAATATTAGGGCTTACAATTGGTTTGGGTTATAATATATCTAACACCCCCAAACTAAAGGTAAAAATCTTGAGTTTGGAATGTCTTGAATGTATAGCTTGGTGTGGCATCTATGCAATCCAACTAACATGGCAAGATCTTGTACTACTGACATGGCACTGATGATGAAGCTAGTCATCTGGCTGCCATGCCAAAGCTGCTTTGGTACATAAGATCTTGTGTCAATATCTTGCATAAAATTACAACACTAATATTGTTAAGTTCTAAAAGTTTAGAACAATTAGCAAACTGTGAGCACAAACTCATTTAGATATAGATTTTAGAGTCTATAGAGTATATTAAACAATACTTAGAGCATCTCCAGCAAATTCATCAAATTTTTGTATTGTTTGGAGAATGAACAATGACTTTTACCTTTTATTTACCAATTTTTTCAAATACACTTTCCAACAGATTCTCTATCACATTTTCTATCTCATTTAAATATTATTTCTTCATTTATTATTTATTCTTTTTTTAACAACTACACATCTTCCAACATTTTTTTTATTCACCACCTGATTATTATAATAGAAAAAAAAAAAACTTTTGAAGAATGAACAGTAGCCTATCAGACTTGATAAGCTACTGTTCATTAGCCAAAAAAATTTCCGGGTATAGAGAATCCACTGGAGACTGTTTTATGGTCCCATTCTTTATTATAGAGAATTTTATGCTTTTGCCTACACAGTTGGAGATGCTCTTAATGTGTTGTAAGTTAGAATAAAAGAACAAGGAAGCTGCAGGTTCAAGAAATTCGAAACATGCTAGACTCGACCAATCGAACTATGATTCTATAGATTTTAATTTTAGCCTATCAGCCCATTAAGCCCAGTAAGTTATTAGGTTTTAGATTTAATTCATATAGTATTTAAATGAAACCCTAAGGCACGTTTTGAAGAGATTTTGAAACTTCTCTTTTGAGATTTTTAAAAGGTTTTGTGCATTCTCCTTTCAAAGTCATTACTTGAATTTCATCTACACATTATTGTAACTGGTAAATTTGAAGTTGTTGCATACCAACAATCAAAGGTGATGGATTTAAACCTTCAAGGGTGGTCTTGGAGTCATAGACATAAGGTCTATGTGGAAAATCTAAAGTGTGAACTGGAGGTTCATGTGAGAGCAAATCCACATCAAAGAAGTTTGAGAGGTTCAGAGCTCAGTTTGGTAACTGTAGTTAGATTTACTACGAATTGGTATTTTTGACTATAAATCTCAATTTGATTTAGTGAATTGTTCTCTTAGGATCATTCTTCCTAGGTTTTTTACCTTGAAACGAGTTGTTTTATTGGTTTTTCTGGGTCATCACATCTTGTGTTATTTAGGTTTCCATTGTGCATGATATTTGTAATGAATGTTTAACCTAGATTTGGATAATTAACCTAAGTATGTACTTGGCTAATAAATTAAGTTAAACAAACTGTTTTTTCTAGGGGTCTAAAACTTTACAGATATGACAAGCTATACGACTCGGGCTGACATGGCCACATCTTTTGATGACAATTTGTTTTGCTTTTGTTTTTGTTTCTGTTTTTTTTTTTTTTTTAAAATAATTTTTTTAAGTTACCAATTTACCACCAAATATGTTAACTCGCATGCCACATTTGCGAACCACATATGCTACATGATATATGCACGTATCCTCCACATATGCATGAATTATGCGGAGCCACCAATGTTTGCAAATGGCTAGTTTTCTGACCCCTGTATGAATGAAACAATTGAGTCATCAAGTCTTGCGAGTTGATGGCGTATCACAGCTGAGTTAACTCAGTGCCGACAAGTGTGTATGCCGCTGTCGTTTCATGGCGATGAGTTTTAAACCTGGGTGTTGCGGCCACGGATTTGAAACCTTTCTGCTATGGCACTGTTGTTGGCAGATACGTTGTGAGGTGGCCATAGAGAGAACAAGATGAAGGTTGTTGACTATGAAATGAGGTCCAGAGACGGATTGAGATAAAATGCAATTGCACCATGCAATTACCCCATTTCCTTCACAATTTATTTTTTTTAATTTTTTTTATTTTTTTACATTTTACTTCTTTTTAATATTTTTTTATTTAATAATTGAGATTGAGAGTTGCTTTTTGCAATTTTCAATCTCAACCACTCATTTCTATTGCGTCAAGTATTGCACCTGATCTCAATCCTTTAGAAGGTCCAGAGATGGATTGAGATAAAATGCAATTGCACCATGCAATTACCCCATTTCCTTCCCAATTTATTTATTTACATTTTACTTCTTTTTAATATTTTTTTTATTTAATGGTTGAGATTGAGAGTTGCTTTTTGCAATTTTCAATCTCAACCACTCATTTCTATTGCGTCAAGTATTGCACCTGATCTCAATCCTCTAGAGACGGAGATGAGTTTTGCTTGAGGCAACAGTATCCCTTGGGTAGGGACAGATCAAGGAATTTTTGTTTAGGGGAAAGGTAAAACTATCATACTAATTTGTAATTTGTATTGCATCTGATCTCAATCCTCTAGAATTGTACCTAAATTTTACTTTGTGTATGAATTTTCTTCGTTTAATACTTCTTCCTGCTTGTACTTTTGGAACAGTTTCTATAAGTAAAATGGTCTAGTTTATTTAATAAATTCCACTAAATATTTAAAAAAAAGGAGAGAAATGGTTAGTAAAATAAAAAACCAAGGTTTTGAACACCAAGAGTTTTGGAGCTCAATTAACACTTTTGGTATATCCGATGAAGACATCTAGAGTTTAAATACCTCATCCCACATAGATGCAACAATTGATTTATTAAAAAAGAAAAAGAAAAAGAAAAAAAAGAACGCTTATTTAATGCTCTTAGACCATAAATATGTTTGATCCAAGGAAGTCAATACCGTACTGGAGGCTGTACCGGTTTGACCACCGGTACGATATATTTCGGATACCGGTCAATACCGGTGTACCGTTTCGGATTTACCATTATTTTATATAATAATAATAATAATAATAATTCTCTTAGAATTTATCCCTTCTATGTTCTTTAGGACTTAAAAGAATTTGTTAATACATTTAAAGAATAATTAAATTTTTATTTATGACCCATGTAATCAGTTAAACTAAACTCCATGCCACTAGAAGTCTAGAAGTTGACACTTGCCCATCTATGCAATTGACTAAATAAAAAATCAAAAGTAATTGAAATTTGAAAGAGCAAAATAAGCCAGAGATAAGAACCATGGAGAGTCACGTGGCTTTGGGAAAAGCAAATAAAATAAGAGGCTTTTATGCTTTTGGCGAAGAAACCAAGCGAAATAGGTACAGCAGCCTCTTATTTTATTTGCTTTTAAATTTTACATCTGCTCTCCCCCAAGCAGAGAAAACTTCTCAAAAAAGTAGAGAAAGAATTTCAACAAGCTGAGCAAATGAAGCAGGGGGAGAGCAGATGAAGAAGGGAGTGATTACAATGGCTAAAAAGAAGATCTAAGTGGCTAAAACGAAGAAGAAGATGATGTTGTTGATGATCTAGCAAGTTGATGCTTCAATGATGGTCACTAGTTGCTGTAAGTTGCTGTAAGTATCAAGTTTTTTCAAAAAAACCCAGTTATATTTGTACCGGTCCGAAACGAAAATACCGCCCGAAAAGCTCCGAAATTCGCCGGAATAGCCGAAACAAGCCGGTACACCCCGGTATTTTGGGCGGTACGAATCAGCCTTGTTTCTGTACCGGTTTAGGCGCCGGAACGGAATATTCCGGCGGTACCGGCCGGTACGGTATGAAATCGTCATCCTTGGTTTGATCTCTCTCTCGCTCTCATATGTTGAGACTTCGGGTAAGAATATTGAATCATTAATAATTTGTCCCAAGTTGGAAATTATTTATGATTTAAAGGAGGGAAATGTTAATGAGTGTCCTCAGGGCACCGGTTAAGAATCCAATTAAAGAAAGTTTTTATGGAAAAAGAAAAAAAAAAAATTAATATTTTGACAGCTTTTTCATTTCCCATAAAAGTTGTTATGAAGTATTCATTTTCATTACTTCTCACAAGAGAATTCCAAATAAAATTACTTACATTAATTCATTTTAGTATTATTGTTTTAACATCTAAACAAGTTAACTAATTAAGAGTAATTATGTAATACTATGGACACCAAAATAAATCACCGACTTTCCTTTTTCACATCTTACTCGTTTATTTTTGACTGCGCCAACCAACACTAAAATAGAGGGATGGGATGAAAACTCTCTGTATCTACAATTAATCATTGGATTCTCCATTCCATTCACTCTTCTGGCGAAAGATCTTTCCAGCAGACAAAAAATCTTTGTGTCATTTAAAAGCAAGATCATGTTTCAAATAGCTCTTATGTCCAATAGAATGTGATTCTCTATCAACCATTCCACTCCACAAAACTGAACTGATTATTGCGTATCTTGTCAGCTAAAGCATTTTCTCATACTGTCACTGATTTTTGCATCAATCTGCAATCTTCTAAATGGCAAAGTTCTGCAGCAAGGCACAGGCATTTGGAGAGATGGGATTGTTGTGTAAAAAAAAACAGGTAACCAGGCTTCTATAGTGTGGGCCATTGCATATAATCCTCTATCAACACGACAAAATTGAAAAAGGTTAAAGGGAATCCTTGAAGTCTATGATTACAGAACCCAGTTGGCTTGAAAGAGATTGTTGATGGATGAGATGAAAACTGGGAGTCTCCTTCAAAGACCAAAGTCTTCAAATTCACACGAATTTCTTCTTTAATGGCTAGGAGGAGGGGCTGCTTTAATTGGAGTTCCCCAGGGTTTCTGAGGCAAATCATTAGTTTTCATAATATTATATACCTTAACTCTTTTCACAAAATTTTTCATACTTTTTGTAAATCTTCTGTAAATAATGAATAACAACACTTTCTCTACATGTATCAACCACTTCTTTTTTTGTTACCATTTTTCATTGACTATTTCAATAATTGGGAAAATATTGTAAAAAAAGTTATGCATGCAGTACTTCTGTTGGTCACCAATTCGTTACAAATTATTGAAATGAGTATCCCAAAAAGCTATTACATAATTTACCAATACTGCATGTCTTCCCATCTTTTAGAGTTTTTTATGCCTAGCCAAAAAACAAAAGCAGCGCTCTTTTTAATGTATGTATAAATAGCTTTTTTATATATATATATATATTTATATATATATATATATATATTTTATGATTTTACCATCAAAGTCTCGATGGTATGTATGGTATTACCCAAATCACTTAGGAATAGCCATGCACTATCTATAAAAGGTCTCTTAGACTCTCTTTTTTAATGCGCAAAGAAATCAATTTGAAAATAGTAATTCAGAATGAAGTTTTTCTTTTAAAACAGATTCAATATAAAAGATTTTTTTTTTGGTTGAAACCATTTTTAATTGGTACGCGGTAATGTATTATTTTTTTTTTTAATCTTTGAAAAACAAAGTCCTAGTAGATAAATGCATTTCCTTTCCATAGATAAATGTAAGGTCCATATTGGTCCCTTTTAATCATCGGGCCCGTTTCGATTATTGCAGAAGTGCCACTGTATCAATCAACTTATATACCTTTAACAAAATCTTGAAGGAATTTCGTTATAAATAAGAATTAAAAATAGTGTTATTATAGATAAAATAAATGATTTTTTTTTTTTGAGCCGAGAAGGTGTAAATCAATTGAGTTCAGTGCATACATGACTCTGACGCAATATATGTTTTAAATTAACTATATTTCAATATCATATTAATTTTAGAAAAATTTAATCTTAAGAGGAAAGAGAAAATTATTTTATAAGATAGTTTTATAAGATATATCTCTTGCAATATATATTGCAAGAGAGATATTTTAAGAGACCATCTCATGAGATATCTTCTCAAGAGGAGGACCTGCAACATAAGAATCTATTAAAGTGTGCAAGTATGAGGTGTCATCTACTCAATAATTTGCATTGAAAAGGTTGGTGTAAGGATTTATTTTTATAATTATGGGTCATACTAAAGAGTGCTCTTAGGGCACTGATTAAGAATCAATTTTAGGAAAGTTTTAACATCACATTTATGGGAAATGAAAAAAGTTGTCAAAACATTAATTGTTTTTTTTTTCTTTTCCCAGAAAAACTTTTTTTAACTGGATTCTTAACCAGTGCCCTAAGAGCACTCGTTAGCATTTCCCTTAGGACATCACATTTATGGGAAATGAAAAAAGTTGTCAAAACATTAATTGTTCTTTTTTTTTTCTTTTCCCAAAAAAACTTTTTTTAACTGGATTCTTAACCAGTGCCCTAAGGGCACTTGTTAGCATTTCCCTTGATTTACTTAGGGGCTAAAGGTGAAAATTGATTATCTTGTTTTATATGCAAAATTACTACTAATTAATATAAATCTCATAAATTTTATTTTATTTTATTTTTTGTTTTATAAAAAGTTTAGGCAAAAACCACATTTTTGTCCCTATCTTTTATTTTCACTGCTTTTAGTTCCTATTTAGAAAAACGCTATTTATTTTAGTCCTTTCCGTCAATGCCCTAACGGCAAAGTCCTACGTGGCAGACAGAACTATTAAAATAATAATAAAAAATTTTATTTTGGCATTAAAAAATGCCACGTTAGCATCTAAATTAAAAAAAAATTATTAATTTTAACTAAATAAAAAAATTAAAAACAGAAATAAAAACAAAAAATCACATTAATTGAAATCTAAATGTGTCTTGAACAAGAACATAAACCTAGATCTAAGAACACAAAATTAAAATCCAAAAACCACAAATCCAGAAAATAAGAACAGAAAATTAAACTATAGATCCACATCAAATCAAACATGAACAAGAAATTAAACATGAAAACAAAATTAAAATCCAGTTTATCTTCAATAAGAACTTTGAAGAATACAAATTCAGATTTAAACATAAGAACACATACCCAAATTTTCTAGCATTTTCTTGCCCTTTCTTGGCAACCAAACACAAAAACACAAACACAAATTGATTTCCAGCAAGAACAAAAACACAAACACAAACCCAGCAACAGAACTCTACAATGCAACCCACGAGCTTTGTGGTCTCTCCTTCACCAGCAAGTCGACTTGAGGTGAGTTTGATGGTTCCATTGGTCACAAAATCTGCCATATTGGTGCTGGATGTTCCAGGCGATAGTGACTACAGTGGTTAGTTGATTCTGATCTGGCTTAAAAAGACATCCACCATGCCGATCTTGCCAATGGAGGTGGATAAGGCATCATTCGAGCAGATATCAGCAGTGGTGTTGTCTCAGGCATCTAGCGATCCAATGGTGGCAGCGGTGGTGACTTTGTCATCTTAGGTGGTGTCGGATGATAAGGGTGAGGAAATTGTGGGTTCGAAAGTTATGGTTACTGTTCCTATGTCTTTTGATCATTTTTTTTTTTTTTTGGTTGATGAATTGAGGCTTCTGATCTTGATATTGAGGGGGTCCAACACAAAAAATTTGACAAATCTTTTTACACTTGTTGCTGTGGTAGATTGATAGTGGTAAGTAAAAGAATTATGTTAGTAATGGACCTAGATGAGAACTAGTACAAAATTTCTAACTCAACTATTGTGAAAAAATGTTGTGAATTTTTTTGTGTATTGCTCTTTTTCCTTTTTCATTTTTGAGAAGTACTACATTTACAACATTTCTCATAACAAATCCTAGATGTAAAGTTGCTTCTTGTTTTCTTTTTGAATCCACCACTAATTTTTTATTTTTGTTATCAATAATAGCTTGTAACAACCTGCTGCTTAAGATTTATTGTAAAAATGTTGTGGATGTAGCATTTCTCTCTTGCTTTTTTTTTTTTTTTTTTTTTCATTTGATAAAAAAATATTTTATTTATTGTTTAATATTTTGGTTTAATTAATATTGTTACAATGAAAGAAATAACCCTATTAGTTAAAATTTGGAGAAAATTTTTTACTTGGGGCCTTAGGCGATAGAAATTGGTGCCAGTACTATTTTGTTAGGTAGAGTGAGGCAAATAATAAGAGAATGATATTATAGAAAATTTATATACTATGAAAGAGTATTATGGCCATTTCAGTTTAAATTTCATTTGTTTGGGTTTTAGGCCACACTTGTCACAAAATTAATCAATTCTTAATCAAGTAATTAATTAGATTAATTATGCTTTAGATTTGAAATGAATAACTTCATACAAACATAAATCATATAAGACACCAAAATGATGACCTAGGAAAGCTAATGAAACTAACAGTTTCATAGTAAAACAAACATGGGGGGCTTTAACCTAAGCAATCCTCATGGTAACAAATCCACTAAAATAGAATGAAAGTTTATACAAAGATTCAACCCTAAATCCAATGCTATCTTATGTAATACTTATTGACATGACCACACATAGTTCTGATGTTCACAAACTCTTCTATTCTGATTTGTTGCACATGAAATCCCACTTCATGGCTCTAAGACCCACTTTCAAAGATTTTGAAAGTTCAAAAACGTGTATAAACACCCTTGAACGTTTAGGCCCCCAAATTACAACTTAACCAATTCAAGCAATATGTCAAACAACAAGTGTGCGGAAACTTAACATAAGTTATAATATGGAATTGGTTAAAAACTATCTAAGCCAAAACAAAATACAATCCACAACAGATAATAGAAAGGCAAAGATAGAGAGGAAGGAAGATGCAAACACAAAGACAACACGCGATGTGTTATCGAAGAGGAAACCGAAGCCCTCGGCGTAAAACCTCTCCGCCGCCCTCCAAGCGGTAAACAATCCACTAGAAAATACAGTTGGGATACATGGACAGCAATAGACCCTCCAAGCCTAATCTACCCAGTGCACCTAAGCCCTCCAAGCTTCTTGCTTCAACGAGGTTGCGCCGAACCTTTTTCTTTTCTAGCTTCTCGGATTCTGCTACTAGACCGTAGCATCAACCAATAAAGATTGGTTCCTTCCTAACTGCTTCCCAGAAGTCCAAACAGCTGTCTCACAGTGAAGATGATGGTGAGAACCAGGTTTGGTATAATGCCTCTCAAGGATTTGACAATGGAGAGGAAGAGAGTTGAGGAATTTAAAGAGACTCTAAGGTATAGATTGTGTGTGAATCAATCTTGTTTTTCTTTAGGGTTTCTCTCTCAAAATTCTCTCTGGAAGCTCTCTTTCAATCGTGGGTAAAAGGGGTATTTATACTAGAGTGGGAGAGGAATGTGAAACGTCAGGTTTAACAAAACAGGGGTGGCTCGCGGCTTGACCTCGCGGCTTGACTAAGTTGCGAGATCCAGTCGTGAGATAACCGTATGGCCAGTTGTCCTGTTTTGTCCTGTAGTGCTCTAGCTAGCATGACTGTTCATCTTCCAGCATGCTTGGCACGTGTGCTGCGTCTGGCGGCTTGCAGCCGCGAGTCACCCGTAAGTCCCAGCCGCGAGTCTCTGTTTTCTTGCACACTCTTGAGCAATCTTCACTCTATCTCACTCACTACCCTTACATCAAACCCACCTAAATACAGGGTTACTAAAAGCTAAATTACAAGCAAATTTAGCCCGGAATAAAGCCAATTAGATGGTTGAATAAATTCAACCTTACAGATTTAGCCAATAACTGTAGTCAACTGGTTGCAGCATCTTCACTTGATCACCGGATCTTTTGTATATATGCATGTATGCTCCGGTTGATGCTTCGAGAGGACTTGGAAAATTCTAGATCTATGTACAGAAATACTGCCCCTTTGTGTATGTAAAAACTTGCTCCAGGGTTTGTGTTTATATGTACTTGAGTTGCACCAAAACCATAAATCAAATGGCTAAGAAAATAAGTTGTTTGTAAAATATGCACGAATCTCTATCGGTTGAGATGTGCAGTTCGATTGGTCAAGATAAGTGGATTTCGACTTGTCGTGTTGCAGTCGAAATGCAGCCTTCCAATAGTCTATTTTTTGTATTCTTGAGTCTTCAACTATTCAGATCTTCATTTGTCTTGATCTAAAGATTAATTCAATACCAATCAACTAGATAAACTAGGTTCTAAGTTGTTACTTTGTTAATGGTTTCCAACCTATAAATATAAACTTTACATCATTAAACTTAATCTTATTCTCTCAAACTCCACCTAATTTTGAGAAAATGAAAATTTGAGTTTTTGACATAAATGGAGAAATAAATGTTCCCTTTACCTATTATATTTTGTCTTACTCAAAATCCCAAACAAGAAAATAGTATTTCTTATCTCTCCTATTTAAATTTTCAAACAAGGAAACGAAAAAAATTATGTTGAAAGATTCTTTTCATTTCATTCATTTCTATCTTTTTGCACTCTCAAATATTTAAATGGATAGATGAAAGATTCTTGTCATCTCCATTAGTGTAGGCATTTTCTCACCCAAGTTGGAGAATAAAAGTTCTATTTTCATTTTTTTTCTAGTACTTTTTGAAATACAATTTCCAATGAATTTTGTTTTCTCTTTATCTCATTTAAATATCATTTCTTATTTTTTTCTTAAAGAATTTTTTACTCATTCTTTTGAATAAACCTTTTCATTATTTTCATTATTTATTTATTTTTAAGCCAAAAGTTCTTTTGCTAATAAACTATGAATATCTGTTCATGATAAAAAAATAATAATAATAATTCAAATAGACAGTTAAACCAAAATTTTAAGGGTTTATTCTCTAAAATAAAGTGAATTTTTGTTTTGACCAAGTTGTACAATATATATGCTCACTAATCAAAAAACCTTTTATCCCTGCAAGCGTGTTACACACTTACACCCGTAATGGAAAGAGAATTAAAGAAACAAAACACATATCCACAAACTATTTATACCTGCAACCACTGTGAGGTATGACTTAGTGGTAAGAGTTCTCATATTGCTTCATATAATGCTTTGTAGGAGTTAAATTGGTTTGAGTAGTGGCACTTCAATGAATATGTTGTGCCCACATTGATAGCTTATCAAATTCTAGTAGTACAAATGGTATTGCTTTTACTGTCACGTGGTATGAGGTTAATGAGTCCAACTAGAGACTCCTTCGTTCAAAGGAAAAAAAAAATATATATATATATATATTAAAAAAAAAAAAAAACTATTTACCCCTGCAAACGTGTTTCACCTACAACAGAAAGAGAATCAACGAAACAAATTAGAGAAAAGCAAGAATGGACAGCATATTGTGACAACTTTGTCCAATGAAACATACTGAAGCATAGCCTAGATAAAGAAATTATTTGACATGCATGTCATCTAACTGCCAAATTTGGGCAAAACTTTTGTGTGAGGTTGACATCGTATACTGAAACATTGGATCCAACTCAAAACCACAAAAATTATAGAGGAAAAAGTCAAACTTCATATAGCATTGAATTAAAATATGATAGTATAATACAGAGATTTCCAGTTATGTATTATCATTTAACTTACTATAAGTACACCTAGTGTTCCTTGCACCAATGCATACAAAACCCCATTCCCAAACATGGAGTTCTTTTGTTGTCCCCAATGCTTCCAGTGCCCTCCTTTCTTCTCTTTTGGTGCCTCTTCTTTTTCTTGTTTATCATAGTATATTATTGAAAGAGGTCTAAAGCCAAAGGCCAAAGCCATAAGTTGCCACCAGGGCCATGGAAACTGCCTTTTATAGGGAATTTGCACCAGTTTGTTTTCTCTCTACCGCATCGATCTTTGAGAGATTTAGTCATGAAACATGGACCTATTATGCAACTTCAGCTAGGGGAGGTCTTGGCTATAATCATTTCATCACCAAAAGTAGCCAAAGAGGTGATGAAGACACATGATACTGCTTTGGCAAATCGGCCAACTGTTCTTGCCATTGAAGTTATGTGCTATGATAATTCAAGTATGGTCTTTAGTCCCTATGGTGATTATTGGAGACAAATGCGAAAGATTTGTGTCATGGAGCTCCTAAGTCCCAAGCGTGTTCGGTCATTTAGAACAATAAGCGAAGAAGAGGTGTGGAATCTTATTGAATTCATTTAATCATCCGAGGCTGAGGGACTTGCAATCAATTTCACTGAGAAAATCGTCTCCTTGACAAATTGTATAAATGTCAGGGCAGTCATTGGGAAGAAGTGCAAATATGAAAAAGAACTCATATCACTAATCCAGGAAACATTTAATCGCAGTGGAAGATTTGATGTGCCTGATTTGTTCCCTTCACTAAATTTCCTTGGCATCCTTATAGGAACTAATCCCGCATTGTTGAAATGCATAGAAAAACAAAAAACATTCTCAATGATATAATCAACGAGCATAAGAAGAAAAGAAGTGCCACTTTAGCCAGAAAATGTGAAGAAAGCAATCATGATAATATGATTGATGTGCTTCTGTAACTTTAGGAAACAGGCGAGCTTGGTATATGTATTTAAACAAATAACATTATGTTGGAAGTATAGTTTGGAAAATTGTCCAAATTGATTAACGAAGTTACAAAGCAATATTAATAATATATCAATAAAACAAGATATGCTCAAATTAACTTATAAACAAAATAGACAAGTACAAAAGTATATAAAATTAAGGATTAAGTAAAACTTATCGCCGAGGCACGAAACTAAATTCGCTGTCCTTAAGAAGCGATTTCGCCCTTACTGGAATGAATATGTCGCTGCAAATGACTCAGGCGATCACTTTCTAGGATACAACGACAACTCTATTAATGTGCACTTACAAAAAGAGTTTTGAACTCGTCACAAATGCCCAAGAGAAAATTTTCAGCATAAACAAAGTAGCAAGAGTATCAAAAGTAATGGGTCTGTTTGGATTGATCTTATTTTTGCTGAAACTGAAAACTGAAACTGAAAACACTGTAGCAAAATAATTTTTAAATATGTGAATAGTATCGTGGGACCCATTTTTAATGAAAAAGTTGCTGAAAAGTGAAATTTGTGGGTCTGTGAACAGTGCACGAATGCACTGTTCACGAGACTTGGTCAAATAGTGCGGCTGGAACAAAAAAAAAAAAATCAGAAAACGCAGCCCAGGATTTAGCGGAAAACGTTGAATCCAAACGGGAACAATATATCTTTAATTATTTTTAACTAATATCATATATGCAAATTTTTTTTTTTTTTTTTTTTTTTTTTAGTCTTAGAGCTCTAAAAAAAGGATGTAGCTAAAGATGATTAAAGTGAAAAGGGCAAGGCAAAAACAAAGTAATTTTCTTTACCATTGATGTCACAAACTGCTATGTATTTTTTGTAAAACATGGGAAAATGCGGCTGACTATTTTATAAGGAAATATAAGAAGATTGAGGGTTTTGTTTGCTGTCAAAAATTCCCACGCCAGCCAAGGAAAATTCTAGAGCATGGGCTTGGGCTTTACAACAAAATATACATACCTATCACATTACACGTATTTCTACACACTTTTTTATCCATACGTATTTTCAAAAAAACTTAAAATTGTTATTTAAACACATATACCAAACGGGTCACAAACAACCACATCAAAGCAATCACTCTGGTATGTCAAAAAAAATATATTAAATTAAATTAAATCAAGCAATTATTTTTTTTAACATATACACACTTTATGACCAGCATTTCTTTTGTTGCTTTTTTATTATTTTTCCCTCTTCTCTGTTGGTAACTAAGCATCTTTATACTAAGGTATTCACACACTATAGGGATCAGTTATCCCTTCACTGGCTCTGATTATAACCACTAGAGGTTGGTTCTCTGGTCTTCATTTGTGCGGTGTCTCGGTTCAATCGGCTCTATACAAATATTTTTACATGTATTCTTTACTCCGTAAACAAAAGCGATGAACGAGTAGAGGTACATCATACATGTTTTCATGTATTTCGCCACACTATATTTTTTGAGTAGTAGACCTTTTAAGTTGCAAGCCAAATAGACATGATTGTGTATTGCCACAAACAATTTTTCTCTTGACATAAATTTCATGTACACGTAACAATAATCAACACCAAAGTCACAGAAGAATTAGGAACTTTGAAGGAAAATTCATGTAAACACAACCTGATTGTAATTTAACACATCATTTTCTAGGAGGTCTTTGCTGCAGGAACTGAGACTACAGCAACTACAATCGAATGGGCAATGTCAGAATTATTGAAAAACCCAAGAGTAATGAGGAAGGCACAAGCCGAAGTGCGACAAATCCTTGAAGGGTGGAGAAGTTTTGATGAGGGAAACCTTCAAAAGCTAGATTACTTGAAATTAGTAGTAAAAGAAACTTTGCGATTACACCCTCCTGGTGCCTTGATCAAAAGAGAATCAAGAGAAAAATGTGAAATTAATGGGTATGAGATACCAAACAACACCAAAGTAATCATTAATGCATGGGCCATAGGGAGAGATACCGAATATTGGATTGATGCTGATTGCTTTCGCCCAGAAAGGGTCCAAGGTTCTCTCATTGATTTTAAAGGGTCCAACTTTGAATTCATTCCATTTGGAGGTGGTAGGAGGATATGTCCAGGCATATTATTTGCTCTTGCAAGTATTGAACTTGTTCTTTCTTAGTTATTATATCACTTTAATTGGAAACTCCCAAATGAGATCAAACCAAAAAAACTTGAAATGTCTGAGAGTTTTGGATTATTCTGTAGGAGAAGAAATAATTTGAACCTAATAGCAACTCCTTTTGACACATCTTCTTAATGACACACATTGAAGATAGGGCAACAAATGTATTATGTGGGGGACATTTGAAGATAAAGTGATAAGGTGGTTAATTGTACTTTGAATATTTAGGTTATTTAAATTAAATAACCTAAATTATACATAATTGCGTGAACATTAAATAAGACCGAAAACCAAACATTTAAGAAATTGAATTATATAGTGAATAATAATCATGAATAGAATTGGAATTTGAATTTTTCTTATCAAACCCTAATATAATATTAAGTAAATTAAAAGAGATTTTTTTTTTTTCTCTTGAGAACTCCAGAAACCACAATACAATTTACAACTTCAACAAATTCGCCAATATACTAAAGGGAAGTCACAAAATCGTTATATTAAAAAAAAAAAAAAATCATTTGAAAGTTTTCTCGTCTCTCCAAATTCCTGTCCGTTCTTTGAACAAAAGTCTATTTAGAGGAAAAAAATATCTATGGTTTTACCCTACTTCTTAAAACCCTAAATTTAACTCTTAGAAATCGTTTTTCTTATCAAATGTTATCCCAATTATTCATACACTGATATCATAAACTTAAAAACGCCATATCTTATCATTATATTTTATTTCCAGAAGAAGTCAAACTAGTACTCATTTCAAAGCTTTGGGTGTCCAAATTTTCAAAAGAAAATAATTTTCTTTCAAAATTCTCTACATTCTTTATATGTTCAAAAAGATGAGGAGATATCATTTTCACCACCACCACCACCTTTTTTTTTTAAGTCCTACTAACTAGCCTACAAAATTACAAAATTTAATTTCCTAATATTTCCCAAGCCTATTTCTTATGAACTTTCATACTCCAAATTATTTTTATCATTAACTTTTAAGATTATGATATCTATTTTTCATATAATTGGAACTATAAGATTAGATAAAAGAACACTAATTGTTGAATTTAGGGTTTTAAATGTAAGCAAAAACCACTGAAACTCTCATATCTTTTGCTGATAATATTCTTCGAAGACACTCAAGATTCAGTATTATAGAAGTTGCTGCCTCATACTAGTTATTAAAGGTGCTAGAGATCCAAATCTTTTATGGGATTTTGAAGTCATGGACTAGAGGTTATGCAACAACAGATTTTTATCAGAGACGTCTATGGGATTCAGAGCTCAGTTTGGTAACTATAGTTATATTTTCAACGAATAAGGTTATTTTGATTGTAAATCTTTATCTGATAGTGGTTTTGTTCATCTTGGGATTAGTCCCCTTAGGTTTTTCCTGTGAAACTAGTTTGGTTTTATTGGTTTCCTAGGTCATTATATCCTGTGTCATATTTATTTTTTGCTATGCATGATATTGATGCTTGTTTGATTAACATAACGCTTTCACAATAGACCTAATTAATAACTTGGCCTTGTGGACGCCCAAAAAATTTCTTAAATAGAAGGGCCTTTGTGAGAGGGCTTCTGTTTTTTTGGTTTATTGCACATTAGGTACTTAGCAACATGACACTTTGTGTGCATATGTCTTTAGGATGAGGTGTGTGTGTGAGTCCCTTTTTCCTTTTTATTTTAGGAGTCGCCACCAACCATTAGTTTTGTATTAGGTGAGATTAGTCGCCTATTTATCTAATTTATTTTAAGTTACTTAATTAACTAAACCAATTTAAAGGGTTTATTAATTAAGGTAAACCAAAAGTCTCAAACCAAAGATCTTGAATTCAGGAGTTTAGTTATATGTGGGAAATATATTAGGCACCTCACACCACCTATCCAAAGGATAGTACCCTATTTTAATTTAAGTCTAACTTTATCTTTTTAGTGAAAAAATAAGATACTTAGCGATTTTTTTTTTTTTTTTAAAGTTCTGTACAAAATATATATACACACATGTGAGTATTTATTTATTTATAACGTAGCATGTGAATATTTATTTCAAGGATTTATTTACAAACAAAGCATGTGAAGTATATATATATATATACATAACATGTGAGAAGCATTTTACCATGTTGCAAGAAATAATATATATGTTAGCATGTGAATATTTATATACTAAATGTTTAACATGTGGATACTTATATACCATATATTTAGCATGATTCTTTACAACATGACTATTTACAATGTAAAAACAAAAGAGATAGAGTAGGAAGAATAATACATTGTTGTCATCCACTACATTTTTCTCATTTATCATGTGAAAAACACAATAAGAAGAAACATTAGTGCCAATAAAATGGAAGGAATCATGTATGCTTGATTGGTGCTTATTGGTTTAATGAAATTGAACCAGAGGTAAAAATCTCTAAAAGATGCAATTCTAAGAAAGAAAAGATTTAAAATAACAATGCTTGGATTTAAAGATGAAAAGCTTCAAAACTTGCCTAAAAAGAAATGCACAAATTATTTTGAGAATAGATTGTTTGAAAAAAAAAAAAAGTTTGCCCATTTTCTTTGTACAATACTTAAAAGATTTTTTGTTCTCATAAAAAGGACCCCATTTTATAAAAAATAACTTTGGCTTTAGAGAAAAGAGGTTGGAAAAACCTTTCTTTTTTTTTTTAGATAGAGTAAAAAAAGTTTTAAAAACTTTTTATTTTGAGAAAAGGGTTTCCATGTTTCAATTGGAAACCATGTTTTTATCAATTTTTACAAGAGATGACAAAAGGTTTTCTTTTGAATAAGCAAAGTTTGGGTTTTGAAAATTTTTAGTGAAAACAACAGCTTTTTAGAAAGGGGTTTTGGGAAAAGAGTTGATTTAGAGAAAAAGGGTGTCCGTGGGTTTTTTTTTTTTTTTTTTTTAAGGAGGGGATCCGAACATTCCCATGGCTTTTGTTTTTTTAAAAAAGAGTTTGCTTTGAAAATCATTTTGCAAAAATACCTATTCTAAAAGAAAAAGAATTTTGGGGGGAAAGATTGATTTAAAAAAAAAAAATGTTTCATGGGTTTTCCTTAAAGGGTTTAGATTTAAAAATTCCATGATTTTTATTTTGATAATAAAATTTTTAAGAAAAAGGAGTTTGTTTTGAATATATGTATGTATGTACGTATGTATGTATTGTATAAGAACACCAATTCCACAAAAAATAAAATAAAATAAATTGGAGGAAAAGGTTGATTGAAAAATTTTCAAGGGTTTTTCTTTTAAAGAAAAGGGGTTTGGATTTAAAATCCCAAGATTTTAATAATAATAAAAAAATGTTCCTATAATGCTTATCCGAATTAACAGAAATTTCCTGAAGTGCTCCCCTGGACGGCAGACCACCTCTATGGACCTTGGCTTTGGTTAGTTGAGGAGACATTCATCCTCGGCCCAACCTCCTAGGCCATTATGATCAAAACTAACTTCTTCATTTACTAACACGGGCTCCCTTGACAATGTTTACTCCTTCTCGGACGACCCCCCATCTTCGACTTGGGCCTTAGGCTCAATATACACATAGAAAATGAGCTCCTGGGCCCAATAGCCCTACAATATATTGTTTATTATCTTCACTATATATATATATATATATATATATTTCTTAGGTAAATTACTATTTGACTTTTGCAATTTGACCATTCTATAATTTAATTCATAAAATTTCAATAATTGTATTTAAATTCCTAAAATATGATTATTTCAATTCTATCCAAATTCGGAGAAGATCTTGCTTTGGTGAAGTTTCATGCCATTAAAAAAAAAATGGAAAAGAAAAAGGAGAGGACTCTCTCCAAATCAATAGATATTATATCATACAAGCAGCTGAATAAATGATATAGACTATATAGGAAATATATTCTCAAGCTTTACTCTTGTACTGCTCTAAGGGTTTTGCTAAGGTAGATTGTTTGGTCCTATTTCAGAATCCTATTGCTAAGGTATATATTCATTTGTTTTTTTTTTTTTTTTTTCGATTTACCAATTGACATTCATTGAGCATCTCCTTAGATTCAAGTGTTACTTTATCTCCAACACTACCGTATGTCTCTCCATTAATCTAGATTCTTCAAATGCTATTATATGGAATTTTGATAGTCACCAATAGATTTCTACCTCCTCGCCTCTCATCTTTTTTTCCTTATAAATTTTCAATTGTTCTCTATCCACAAATTGATCAATATGGCCTTCAATGAATAGCTAATTTCTTGAGTGTTTTAACCATTCTTTCGGTCATGACTCAAGTCTGTCTGTCAAAACCCAATCAAAAAAGTGCAGGAGATAGAGAGTGACTCTAGAGGTAAAGGACAAAACTGAAGCATATGAGAGGTGAACATTAGTAGCCCAGATCCAAAGGGTACGAACTCAAAATGAGTTTTTTTTATTCATATTATTCTTATTATTTATTTATTTATGTCCATCTCATTACTAGAAGAAAAAAAATGTAATTCAATTTTGGGATTTCATGATGAACGAGTTTGAGTTTTCATGGTCTCAAAACTATTCAAATATATTTTTGCATTTGATCATGTTTGTTATAAATTGCTTTATGATTGCCCTCTTCTAGAGTACATGAATATTACTCTCAATATGATTGCCATAATGTTTTTTTGTTTGATAATTAACTTCAATATGATGTTCTCATTTTGGTCTTCGTTTTATAATAAGAGTGTTATTCGTTTTTATAGTAAGAGAAATTGCTGTTGTTCTATTTTTTATAATTCGTTTTTAAAATTGTGTTAAAGTCCTCTTTAGATGTTGAGAAAGCAGGCGAGAAGTCGTTCTGTTTGTTTTATATCTAAATTTTTTGAGCGCTAACTTTCCTAGCTCAACTTCTATGTTTAGTGAATATAAAAATATAGTAAAGGAAACAATTTGTGTTACTATTTAGTTAATTTCTTGGAAGAAACAATGCATATTCCTTAATTAATCCACCAATTGTCTAATAGAAACTAAATCCAACCTCGTTTCATGAGGTTTTTGATTTCCAACTTCAAGGATTTTGCTAAGGTAGATGTTTCAGACCTATAATGACATCCCATTCGTAAGTGTGCAAGTATCATGCTAATTTTCATATTCATCTTGTGTAATGCAAGCAAAAGCAAGAGAAATTATCCTCATAAATTTTTTACATGTGAAAACTAGAGACTGTGTAGTCTCTACCATGTCTATACTTCATAATCATTGGTGACATGCCTTCTAGAAAATACAAGGAGGAACTCCAATTATACTGATTATTAATGAGTGAATTGCTATTGCTTTTTGTTTTGATTGTAATACCAAACTAACTCAAGTTTTCATATATATGCAAATGATAACAATTAACATGTCTGTAGAAGATGACACTTATGTTCTGTTTATACTTTGTCTGGTTGCTAAATGGAGAGGATTTTCATAGGAGGATTTCAGTTACTGGATGCGCATAAGGACTTCTGTCAATTTGACTATGTTTTGGATTATATATTTATATATATATATATATATATATATTACTTTTAGATGAAAATCCTGGTATGTTGTATCGAATTTATATATGGTTTCGGTTATAATGGTTTGGAAATTTATTCAAGTGACATATCCTTATATCTTGTTTCATAAAGACTGTAGAGGCATGATCTTTTATTTCATCTTCTTTTCTTTCTTTTTTTATTGAGGGGTGTAGTAATCCTTGTCTATATGGTTTCACTTATAATGATTTTCATTGGATGAACCAATTAAGTTCATAACTTTTATTGGATGGCCTACAAGCTATACTTTCAGGTGATTTTCCCCCAAGCTATACTTTTTTTTTCCCCTAAACTGTAGCGTATTTAAGTTGATGTCTATGAGAGCATTAGCTGTGAATTTTTTGACAAGTTTAGAAGCTATTACAATTTATCAATCGTGCTATATGATTAATTAGCTAATTAAGCGCTAATTCAGTCTCCAAATTAGCTAATTAATCTCTTTCTCGAAGTAATCTCTTTCTCTTGGACATGTCTAGTTAATAGTTATGGTCTAGCCCATCTTCAGAATAAATTAGCGAATTAGGCCATTGTAGAAGTCATGATTCTTCTTTCGTATTGCTAGGGGAATCAACTGGTTTTAAATGCTTTATTGGATTTTTAGAAGTTTCGGGTGTCAAAAGCTAGAGAAAGGATATTTGAGGGAGATTCTTGTAGCAGATAACATAATACAGAGTGAAATTTGTTTTTGTTTTGAAAAAATAAATTAAAAATAAATAATAATAATAATAATAATGATAATAATGATAATAATTTATTGGCCTATCTTTTTATCAACACTATGTGACAATGTAAATGATATCATTATGGTACAATGTAAATGATTAATAATAGATGATCTTGCGAGCATTGGTACCTTCCCAGTTACTTGTTAATAGTAATGAAGCACATAATTACAAACAGTCACTTAAAACCAGTTGATTCAAGCCACGTAATTACAAACATGTCCTATTTCAGAATCAATGACTAGTGCGGTTGTTGTTTGGCATGATTACAAACATGTCCTGGTTCAAAATCAATAACTAGTGCCACGTTCATTTGACATAATTAATTTTGTCAATTTATTTTACTATTTAACATATTTTTGCTACTATTTATAAATCTCATTATACTATTTCAACTAATTTTATCTTTATCTACAATACTTTCAGCAAAAAAACTTTCAGTTTTAGCAAAATAAACGGATTCCAAATAGAGTCTCAAAAAAAAAAAAAATAATGGGAAGGGAGTTTTATAAGTTAAAGTGTTGGACTTGGATTGAGATTAGGTGTAATTGCAGTTAATTTACTTAAACTCATCATGGCGTTGATGTGGCCATTTAATGGGATTGGCATTGCCACCGTGTGGTGTACGGCAGTTGGTTCAGCACCGGTGGGATCCATGTATACTGAATGGATGTATTTTGATGAATTTGGTTTAACCTTTTACTGAAGATTGAAGAAGAAGAAGAAGTCAACGAGTTGACAAGCTGCTGGTATTAATATATATATATATATATATATATATATATATATTTTTATGTATGTTTCAATTGAAAGCACTGAAAATGATTAGAAATAAAGTGAACTTTATAGACCTAAGACTGATGCTAATTTAGGATTTGCCAAACGAAAGCACCGAAAAGCTTCTAAGCACGCACATAGTGTGTATGATGAGGTCTATATGATAAAATTCTCTTTGCACATTCTCTTTGCACAGGTATGACATTAATTTATATATATTGTTCAGTTTTAGAATAAAATTGAAGTAAACTTTAGGCAAAAATGCACATGTAACACATTAATTTATATACTAGCCTCATTGCACGCACTATGTGTGTGCTTAGAGTTTTTTTTTTTTGTTTCTTTTTGGTTTAATGTCAAAACTTTCCCTTCATCCCAATTTGAAGCTTATGTGCTTAACGAATGATATTTGTGTATTTGCCAATCACCAATATAGCTAGGGATGTAATGATACCTAGCACAATTAAAATAATAATAATAATAAAAAAAATAAAATAAAATAGTATTGGAATAATTAGTTTGTGAGTTTGTATGCGGTACTAGGTACCATCACTTTTTTTTTTTGTATATATGTGTGAAGCTCCCTCCTGGAGACTTGAATCCCGACTTTTGCTCTCCACACCCTACAAGCATTTATATTTGTAAAGTGACTATCGCACCAAGGGGGGAGCGGTGGTAGGTATCATCACTCTTAGCTATATTAGTGATTGGGAAATGCATAAATACCGTGGGATAAAAGGAAAGTTTTGACATTAAACCAAAAAAAGAAAAAAAAAATTAGCACGCATTATTGAGAGAAAGATAAAGTTGGTTAGAATCTTTTCCCTTTATAATTTCTGGTGCATCTTGGGTGACAGCTTCAATTTTATTTTTTAGGAAATTGTTGAACAGTAAAGTGTCTGAAACTGCACGATCTTAAATGAAATTACAGTCGACTCCTACAAATCAACTGATTAATGAATACAATACAATAGAATTTGCTTAATGACCATGGCCTTCTGAAATATTTCTAATAAAATCATTAAGATTTGCATCAGATGACCCACCGTTCGCAATTGCTCGTTGACTTGACTTCTGAAATTCTTTTGCTCTTTTCCTCATCGCATTCATCTCATCGCTTTTGTTATCCATAAACCTTTTCACAAGCTCTGAAATTTCACCTCTTGTCACAACTCCAACATCTTTCTTAACCTTCCATCCAATCTTCCAATCCTCCACAATGTGTTTATTGATTGGGACTTGATCCCAAAATATAGGAAAAGTAAGCATTGGCACACCAGCAAAAACAGCCTCAAGAGTGGAATTCCAGCCACAATGTGTCCAAAACCCTCCTATTGAAGAGTGGCACAACACCTTCAGTTGGTCACACCAAGGCACCACTAGGCTCATATCACCACTACAATCCTTGAACTGCGCAGTTTCTCCACGTGACACCCACAAGCACCGAACACCACTGTCCCTTATACCACCAATAATTTCATCCATTTGGGCATTTGAAACCGAATGGAAACTTCCCATTGAGATGTACAACACCGAACATGGAGGTTGAGAATCAAGCCACTGGAGATAGTTGACACCATTGTTAGAATTAGTTAAAGAAGCATCCTTTTCTTCAAGTTCTAAGTAAGGTATGGCAGGACCAATAGGGTAGACAGGGATAGGAAAGTTGGCTTTTATGGCGTCAATGGCTTTAGCTTCAAGTTCATGAAAGGTGGTGAATAGAAGATACTGCGCTTTATTGGACACGCTTGAAATACCTTCCAGGACTCCAGGCAAGACTAGTCGACCATCTCCATATGTGAAGGTGGGAAGATCAGCAATACGGATAGTAGAAACTCCAGGGATGTAGTCCACAAGCTCATCACCCCGTTCTTAATTAAACACATAGAAAGTAGTGTAAGTGAAAAGCCTAAATACTAGAAACTGCCTTGGAACATGGAGCTAGAAAACCAAAAAAGGGATACAATGCGAAGCTTAAGCTTCTTTAATGGCATTTTTTGGGCCCAATCTTTTAACGCAGTTGAAGATATCTTTTTTTGGGTCATGTTAATAAGTGTCATATGGCATTAGTTAAGAATCCATTTTAGGAAAATTTTGACATCACTTTTATGGGAAATGAAAAAGCTGTCAAAACATTAATTTCTTTTTTTTCTTTTTTCATAAAAATTTTCTTTAATTAGATTCTTAACCAATGCTGTACGGATAATCACTTCCGGTGATATGGAATATCTATTATTGCAAATATACAAAACTTTGATAGGGAAAAAAAGCTGTTTGTGGGTCTTGTACCATATTGGTTGATTGTTTGGACTTTGATTTGATGACCACCTTATATAAACGAGTTAAGTGTGTGTAAGAGTAACAACTTTTTCCCAACTATTTAGCCAAAAAAAAAAAAAAAAATCCCTTTTTCCCAACTAATATTAATTGGCAACCACCTTATTTATACGAGATTACGACTTTTAACTGTTTGGTCCTTTTCTTTGATAAGAACTGTTCTGTCCTACTTACCTAACTCAATTAATTTTTTTTAGTCAGTTCAAGAATATAGAATATATATATATATATATATATATATATATTTATATTTATATTTATATAAGAGTAACAACTTTTTCCCAACTATTTAAAAAAAAAAAAAAAAAAAAAAAATCCTTTTTCCCAACTAATATTAATTGGCAACCACCTTATTTATACAAGATTACGACTTTTAACTGTTTGGTCCTTTTCTTTGATAAGAAAAATTCTGCCCTACTTACCTAACTCAATTAATTTTTTTAGTCAATTCAAGAATATAGAATATATATATATAATTTTTGCAGCATAGGAGAGGAAAATGTTTGGTTTCAAACGCTAATGAGAAGATGAATTAGTCTTTGTCATGTATATGATGAGATACATATCATCTTTTATTGGTAATTAAACCACAAGGCTCCGAACACGTTTGAAGTCAAACTTTGTCTATAAAGAAAATATTTAATATATAATGTTAATGTACACAATGGCCCTTGTTATCAAAATTGTAACGAACATGGAATAAAAAAAGTTTAATGTCAATTACTGATGTTTATTAATCTAATATAATGATTTGGTGCAACCATTAAGTCACTACTTCAACCAATTAATAGCTGGTTCACATTCTAAACAAAATATATATAAAAAAAAATAATAATAATTAGTTATTTTGAAATATAGATATTCATATGAACGAATAGATATCCATAATCAATTTTTAAAAAAGTAATTTGTCTTGAAATAATAATGCAATACACCCATAAACTCTACATAAAAATTATTATATTTCTTTAATTTTGAAGTTAGTCATTTTAGTCTTGTATCTTTGTCTGAAAACCATTTTAGTTATTTAATTTGAAGTTTGTCCCTTTAGCAACATTAAATTATTACTAAATAAAATAATCTTTGGACAAAAGTTTCGGATAAAATCATTTTTTTGACAAAATTATCAAACTAAAATAATCGACAAACTTATAGAACTAAAATTATTTTTAAATAAAATCATCAAATGTAAATTGCATTTTTGGCTAAAAGATATCTTTGGGGGGTCTTTCTTAGTTTTATTATTGGGTCCAATTAATAAGTGTTTTTAAAGTATTTATTAATAGGTCATGCTAATGGTTGTCTTTAAGTCAATGGTTAATAATCTATTTTAAGAAAGTTTTGACATCATTTTATGAGAAATGAAAAAAACTGTAAAAACATTTTTTTTCTTTTCCCATAAATATTTTCTTTAAATAAATAATTAATTATTGCCATAAAAGCATTTATTAGCATTCTCATTTATTAATAAACCATTTTATAGATGATTTGGTACTATTTTTATTAAAAATTAAAAAAATAAAACAAAAAGCAGACAAAAAAATTATTTACCTTTTATTTATTTATTTAAGAAAGTCACTTTTCTAAGGTTTCTTATGCATCATTCCCAAAATCCGAACAGACCACGTGAGTCCAAAAATTTTTATGTACATTTGTTGTTTAGTTTACGCCATTTGAGGAGTAAATTACAAAAACCAACCTTTTTTTTTTTTTTTTTTTTGGGTTAAAACAAAAACCAACTCTTAAGATAATAATATAATATCTAAGTGCGCATTTTTGGTATGGTAGTCACTCTACAAATATAAATGTTTGTAGGATGAGGAAGGTAAGGATCAGGATTCAAATCTCTAAGAGTGAATTTTACATATATATACATTCAAATTAGTCTAAAGTAGAAATTTTACATTGTAAATAAAAAAATAATCTATATATATATACATAATAGTAGAAGCTGAGAGAAAGTGGATTCCTATAATTAAAGAGATGGTGACAAATAGGATAAGTGCCCATCCAAAATTTAGCCATGTTCTACTTTAAAAAGTGGTACATTATATTGTTTGGTAACGCTAAAACATCGTTTAAAAATGATAAAATATAAATTTTCACTGCGTTAAACACTTGGTATAAAAAAGAAAACTAACCGCTTAAGAAGGAAAAAAAAAAAAAAAAAGGACTGCTACACGGAGAAAGGAGAAAGAGAGACCGAGAGAAAAGAGAGACAGAAAAATAGAGAGGCAAAGAACGGAGAAGGAGAGAGAGATCGAGAGATCAAAAACTGCAGTTTGCAATCAAGAATGAAAAGATGTCTCTCACTTCCTGTCAAATTTCTTTATCTAACTATCCGCTAATTTCTTTCCCTGGAATAAGAAGAAGTAAGGAAGATGAAGCGTCAAGAACGAAGAGGAGTCAAGAATGAAATAGAGGGGCAGAGATGGAGAGAAGGGCGCCACCCAGATCTTCTGCCATCACCGTAAGCCTCCACTCACTACCCAACTATTGGAATTGGAATCGCTACTGGTATAGCTTTGTTTTAAATTTAAAAATTTAAGGTTTTTGGTTTTTATTTGGAGAATCAATTGGGAGTTGATTATGATTTAAATTGGTATTTTGGGTTAGATTCGGTTTTGATTAAGGGATACGGAGATAGAAGAAGCAAGTAGAGTTTGTAGGCGCCAAGAGAGAAAAAATATCTATGGCTAGCCATTGCCTGTTCCCTCGCCAGACTTAGGCCATCGGAACCGCAAGCACACATGAAGAAAAAACTATGACCATATGCCACCCAAATCGTCGGAATTGGCACCGGTACAATTTTTTTTCCCATTTTTTAGATTTGGCCATTTGGGTTTTTTTTGGTTGATATGTTTAGATTTGATTCGTTTTTGTTTCAGGTTTTTGGGTGCTTCTGTTTCTAATCTTTACAAAACCATTGAGATTAAATAATTATAGGATTGAAATCATTGGGTATTTTCGTTTCTAGTACTTATTTTCCTTTTTCAATCTTATTTTAGGTCTTTCTGCCGGAACATCATACACCCAAATAGAGTCTATTAGGCACAGAGAGACAGGTCGCGCCGTATACCTGTAACCGATAAAGTTATTGTTTTTGGTTTTTTCCTTTTCGTTTTCAAATCTGGGGTTTGAATATGATTTAGGTTTGAATTTCTTGGTTGGATTGGTTTAGATTTAGCTATTTCAATTAGGTTTGGTTTTGAGTTAGGCTTCCATTAGCATGCCATTGATAGGTAATTTGGCTAGTTGTTAATTTTTAACATTTTAAATTATTGTTGTGTTAGTTCTGGCTTGAATTAGATTGGTTTGGTTTTGAGTGATCATTTACGAAATTCATTACAATTAGTATTTTTTCTCTTTTGAAAATTGAGACTACTAAGTTTTTGAAATTGACAGCACTGATCAGCTTTGCTATGCCTAAGATATAATCAATATATACATTTTATTATATGCTTACAAATTGTTTGATAAAATTCTGCTGTTTTTTAATTCTAAAATTTATTTTTATTGTTTATAATTTAAGTTTTATGAGGTGTATAATTCTCCCAATAGTACCTAAATGATTCAAATCATTGGATTCTTTCTCCCTCAGGTTTGTATCAGTTTATTTTATAGTTTATTTTTGTTTGTATGGAATCAATAATTTACTTCTTATTACATAATAATTGTGTTAATTTTATAATCATTATGAAACTGAGGGTGGGAGAGAGGGACTTACTTTTAATGTGATATAGGTCAAAGCTTAATGAAAGTTTGGGCAATGATGGAGTTATTTTTAGGAGGAGCATGTAATTCAGCAACATAAATATACCTCTGTTTGGAAGAATCTCAACTTTTCAGTTAAAACAGAGTGACAATATTTTGAATATGATGATTGTTTTTGTAATATCTCCTGTCTAAGGTTCTAATTTTCTTTTTCTCATACAGGTGGTGTGTACATGGGAAAAAGGGATTTTGACTCTGATATAGAATGCTTTAGGTTTTTTCTAAATCTGGTGTTATTAATGACAAGGCACTGTTGACAGGCTTGATTGTTCTGTTTCTAAACATAATAATAGCTGTTTGTTCAGGAGGCATTCTATACTGTTGGTATTGGAGTTTGGATAAGGAATGCAACTGATGTCTGTTTTTCTTAATGGCACTCTGTTTTTGTTAGAGAGGTTCTGAGGGTCCCATGGTCTAGATTTTTGATGATTATGTGGAAATACGATATTGTTTTCTCTACAAGATTCTAGAAATTATTATGTAGCTTTCTATTTCTGCTGTTGCATTTGATGTGATTAATCAGTGCTTACCTTTGGAATCCTAATGTGTTTTTGCATTGTTATCCTTCGGCTCTATATTTTGTACATATATATATATATAGTAAATTCATTATTTAGTTTTTTTTTTTTGGTTGGTTGTAATTTCAACACTCTTTTTGCTATAACATACAGCTATTTAGACAATTAATTCATTTGGTTTCCTTACATGTCCTGTGTTGATTTCTCAATTTATGCAGTTACTTTTTTTCATTTGTAACATGACTTAATAATGTAGTCACAAAAGCAAGCCTATTTAGGCCCTTATTCATGTGATCAATGCTACTTTGTTGTTGCTTTCCTACTTCTTAATGTTGCATATTGAAAACAAATTTGGGAATGTTGAGTGAACTTCCATTATAAAAAAAAAAATAAGAAAAAAAAATTAAACAAAAGAGAGATCCAAAAGAAGTGGATGAACTTTATAAATGTTGGCTAATTTTGTTTTAATTAGATTTTTTTTTTTGGTTGGGGAGCTGTATTAGTGATTGGGTTCTACAGGGTTATTAAAATGAATACTAGCTGTTCGATGAAATCCGGCAAAGAACTTGGGATAGAAAAGGTTCCGTTTGGATTATTCTAAAACAAAATTAGAGGAATTGGATTGAGTTTATTAAAAATTAAAAATTATCCTGTGCATTGCGCGAGTTAAACACTAGTAGTAATAATAATAACATAATATAGATACAGTAAAAATATAGTTTTGAGACGCACCTGACAAATCGACCGGGAAATGCTGGTTCTGCACGAGCAGTTCAAAATGATGAAACACTGAGAACACCATCGCCGGCATAGGAAAAAGTGAGGCCACTGGAATATTCCTTCGGTTCCCCAAGCCGATAGCCCAATACACATAAGTATCAGCCACGATAGCTTTCACCGGCGGCTGAAGCCGGTCCAGGAGCTCCTCAAAGTGCACTTCCATCTTCGTATTCACGGCTTTCAGAAAGCTCGGTAATTCTTTCCCACGACTCACCTCGGAAGGTATGCAATTGGGTACTGTGGCGAAGCGTATCTGAGCCGGTGGCTTTGGCTCTGAGCTGATGAATCCGAGCCACTCTTCGGTGACGACGAAGCTGATGAGAATATCGGCGGTTTTTGAAGCCAGAAGCTTGCACAAATTCATCATAGCGTTGATGTGGCTGCGACCGGGATATGGCATAGCCACCAGGTGGCAGACAGTTGGCTCAGGCTGTTCTGTTTTTGCAGGATCCATTTTGATGGATGATGATAAGGATAAAGGCTTTCTTTTGTACGCACCAAATGGCCGCAGTGGAAGACCTTGTACTGATCTTTATATCTCTGGCTTATCAAGATCTTTCTATTTGGATAATTACGTGGAAAGCCTAATTCTTTTTATAAAATTTGGAACTCTCTCTCTCTCTCTCTAAATAAAAGATCAGATCTTATTGAATCAAAAATTGAATGATACAAAGCAACTGAGCCCAATACAATTAAAGGTATTCTATATATACACGTCTCTAACATAATCAATTCCCTAATTTTCAACAAACTTCGTCATTAACAATCCTAAACTATACAATGGTATTGCAGTATTTACATGACAGACCAATGGCTACAAGCCACGTGTATCATAATCTCCAAAACTATATATGAACACTTCATGATAAGGCATAGCTTCAATGGTCTCTAGCACATCCTTGCAAGCCCACTGATGCTCTGTATCTGATGCCTCTGCTTCGCATTGCTTGTAACTGAAATTGTGTGCAAGTGGTGCTGCTCCACTCTTGCACTGCTGTCCTCCACTAGTCTCAGCAGATGCATCCTCAAGTATGGAGAAAAGGGCATTAGTTTTAACACTTTTGAAGAAGAATACAGAGAAGTAAAGCCGTAAGAGAGAATACTACTATTCTATACTCTGATAACTTTGCTTTTGATCATATAATAACAAACAAAAAGGCCTCAGTAATGTATTTATTTTAATTTCCTCAATTAGTATCACTTTCCTAGTGGTATTATTGGGCATTCTAAAGTCATTAACATAGCTTTATTGTTTAATCCAGCTCGAGGCGAATGTAGAGTATCATTTCATACTGTCTTTCAATTAGGAGCAAATAGAAAAAGGTATTTATCAATTATCGATTGCAGTGTGTGTATATATATATATTTTAATATTTGGTTACATCTTTTCTTATCATTGGCAAAAATGTTCAATATTCTTTCTCCCTATTTCTAATTTGTAATTCTATAGTGATCCTTTAGTGCATTGCTTGTGTAATGGACCTTTCCAGTCCGAGCAAGATGGACTGACGTGAGAGAGAATAGATTATATGTAGTAATGTGTGTGAAAAACTAAAGAACTAAATAAAGCTTGCTCGCTCATCTTATTCAATGAATTGAATAATACATCCAGGATCTGTGTATACGGTCCCCACAATAAATACTAAATGAATACGATTTACACTATTTTTGTCCCATAGTAAATTGTGAGTAGTTGAAATATGAAACCAAGTTCACCTACTATTTTTTCTCTATTACTTACCACTCATCAAATTATGATAAATGTTGTGTAAAATGTTACGTTGGTAGCATTTGTCAACAAACACAGCAAGCAAATGAAAACTCTTATCTAACCGACAAGTAACACGTGCACAGCCTTGAACTTGTAACTGAACTGATGATTTGTGCTTCTTTCTTCAAGATCTTCTAATAATGTGAGAAACTAGTAACTTTGGCGAGGGAATATCAAGGGGGTGTTTGGTAGAGGAGTTTTGAGTAACATTGTTTAAGTATTTTTGATATACGTGTAGGTGAAAAAATGTGTATAAATGTATGTAAGTGTGTTTAAAATACTCAAAAGTGTGCTTGAAATGCCTTACCAAATGGGCTGCAAGATTCCAATACATATGTGATATATAATATCACCTAAATGACAATATTGCCTCTACTATAGTTTTGATTTTTGATTTTTTTTGGATAATTAGATAGTTGAGAAAAGAGGAATTAATTTGAACATTACATGTTTCTATTGAAATTACTAAGATTTAAGAACAATTTGAGATTCAACTAATGGCAAAAAATGTATTTACCGTTATAATTAATTTAAATACAAATAAATTAGTGAATGCATCAAAACTAAAAAAAATAATAATAATAATAATAATTTATTAAGATAATATACAAAAAGTTCAAAAATCTATTTATAAACTAAGTTAATGTTAAATATAAAGAAAGAAAATATTAAAATTAAATAAAATTTTTTTATAAAATATTTGATTATTTGGGTTTATTCTCACAAACAATTACAAAGTACAAACTAATACATTAATATAGTATTCATTTGAGTATTTTATAATATTTTGTAATTTATTTGCATAGTGTTTATCAAAAATATAGATGCTGATAGGTTTTATGCTAAATGTGTGAGAAAAAGTAAAAACTTTTTTTTTTAATTTAAAAAAAAAAAACTTAAAATTTTTTTTTTTTTTTTTTTTTAAGTGAGACAAAAAAAAAAAAGAAGCTTTTGTTAGTTACGTGTCTTATACAGTACATGAGTTTCCATAAATCAATTGGATTTTTTTTTTTTAATTTCTTTCAAGAATAAAGTTTAGCTCTAAATATATTTAGAGCCTTAGGGTTTCAATGCACAATAATAAGATGATATGTATACCTATCATGAGATCAACAAAATTATATACATTTCAAATGACAAGGACTCATGTCTTCTTCTTATTATAGGTTGAAGCCTAAGGTTTTTTGTAAAGTTCTTTGGTTTCCTCTACGATAATACGTCTCGGTGTTATCCTGTATTTGCATCTCTCTTCCCTACTTTTAATCTTTTCTTTTATTGTTAACAATGGATAAATATGGTTTACGGTAGTGTTATCGCTTATTTGCGCTCATTTATTCTTGTTCCGTACTTAGTCTAAGTTAGAGTAAAAGCAATCTAGCAGTAATTTTTAATTGGAGGGTATGAACAAGCTCTTGTGTATTTACACAAATCCGAGCTTTCAATTTTGTAAAGACTTCTTCTTGTATGTATGGATCCCAATATCAAACTTCCTAGCAACTGATTGATTGTTGTTGGATGCAAGGTTCTTCACTTCAAAGAATGTTGAAGATCTGGAAGCACTTGATTACAAAAACTCTAAAATGCACAAGAACGCAGTAGCTTCTTATAGAGTATATATGTTCTCTAAATTGAGTCTCTATGTTGATGATGATTTTAAAATAAAGCTTTTATATAATCTAGAGGTTTAGTGAACGAAACCCTAGCAAACCACGTCATCGACCAAAATTCTAATATGAGAATTTTGGATTTGCGAAGCTTGATAGATCGAGAGTTGTCGAGCTTAATGTTGAGAATTACTCATTAAGTCTCGATAAATGCTAGTGTTGGGCTTCTATTGAGACTAGTGTCGAGGTTCACTGTTTCAGCTTTTCTTCAATTATTTCTTGGTTCAATCTTCGTGTATTTAATGATACAACTTGTGATGTTTGTTTAACACACTTCTTGATATTTTAAACATATCTTAAATCTACCCAATTACAAGTAAAGAGCATTTTCTCACAAGATAAGCTAATACATAGAAAATATTACCTGAACAAACTTTCAATTTGGTTATTACCTGAACAAACTTTCAATTTGGTTATGAAGACCCATTTGCACCCAATTATGTACATGGTGGGATCACGAGGGACAAGAGTCCAACTGTCCAAGTATGTTTAGCATGGAGGGCTTGAAGTTCTTCTTGAAGTTCTTCACGCATAGCAGCAACCCAAATAGGATGTTTTAATGCAGATTTTAGTGATTTCGGCTATAGAGGAATTGAAGATTTAACGTGATAATGGAGCAAACCGGCCTAAAGCTGCCCACAGATTTGTATAGAATGAGTATTGAGTGATTGGTGACAATTAAGGAGTAGAGGTCCATGCTGTGTGGTGGAGCCGAAAGAGACAATAGGTTGACTGTGTAGGAGTTCAAGCTGATGGGGTGTACTTGCAGCAAGTGGGCCAGTGATAACCTCCTTATTTGCCTTAAGGAATGTCTCGACAGATAAATAAGGTGATCAGGAAAAGTGGTGCTAAATCCAACATGTTTTTAAGTAAAAAGCTAGAAATACAACAACCCGAGATAGAACTCATCTATCTCATGTTATGGGTCTTCAACAAGGCGTTCCTAATTAAGTGAATTATTAAGGCTCCCTTTGAAAATAGGCACTAAGAAACATGAAGCCTTTGCTGAAGTGATTATGAAGGTTCATAAAAAATGCAAGGCTAGAAAATGAGTATGGGAAAAAAAATTAGTTTGCTCCCCTTTTAATTTCTTAACCAGTCTACCATGGCAACTAAGAAACTATGAAGCACGGGTGCATTTTGGGACTCGGCAATTTTTGAATAAGGTGGGTGCGGGTGCGGCGGGACTCGACGATTAAAAAATTATTAAAAATATTTTTAATATATTACTAAGCATGCTTTTTTATATAATAATAATAGAAAACTCATATAATAATAATAATAATAATAATAATAATAATAATAGTGGTAGTAGTAGTAGTAGTAGTATAGAAATAATAATAATAAAAAATAAATAGATAATAATAGGTAAAAAAAAAAAAAAGTAGGAGGCTCTCACGTGTAGCTTCCCATTAAAAAAGAAAAAAAAAATGAAAAATGAAAAAAAAGGGAAGATGTGGCTCTCATGTTTTGTCAGAGAGGCACAAAAAACAAAGAAGAGTTTTTAAGTGTTGTACTTATCAAAAAGAGAAACAGAAGTTACAAAGCACTTCCCAAAAAAAAAAAAAAAACAGAGAACAACTCAATACTCACTTAAGAAGACGATGCAAAGAAGAACACGAAGAAGTAAAGATACGATTTCAGTCCACCGGTGACTCCAGTCCACCAGTATTTTCGGTTTAAGTTTTTTTTTTTTTTTTCCTTACCGGCCGATTTCCTTTTTCCGGCCGAAACACACCGATCACTACAACAAATGTGGACTATGGTGATGAAACATTTCGTCACAATACGTCCTTATTTCGTCACCGAATACATATGGTGACGAAATGGTGACGAAACAGCATTCGTCACCTAAGCTCCGTCACAGAATGTATTGGTGACGAAAATGTTTCGTCACCAATAAAAAAATGATAGGTGATGAAATTTTTTCGTCACCAATAAAAAATGATAGGTGACGAAAATTTTTCATCACCTAATATTTTCGTCACTAAACCTTATTTTCAAGTGACGGAATATTTCGTCACCAAATGTATTTTTTTTTCCAATTTCAATAGATTAGGTGACGAATTTTTGCGTCACCAGATTTTTTTTTTTTTTTTCAATAGATTAGGTTTCGTCACCAATTTCTACTTATAGTCAGATATGGCGACGAAAATTATCGTCACCAATTTTTTTTTTATTAATATTCTTTACATTTACTTTCCATTACTTTAACCTGTTCACTTCTAACCAAATCCATAAATAAATAAAAAATAAAATAAAAAGACATCCATTCATTTCTAACCAAATCCATAAATAAATAAATAAATCCATACAATCTCAAAATGCAATAAAGATGTTCACAAAGTAATTACAACCATTTATATACAAATGATGTCTTAGCTTCCAAACTTTATAGAAAATTATTTGAGTTCAAATAGTCCCACAAAAGCTATCTTTTTGCCACCAATCCCATATCTGCACAAGTAAAAAAGGAAAATACATCAATAACAAACTAGATTGCAAACCTATATCCCTGGTAAGATGTAATACCATATATATATATATATATATATATTATTAGTAAGACAATGCAAAAAATGTCCACAAAAAACCCAATAACTAACTAGACAAAATAATCATAATACAACATCACTATCAAAGAAAGAAGACCCACAACACTCTCATCAAATAAAAACCAAACCCCCATTACAAACCATGGAGAATCATAAAGAATGCAGAAAAATCCCAATTTAAAACAAAACAAATAAAGTGAAATCCAAAACAAAAACCCAACCACCACAACGAATAAAAAATCCAGCCAACACTATTAAAAAAAAAAACTAGCCACCACCATTTACAAAAACCCAGCCATCACAATAAACAAAAAACTCAGCCGCCGCCATCAACACAAAAACCCAGCCACTACCATAAACAAAAAAGCCAACCACCACCATTAAACAAAAAGCACAGCCACCACCATTAATACAAAAACCCAACCACTACCATAAACAAAAACCCACCACCACCATTAAACAAAAAACACAGCCACCACCATTAACACAAAAACTCAGCCACTACCATAAACAAAAAACCCAACCATCACAATAAACAAAAAACCCACCACCAACATTAAACAAAAAACTCAGTCATCACAATAAACAAAAAACCCACCGCCAACATTAAACAAAAAACTCAGCCACTACCATAAACAAAAAACCCACCACCACCATTAAACAAAAAAACACAGTCACCACCATTTACACAAAAACACAGCCACTACCATAAAAATAAAAAAAAATAAAAATAAAAAAAACCTCAGCCATCACAATAAAATTGGTGTGTGCTTTTGTTTCTATTTCCCTTTTAATTTCAGTGAGTTATGGTTCCTAACTAGAATTGACCATGTTGATGTAATTGAAAACAATATTGCAGGGAGTGTATCTACATATCAAGTTACAGTTTATGTGCACAACAAATGTCCCTTTCCTATATGGCCTGCAACAGCACCAAATATTGGCTATCCAAAACCCAAAACACAAAACATTTCAAGCATAAGAACAAACAAGCAAACCACATATAGGTAGTAGCTAAGCCAAGAAAATGTGTGGATAAACAAGCATATATGAGAAAACCCAAATCACAGACAAGATGAACTGAGCAACAAATCATATATTGGCAGAACTCACGTGTTTTTAATGGCCACAACTTCTTCCAATTGCTTCCCCTTGACCCACTTAGAAGCTGAAAATTATGATAGAGAGCAATTAGAACAATCTCTTGCAATAACAAAGGCCACAATGCCATGAAAAAAGGACAATAAGCTAAAGCAGAACACAAACGGCAACTTCCAAAAACTTGACAAATCAGTTAAAGAGACAAATATTTAAAAGCAATTTCTAACTCTAGACCAAGTTTCAGACATTTTCTATGGCCACTTATCTTAAGTAAAACGGAAGTGTGGAAGTATTTAAGGGGCAATCTCAGTGTGAGACCTTGATGATGCAGTTATATAAAATGGTAAAGATTTTGGCATTCTACTACGAGGGCAACTGTGGTTGTTGAACAAAGAAGCCAAACATGTTGCCCCTAAAAGCTAAATAATTTTAAAACACAAATATATATATATATATATATATATATATATATATATGGTAGCCCACATCAGTACAAGGTGCTCCTCAGCATCTTTAGACAAACAATATCCTTTATACACACCTATGAAAGGATTCGACACCTATAAAGGAAGAGAAACTTTATTTCTGTCTGTTTTTAGTTTTTTATGAATGAATTTGTTAATAATACAATATAGCTCGAAGTTCAATAAGTTTTATTAAAGACATAAATTGAGAGAGATTACATTACATTCTAACACAAAGGCATGCTTGAACTTGAATGCATAAAGAGAAATAGATGGACTCTAAAACCATCCAATGCAAATTCACCCCAATTCAACCCCTTTGGACAAGAAACCTAGGTTACACACTGCCAATTGAACAATGTAACAAACACATGCAAGAAAGCCTCAGTCTTAAAAACACAATGCCGACAAAATTTAATAAATAAAAAAAAAAAAAAAACAATTCTATTTCACTTTCCTAATAAATTTTAGGGAATCCATAGAAACACACTAAATCTATCCAAATAAAAAAGACCCATAAGAGAAAATCCAACTGGGTATGTAAAAACTTGACTAAAAGATTAGACAAACCCACAAAGGAATTAACTTTTACATGTAAGTTTCATACAAAGACAAAGTCAAAAACTTTAATTTGTGTTATTTTTTCTTGCGCATAACCATGAAACAAAAGGGAAAGACTCTATTACCTTCTCCAATCCCAAAATTTATGTCCTAAAACCAACACCTCCTGAAATCAATATCATGCTAATCCTGAAAGAAGAAAAAAGAGTGATGAGAGAGAGAAGAGTGATGAGAGAGAGAGGATCGATGACAACGATGAGAGAGAGCTTACCGGTCTTTTTGGGAGGTAGAGAGGCGTGGGTCTGTATGTGGGAGGAGAAAGAGAGAGTAACAGTGTTTTGTTTGCACAAATAAAAAATAATGTAAAAAAAAAAAGGAAATCAAAAAAATTTAGAACGCGCCTGAAAATTGGGCACCGCGCAAAAAGAAATTAAAAAAAATTTAAGATGTCATGTTTACAATATTTTTACAATATTTTCACAATAAATCATAATATAAAGATTATTTTTTTCTCTAACAATAACAACTAATAACAACCTACCACTTAATTATAAAAATATTGTGAAAATATACAAAACAAAACAATGACAACCACACCCCTTTTTTTTATATATAGTTTTTAATCTAGAATCAATGAGAACCACACACATTTGATAGAGATTAGAGATTAGAGAGAATGAAGTAATATAGTAATGGAAAGTAGAGAGCAAACTTACGCTGGCATTAGATTTTCTGAAATAGAAGTTGAATCATGCATTTTCGAAGAGCTATTTTGTAGGCATTCTTGGAGCTAACCAAAATGAAGAAAGAGACGAAAAAGGAGAAAAATATCAGACTATTAGAAAGACAAGAAGAAAGAAGATAGAGAGCTAAAGAGATCATTTTGAATTGACGGTGAGAATGAAGTTTTGTATGTGAGAATTTTGGGATTTGTTAATTGATAAGACTAGAGAGTACAATTTATATTAAAAAAACCAAAAAAAAAAAAAACTAAAGAGAATAAAAGGCAAGACAAGGGAACACATGAGATAAGAATGAGGAGAAAAAGTTTTGGGGAGTGGGGCCGAATGAAAAGTGAAAACAAGTAAAAAGGAAGTTAAAAAAAAAATTATGTTAGGAACACAATATTTTGTACAATTTTATATCATAATTTGTCAAATTGTGAGTTATGATTAGTAAAGTTATGTCAGTGGGTCATGTAGGGACATGACACATCCTTACTAATCATAACTCGCCATATATCAAGTTGTAATATAAAATTGTGCCAAAAATTGTACCCATAGCATAATTTGTTAAAAAATTCATTATTTTGTCCAAATTTTCTGAAAATTTTTAAATAATATAAAAAATATTTTATCATATTTGTAATAAATTACAAAAAATATCATATTTTCTTTAATTAAAATATGTTTTAATCTCTTTATATATAATTTTAATTAAAATTGTTAAATTTTGTACATGTATTTTATTATTTTTATATTAATAAATTATTAAAATAATTATTACGTGTCCAACCAAGGTTCACCATGACTGTACATTGTAGAGTGTACAAATAAAACTTTTTTGTCCTCAAAAACGTTATTATATA